>NC_132797.1:64532868-64834779 GCF_048594095.1 Paramormyrops kingsleyae
AAAGTTATAGGCCTGAGATCCTCTTGAGCTTGGCTAGAACATTCCTCTGCAGGGTTTCCACGGAGATGCTGATCCTTGCTCTATAGCAGATCGGCCTTTGTTAAGGGACAAGGGACAAAAACCCATACACCAATGTGCAAATCTCTGCTGCTCTGCTCCCAGACCAGCTGGTCGACAGCCCTCCTTCTCCACCGTAGACTTTCCATCAAATACTGCTCCATTTAAAATGTTTGGTGACATTTGATGACACGAGTCAGAATGTCAACAGGCACTAAGGTAAATAGCTCTTCCTGCCTCAATCATCTTCCTGAGTTCAGTGCAATAAGATCCATGGATGGAAGGAAGACCTCGACGGCCGTCTTGAGAAAGCACACATCCCCTCAGTGTCCTTGTGGCACAGCACATCCAGAAGACAAAGAAACATCAGTCCCTGAACCAGAATGGTTAATGTTCTTGGTTGACCAATTAAAAGCACAAGACTGAGGTCTCATCATAAATCGGTACTCCTGGTCTCAGTCCATCTCGATGTCCATCAGCTTGCTTTGGGAACGGATGCCACCGTGCTGGAGGCAGCGGGCGAAGATGTACCCAATGAGGACAGAGAGGAGACCAACAACCAGGGAGATGCCACAGCCGTAGAGCAGTGGCATCTGCACAGACCTCCACACTGTGCAGCAAACACATAGGGTTAGACACTCATGGTAGTGGGGACTCTCACTGTAAACACCGGAATTAAAAATAAAAAGATGCACTACATGACTATCAGTCTAGAGATGCATACGTACCTGAGAACTTGACTGTGAGAAGGACCTTTTCTGAGACCACCTCATAACCCTTTGTAGAAGTCAATGGGGAATTTTGTAGCCAGGAGGTTACCTTGCAATGGTACTCCCCCGAATCGCTATGCTGGAGGTTGTTAACAGAGAACCTGTAGGTCCAAGGGTTGATCTGATACATCTCGCACCCTTTCATCTCACACCGCTGGGACTTATTGGGTAGACCCTGACGCTTGCTGATCAGCAGGTCGGAATTGTCCGGGTCTGAGGTGGAGGTTCGGTAGAACTGTACTTCGTATTGGTCTGAAAAAGAAGGTGCCGGAAATTACGGAGAGCCAGAGAGTGCTTGCAAACCTGGGATAATTAACATAGCAGGATACACAAATGGATAATCTGCGCTGTGTCTGCTGCAACGCTGTTCATTCTTTCCCTAAAAATGCACATGATCTGGCAAGCACGGTGTTCCTGTGTGGACTTGTGCTATGTACATACCTTTTTCCAAGAATGACATGGGGGAGGGGATTCCTTTTAAAATCACTAATCATTTCTACATTCCAGCCATACTTGACACTGGAGTTTAACTCTCAGAAAATGGCATGGATCTAGATTACACACTTGTACGGCAATTCGGACATCCCAAAAAACTCCCTCACTTGAGGCATTAGTAAACGGTGCTTCAAATCTACCAAGCATGACACTAACAGAACATTCCAGAAAAAAAAAACCTGAACACATGCATTTTAAGTAGTCTTGCCTCAGTCACTTAAGTTAAATTTACTCAAGGAAGTACTTTTGTTATTAAACAGATTACAAAAATATACAATCTTAAGGAAAAGAGGCTATGTATGGGCAAGACTCTTAATCCAGTTTGGTTCTTGGATAAAGATCTTAAGCACATGTTAAATGTGGCTATGCTGGAACATTGCAGACTGTCAGTAATCCCTTTGGAAGTGTAAATACAGGGTGTTTGATGGTGAAGAGACTGGGTCACCGGGATTACGGAAGACTGAAGGCATGACACGTCACCTTCAGAAGCGAGTCAGGTCAAGACATGCCGTCAGGTCTGAATGAGACCACAATCCCCGCTTCAGGAATAATTGCGACGGGGCATGCAGGAAGCACAAAGACACTGACGGGCCATGGCCTGATTCTGAAGACATTGCCAGGGCTCCCAGGGACGTTATGCCGTGACGTCAAACACACAGAGCGGTTCTGGCATGACCCGTGACGCTGGCACCCCCCGACACTTTCAAGTTAAATGCTTCACCGGTATAACAATCACATTTGGCTCACTGCCCACCCCGCACGGCTCAGTGATCACTATACCATCTTACATGACAAAAGGAGAATCTGGGAGTCTATCTTTTTCAGTTGTGGGGGTGTGGCCTGTCGGTCTGTACTTGCCAAGCCCCTCCCCTTCCTGGCATGCCTTTCAGAACATGGCAATGAGGGCCTATTCTTTGGCTAATTCCACCATCAATGTGTTTATTTAGGTATTTTATTGCAGGAAGTACTTTAAAAAAATGAGCCAATTGTACACAGAAGTCCCAAAGCGCAGGTGCAAATATGCCTTTCTGTTAATGTTCTCCGAGGAAGGTCAACATCAGTTTACTGCTGGGACTTTTACCAGGACGATAACTGAATAACCAGGATCAGGAAGGACAGTGTCAGGAATGCTTTCCTTTCATGGCATGTTTTTGAATGGAGCTTGTCACACGTGACTCTGTATCTACCTGGCAGAATCTCTCTCTCTCTCTGACTACTCTCTGACTACCCTCTGACTACTCTCTGAGGGATGTTTTATTATTGGTGGGGGAGGCTGGATGGTAGACAGACCCAAGAGCCTTTAATAAACTCGAACTGAGCTCATCATACGGGACCCTCATGGCTGCCGAAGTTGCAGAAGGTATCTCATGATGGACGCCTCCGGCAGGATAACAAATCGCTGCAATGGTGCAGCCAAATGCGGGAGGATTCGCTATCAGCTGGGTACAGAAGCTGGATTCAGATAAATATATTTATTTACCTCCCTCTCTCAAGCATTAATGGTGCAATGAGAGTTAGAAAAATATCTGAAGTTCCCCCCCAGGATTGAAACCGAATAGCCACTATTTAGAGCAGTGTTTCACTCTGCAAAGCTTTGGGCTTTTATGGGAGATCATAATCATTCTGTCTTTAATGTACAGCCAAGACCTCCATTCCACACGTCTCATCCAGCCTGGATCACAGTGTTCTCAAACAAAGCACCGATACCGTCAACTTCACACTGCAAAAAGAATTAAGTACTGGGAATGAAAATAGTAGTATGTTTAGCGTAGTCCCAAGCCCCTCCCCTTGCAGGGAAAACCAGCCTGATTTGTACCTCTGCAATCTCTACAGACTGGTAACGGTGACCCACTAAGGCTCTGTACACAAATCAAGTTCATTGCTCATTAGCACACAGCGTGCAGCTAACTCCCAAAGGCCAGCATCAGCCGGGCTGCGAAAGCTGCTCAGTGTGTGGTGGGGATATTAATTATTGTTCTAAATTTAACATGTTGCTGGGGATGGTATAGTAAAGCCCTGCAACATACAAGCCAATGACAAAACCAACCACCCCACCCCGGCAGAACAAACTTATAGCTTTACATGTGACTCCATGTGTTTGCAAGAAGCCTGGTTTGTGAGCCACAGTCCAGGAATGTTCTGGAGAATCAGTTAGTCAAACGGAGGGGGGGGGCGGGGGGGGGGGGTGGTGACTGCCTGAGGGGTGGCAGGAAGAAGTGCCTCTGCTGCTCCTGTTTGTGATGTGGCACCCAGCTCTCATGACCCAAGGCTTAGTCATCAGCAAGTATACCTACTAGTGTTAGCAGGTCCGTCCTGGGCAGTCATGCTGCAGACCATCGTGGCTGAGTCTCCGGTGTAAGTTGACCTTGAGTCCAGGCGAATGGAGACATTTGCGGCCAGATCTGTCGAGGGAAAAACACGGATACAGAATGATAAGCACGTTGGCTGGTCACAGCATTGTCCTGCAGCTGCCTGCTCAGCCAAAGACAAGCTCTTCTGGATCTTAAAGTGGCTCCATAACATTCCTGCTAATCACACTGAGAAGAAAGGCGCAGATTCTGCCTGGCAGTCGCGGGTACTCCTTAAAAACCCACGATGCTGGATCATTAGCTCAGTGCACCAGAGCCCCCCCCCCCGCCCCACCATCCTTTCACCACAAAAAAAGCTGTCTAACTCAAAGCCGGCACTGTTCAGTCCCTGTAGCAACGCCACACAGATTCAGGGGTGAAGTCAGTCCGCCAGATAGACAGAGGCCTTCGAGCACAAGGGGAATGATGGGGGGTGGGGGGTTGGAACAGTCACCCTCTAAAATGTCCGATAGTGATGGGGGGGGGGGGGGGGGGATGGGTGCTTCCAGGGGGCAGCAGTCGGCAGTCACCCTCTGAAATGGCCCATAAACATGGGGGGGGGAGTGGTAAGGGATGTGGGCTAAATCCAGGAGCAGGGCTATGGGCTGGAAGACCAACCGAAAACAGCAGACATTATACTGGGTGGGAACACTGTCTATTCAGTCAGAACAATAAAGACGTGATTTTGTGTCCAGTTTAAAGGACACGATGCTTGTCAACTCCACAGAGACATTCCGAAAGCTGTTTTTTCTGCTAACTGATTTGCTATCAGTTTCCGTTTCTGGATGGGGCTGGGAATTAAGCCGCCTTTCATTGTGTCATTGGGAATTAAGCCGCCTTTCAGCGTGTCATTGGGAAGTTTCCCCAAAATAGAACTGTGTGCTGTTGTCCCAGTTTTCATATACCTGATTCCAGCACACTGCTGACTCCACACACAGCACAGGATCTGCCAATGGAACCACACTCACACATACCTGGGCCCGAGAAGGCCAAGCTGACCCGATTGGACTCCGCGCTTATGGTTCTGCTCCACCCGCTCCTGCTCTCGCGCGTCCAAGCTGCCACATCACAGAAGTACGCCCCCCCGTCAGACGGCTGCGCTCCGGACATCCGGAATTGGAAGTTGCCCCGTCCCACTTTCTGGAGGATCACATCGTCCAGCCGGTCCGGTTGGCTCCATCCTTCCAGCTTCAGGATGGAGTTCTCGCTCAGTGATATGATCTTCTGGGTGTTCCCACCAGCCGCCGGTGTCTTTTGGATCAGGACGGAGAACTCCTCCCCCTGTAGGTTCTGCACTGTCGCCTGGCAGCTCATCTCGAAGGTGCCCCCGGGGGAGGCCGGATTCCGCAGGACCTCCGCCTTCACCGCGAGATCCGGTTCTGTAAGGAAAGAGAGTCCTGTGAACTTGGAAATGCATCATCCCCAGATGTTCCTAACAGCTGGGCATAGCTGCTGTCCCTGCACACATCTGCACATTCCATTAAGATTTAAGTTAAACACAAACAAACCAAGTAACCAGGACAGCAGATATGCATTAAAATATCAGGACGATGTAGGAAATGGAAAGAAACAGCCCAAACTTTACAACTATCTAGCGAAAAACAACAAGGCTAGATTTCCAAAGTGAACCGTAACCGGTTCCACAAGTGCTTTCTGTAAGCCATGTTAATGGAAAAACCGCACGCAGTCCCGAGTTACTAAGTACAAACCGGTCTCCCTGTTTACTGCATTTTGCTACAATGTTAACACCTTCAGGGTGTCACCGAGGTACGACGGGAAGGCCTGAACTGGCCTTTGGGGTGACTCAAACATACGTGTGAAATTTGAAGTTGCATGAGAAGCTGTAGATTCTACCACAGAGCAGCAGCAGCACGCTTAGCAGTAAAGAGTTCAAACTAAATGGGCTGAGATATCAGGAGGCGTCGGGGAATTCCCACAATCCTCACTGTCAGATTCAGAGCAATGTGGCACGTACTTCTAGAGGCCCAGGAAATGGTGATGCCGCCAGAGTGGACTTCCCCGGCTTTCTGCCAGCTGCCGTCCCGTAAGCGCGTCCAAGCGGAGATGGTGCAGGAGTACAGTCCCATGCCCGCGGCGCTCATCTGCAGGAAGCGTAGCTTGAAGGTGTCCGGTTTCACCTTGGACAGCACGAGCTGACCCTCCTTCACGAGCTGCTGGTACGCGTCCCCTGGCGACAGGTCGCCGTGGTGATCCAGGCCCCCGATGAGCTGCGAGCTGGCGGGCAGGTCGCCCGGGGCACCGCCCCCACGTTGCCACGTCACGGCCAGCCGCCCATCTCCCAGGTGTGACACGTCGGTCACATGACAGTCCAGCTCCATTGGATCTCCGGTGCTCTGTGGGATCACAGCGCCGCTCAGGTTTACTTTGAATTCTGGTGCTGTGGGGCAGAAGTATGGGAGGGAGAGATATATAAACACAGTCAAGGGGGCTTTTGTTGTAATGAAATTCACACCACCCTATGGCATAAGCCCAAGCCCGGTGACAGCACAAATGAGGGGCGGTGTGTGGCTCAGGGGGCTAAGGACGCTGTGCTTGTGATCAGAAGGTCACAGGTTCAAATCCCCAGGGGTATAGGTTTCATATTAACATTGGGGAGAATGTGATCATCATGATGAGAGGTGAGAGAGGAGCATTATAAGGTGATTCTGTAGTGCTGTTATAGTTACAGTGTATAAAGTGAAATTTATCATCCCATTTTTACTGTCATTCACCTTCACTAATTTGCCAGTTTAAGTGTGTTATTGTATCACAATATGTACATTGAATTTGCAGGAACTATTACTATTAGAGAGAGAGAGTAACATTATCCACAAAATGCGAGATCCTTCCACGAATGTCAGGCCCTGCACTGTGGAAAAGTGACCTCCGCACACAGTCCACTATGATGGCCATCACTATTCAGCACCATATCTGCTGTCACAAACACATGCTAACTTTCTGGGAAGAATCACTAGCACCAACACAACACGCATAAAACAGCAAGTAGAAGATCTTCCAAAGTAGTAAATATAGGGGATTTACTGAAACTCTTCTTGGCAATAAATTGGATTTTCTGTCAGCACTGTTTATGAACTAAATGATTCTGAGTTTCTGGTAACAGAGTAACTTACTTTATGGCGTTTTCCAAATAAATGCCAGGTCTGGCCCTGGATTTTGAAGGGCTTTTGACTCATTCTTATGCCCTAACAGCAAAGAGGAGTGAGACTTGCGACTGACACAAACTCCATTTATTGCTGCATTATCAGCGTTGCTATTTTTTGCTGTGCTATTAACTAACTAAGTTATCTGATTGTGCAAGCTGCAACTAAGATGATCTTAACGAAGATTAATTTTCTTATTATCTTAAGTTTAATCGCAATGAGGCTATTAAATCGCACCGTTTCACATAATCTTTGGTTATGATGCAAGGTCTTCAGTGAGTTTACATACAAAGCCATGCAGTGCTTTTCCACTTGCCTGTTATTACTTTTCTCATAGGTCTGTTAGTGACTGTCTGCCAGCCGGGGGCTTGTTTCCCACTTATGCAAGTTGCCGACATAGTTAGCATCTATGCTTCTCTGAAACGAACCCCAACTTGAAATTATGTGACGAGTTGTATTTATTGTATGCGTTTCATTATGTTTTTTTGTGAACAAAGGATATATATATGATTTTATTGTGGGGGATAATCCCACCTCATCTCAACATTATGCAAATCCCCATGATTTTGCCACTTAACCCCTAATTGCTCCGAGGAATTGTATGACCTTGCTTCCTCAAAAAAAAAAAGTGCATGCCGATTTGAAGAAAAGCACCGGCGAAGTAAAACTTTTAAAAAAAGATTCCAAAGACAATCATACCACGACACTGAAAATGGCCGTTTATGAACGTGCGTTTAGGACGACAGGGCCAGCCTGTTCAGTTAGAGCTGCACAGTCATTCCTAAGAGTGTTTATTGCTCACGTCAGAGTTAATTCTATAAAAGGCGGCAAGTCGTGCACCCTCTGGTTCTGGACCATGATAAAATTGGCCTCATCACGCATCAGCGCGGCGTGTCACCGGGCCAAGAGAAACTGGCGGAGATGGAGAAGCGGGTCCAGGGCTGTGACGCTCATCGCCAGGTCGGTCTGGCCCTTTAAGCTGCACATGCACGCCCTCATGGGTCACACGATCACAGACCGCGGCAGCTATCTGCGCCGACATGTCTCAACTGCGCAGCAGAGACAAAGACTAAAGCGCTGACAAAGGCTGTGCCGAAAAGACACATGCCGTCGAGATGAGGACTGGGCCGCTCGTATGGCCCAAGCTGAGAGCGGTCCGGCCCAAGGGGACCGGAAAGGCAGGAGGGTAAAAGGAGTGGCTCATCCTGGATCTGGGTGGAGACGTGCTGTTACCATCTGCTACAGACACCCATATCCCCCTCTAAAAAAAATGCGCTTGGAAGGACCAGGCTTCAAAAATAGTATGATATATATTTATACAATTTGCATTATATATAGACACACATAGACTCATACGTGTAATGTGAATTCTACCCTTTCTTGTAGGTTTTTTTTGGCATATACTGGCTGAAATAATTACTCGCTTCCAAATCACTAGGATTCTGGGAAAGCTGCAAAGGCAGCACTCATAATTGCATTACACACTAGAGACCTATCCCAATCGCAATTAACACATTTAAACGCTTTCATGAGACACGTGTGGGCAGACTGTGCGGGGGGGGGGGGGGGGGGGGCTTAAATTTGGACACCCCTTGCAGTCAAACACGCTCAAGTCAAGAGAGGGACCTTGAGAGCAAACCCACCTCCCTAAAAGCTCTATTACTGCCTGTGCTTTCTTGCTGCCAGAGATTAGTAGCGCAGAGAGGATCAGGTTAAGGTGAACATAACCCAGAGAACGCAATCGCCCAATTTTTTGATCCTGAACAGGAAGGAACTGGAGAGCACCCATCACCATGAATTACTCCAATTTGTCCTCACATTTAGAGTTCTCCACCAAATCAAAACCATTGTCACAATAGTGTTATTCTGGAAAACCTTCTTTCACGTCTTGATGCTATGACAATGCTGTGCGGGACAATCATAAGGTTCCCCATTAACAGCGAGTCCACCACAGAAGCCTATCAGAGATGGGGGTGGAGTCTCCAGAAGTTCCTCTTGCATCCACTGAGACGGCTAGCATGTCATCGCTGTTGCACTTCCACATAAAAACTGTGCCGGTGGTTAGTCGCACCAGATGCCAAACATCCACACCAGCCTTATGAGTGATCGAGACTTCGACACCAAGCCGCATGCAGCGAGGCAACTGAAATTGTTCTCTAAAACCAATGCTACCATGTCAATATAGCACTTGAAGAAGTAGATGATCTAGCGAGCTACGGATATCAAAGTCATCCCCCTGGTTCTGAAGACCGGCAAGTCTCTTGCAAGCTTATTCCAACCTTCTGCATGAATCAGACCAACGAGCAGTGCAAAATTATACTATTTTTTAAAGAAGCTTGTTTCATGTAATTAACAAAAAATGTCAGTCCCACCAAATTAAGGTAGAACTCCAGGAGAATATAGGCTTTAATATCCAGGCGGGGAGGTTATCATGGGCTGCCAATCATAGGTGTTTGTCCCACAGTCACTAACCCCGCCTGCTAAGCTGCATCCGGACACATGCACTGACTGAGTGGTTTCAGCGTGTAAATTAAGTGTAGTAGGTGACCAGCTGTGCTTTCTACCAACATGTCTTACCTGGCAGGGATACCTGAACCTCCACTGGGTCGGAGACCTTCTGGGCCGCTGGGTACCACAGGCCGCTGCTCTGACGTATCCAAGCCCGCACCCTGCATGAGTAGAAGCCCGAGCTGGACTGGTCCACATCATGCACCAACAGTCCAAACAAGCCTGGCTTGATCCGGGTGAGCCCCACGGGCCTTGACACGTTCTGCACTATCCCATCCCGGCTCATCTGAACCAGAGTACTAGGGGAGGCAGAGGCAGTGATGCTGACCAGCCAATCCAGCTCCAGGCCCAGCGATGGGAGATTGTCGGCAGAGATGGAACAGTTGAGACGCATATTATCCCCCATACTGACCAAAGTTGGTTTCTCCACAGAGACCTTGAGGTTTTTCTCTAAAATGTTGGAACATTTCATCAATTACCATTTGGAATTACATTTTTCAGTAATTTCTTAGCATTTCAGGTTTACCAACAGCTAATGATTCAAATAAAAACTACATTCATGCACAACCAATTCCAGAGTATTCCAGTCAGCAGTCACTGACTTTTTCTATGCTCCCAGCACTCATAGCAAAAACCCGGACTTACGAATAGCTGTGACTTTCACCTCCCCCAGCTGAACGCTCCGTCCCATGATGCTTTGCCAGGAGTTCTTGCCCTCCAAAACCCACTGCTGGGCTTGGCATGTATAGGTGCCCTGGTCGCTGGGCAGAGACTCCGTCAGTGTGAGGATGAAGGCCCCGCCTTCGCGGACGTCTATGCGCATTCCACCATCGGCATAGCGCTGGGCAAACGTTGGGCCCGGCTTCAGCACGTTGTCTGGGCCGAAGGTTACGATGTCCTCACTGGGTGAGGTCCCCCTCTGAATGGACCACGTCACTGACAGGTAGGTGCGATCCGACAGGTCCCTGGCGGCATTACAGCGCAACTGCAGCTCGCTGCCTTCCAGAACCACCGCAGGGGCCGCCACTGGTGACACCTTCAGGTTATCCTCGATCACTACAAAAATCCAAGAAGTATCACAATCAAATTCAGTCTTTTCATCTAAAATGGTGACTTACATTTAGCAGACAATTTTTCCAAAGCACCACGTTTTTCCTTTTTCTTTTCCCCCAATGGCAGAGTCAGCCTGTCCCTCGAGCAATTGAGGGTTAGGGGTCTTGCTCAGCGCCCAATCAACAGTGAAATCACATTGCTAACCCTGGGATTTGAACTGGTAACCATCCAATTACAGGCATGGCATCCTAACCTGCTGAGCCACAGCACCCCCACTTCAACTGAATTTCACGTGGAGTGACTCTTATCCCCAACTCAGGAATACTACACTCAAAGCCCACCTGGGACTTGAAACAGCAACCTTCAAGTTATTAAATATCGCCCTTAACTGCTGTGTCACTGTGGCCCATAAAAATAGTGCACGAAGAGACCAGGCTGGTGGGTGGGATTATAGTTGTCTGCCAATCACAGCCTGCTTTAACTCACTGGGAGCCATTAAAGTGGCCAATAGGAAGTGGGCTTAGTTCTCTACTTTCTGTTTTTAATCAGTACTGTAGCGAACTGAGCTGGGGGCAAGTTGGCAAGCCAGCATCTAGGTAACCATTGCATTAGGACGGCTCACCCTTAAGCTCGACATCGGCAAAATAGTTGCCAGATATACTGGAGTCAGTGCTGGGAGTGGCGCAGCGGTAAATGGCATCATCCGCCACACTGGCATTCGCGATCCGCAGCTCCACCACGTTGTCCTTCAGCCTCACAAGTTTGATGGCGCCGCTATGAATGCGGTCTATGTAGATGGTGTTCGGGAACGAGTTATCGAAGGTGGAGATGAGCTGCAGAGTCTGGCCACCCTTGAACACCTCCCACTCAAAGTCCTGCTCCTGGGGGCCCTCGTACTTGATGACGTCGCATCGGATCGACACGGTCTGCCCGGCCACACGGACCAGAGGGCTGAAGGGGACGGTCACCACCCTGCCCTGAGAGGAACCTGCATGGGTCACAAGCAAGGGACACAGCTCAGGTACAAGCAAGTACCAGGGTGAATTTGGCCAACTGGTTAGTATGGAATATCATTTCATTTTCAACTCTCCATGGCCAAGTCAGGTCAGGCAACATGAACTGGTACAGCCCACCACATGACGAAACACCTTGGGATCCCCCCCCCCAGGCCGACACAGGGTCCAGTCCCACCCTCTGGAAGTGTCCATGTATGTACCCCAGCCAGGTGTTTACCATGGGTGTCCTATTGGATTGGTCCAGCTGGTTGGGTCCTTAGCAATGATTATCCCGTGAGTCGGACCACCCTCAGGGAAATGGGTCATATGGCCATAGTGCCGTAAATGACGCTTCGCCACAATGCAGGAAAGGCGCCTCGTTTAGGACTCCCTGAGCAACCGCTCGTTTGACACAAAGTCATACCAGTGGTACCCAAGGATTCTCAGAAGATACAATACCAAAGGAGTGCAGTGTTGGTCTCAAGTGACTTAATAGCATCCATGTCTCAGGGAGCACCAGGACTCTACAGACTTGGACCTTAATCCTTTCCAGTGACCAGGGTCAGAATGACCCATTTAATAAAACTAATAAACTGCACCAAATACACATATATACAAGTCATAAACGAACCCAGGACAGCTTTCAGTGTCAGGCATTTACATTTTATTTATCAAAGTGACACACAAAGTGACAGCAGGGCTACCCAGTCACTGGAGCACTTGGGGGTTAAGGGCCTTGCACAGCGTCTCAATAGTGAAACCTATGCTGACCCTCTGATTGGAACTGGAATCAGTGACCTTCCGATCAAAAGCACAGCATTTTACCCCGCAGAGCCACACCCTGCCGTCAACATGCCTGTTTGGTAGAACGCACATTTTAACAATTTAAACAGTAGTGAGTGCCACCAATCGCTTGTATAAACACAAGTAAATTGAAATTAATTGGGGAACAGAAGACCGGGTAAATATTAAAAATAATCACAGGAGCATTTCAATTGTCCTCTCGGCTATGGGACTTAACGCCTCCATAAAAAGTAAAGCCGGCAGAGCCGGTTACTCCTCGGTTTTTAAAGGGAAAGTGCATATGAGGAGCTGCTTCCTGACTAGGAAAGTCCCTGTGCTTGTATAATATTCCCTTCACAAGAGAGATAACCCACAGCGGCGCTTTGCTCGGGGATTCTGCGGCACACCAAACACGACGCTGCGCCCGAACAGGCGCACATTTTTGCAGCTATGGCTCATTGAGTGTCCCAACCCATGGAGACACACAACGTGCATCGAAACAACCCACCACGCCCATGCCCAGTGTGCCAGTGAACACCCGCCTGAACCTTCACGGCCAGTACCTAACCACACCTAACCCCAGCTACGCTTTACCACATAGCCACACATCTCTCAACACTATGCCAGTCCAGGACTGATTTTCTGGATATCTCCATAACGTTCACTTTCAACTACTTAACGCGCTTTATGTTGTGCGTAATTAAACGACTTGAGGTCATATTGCGCAACAGGAGTCTAGTGCCTGAATTTGACCTACTGTACTGTAGCTCAGTCCAAATAACCGCACACCTTAATACACATTCTGATCACTTAATGTCAAAAATAAAGGTAGCCTATACATCCCACCACCTACAAATAGTAACAACCTACTTTAGTGTCCATTAGATAAATGAATTAAATGTGAAACTGAAGGACATCATGCGTAAACGACTAACAAGCCTGTCTGAAAATCCCAACGCTTGCATTTTAAACACTTAAAACTCACTCTTTTGTTGCGATTCTGAAATAAAAGGTGGACAGATTAAAAATTATCAGTGTATATATAGGGAAGAAAACGATTGCAGCAATTATGCTTAAGTGTGTCGGAATTGGCGGTACATGTCCCCGGAAAAAAATGGAAATTACCAAAATTTACGATTTATCCAAAAACGGTACATAAATACAGAACAAGACCGCAAGTTTCCCACGGCTGATCAAATACAAGTTTTTTCAATAGTTATCCAATAACCCAGCATATGTTAAACTCAATGGTCTCAAACATCATACCAACTAAAACAGCCACGATGTATTTTAAAACACATTATACAACATAATATTGTAGCACAATCATTTGAGAAAATGCACAGATTTTCACGGGATCTTACCAAACATTAAAAATAAAAATAAATACGTTAAAGAAGTCATTTCCTTCTTCCCAGTGTTCATTTTTCCCTCGCCGCAAGGTTTCTTTGTGAGACACCGCAAACCAAACGGAGTTTGCCCGGCTTCGCTTTTCCAAAATAAGGCGGCTTTATCGATTCTCCGAAGCTCGTCCTTTATCTGCCTTGATATTCTCAATAAATAGCCGCAAGCAACAATCTAGCCCTGGACGAGAAAATGTGGCCCGCATGCGGAATATATAAGCGGCGAAAATCACACAGGCTCCCCGTCATTCCGGAAGTGAGTGTCTTTCCTTTTTTCTACCTGAAAGACAGAGATGGGAAGACTCTATCTTCATACAGTCACAGGTAAATTGGAGGAAAAAAAAGTAGGCGGGCGGGACGTCAGATGACTTGTTCCGTTTATGCCTTATTAATCCACAGTTTAATCTAATTTACAAATGACACGACGGGTATCACGCCCTTCTTATAAATGGGCGCCCACGTGTCCGCAGTATGTGACCACGATATCCCTTTTTTTGTGGTGCACTGTATTTGCCAACGTTGGCGTTTGCTTTGCACCAAGTGAAACGCGATTTAATGAAAATGCACACAAAGGCTTGATGGCGCCTACGGTGTTTCGCGAAACCTCAGCATTGTCTCGCCACGCGCAGCTCCGATTTGCACGAGGGTGATATTTTAAAAATGGGATGCATTTCACTGGAAATACCATAAAAAACAAACAAAAAGAGAGAAAACAAACAATAAAAGCGGGCCTACATAAAAAAATAACAATCTAAAGACCATGGTGCCAACAAATTCCAGTAGTGTTATGTTAATGATATTTCCTTTATCTAGAAATGTACAGTAACTGGTTGTCCAATTAAGGGTCTTCAAGAAACAAAAGACGCACCGTGGACAAGAAGCCAAGCCACCCCACAAGCCACATACAGTCACAAAAGTGTAACTGAAAGACAACAGTTTGCATGACTTGTGGGAGTGGAGGACGAAATTAGAGTATTCTGTGAAAACTCACATAAACTGGTAATATACACAAAAACCAAATTGGGAGTCAAGCTACCTACTGGACCACCATGCCGCAAATATATGGGTTTTAAAGTTCCTTGCCAAACTGTATCATAGATAGGGTAAATAAAGTTTTTTTTTTTTTACTGCCACCCTGAGCAGATCAAAGTGTGTACTATTATGAGTGTCCATGAAACAATGCTAACAGAGGAGTCCAGACATATGTCATGTAGGTCCCTGGATATATATTTTTCTAATTTTAGAAGTGTATAACCATACTTTGTGTGTGTGTGTGTGTGTGGGGGGCGGTTGCATCTGCCCCGCCTCTGTTTGTCGTGAAATATGAGAACATGACCTACCTCACACTCCTTTTAAAATGGCTTTGTCATTATCTGTTCAGGCTTTGACCCTCCTGCAACCCCTCTCTAAATCTGTCCAGATTCCGGAACAGCATAAATACTAAATAAAGAGAGCTTTGTCCAGGTAAAATATGATATAATCCCCAGGAACATTTTTAAAATGCAACTGTCATACTGTTTTTCAAGAACCTGCTTTCCAAACGTACCCCATGCCAGCTGTCGCTGGGCTCTTACAGTAATGTGCTGTCTTGACATTGTTATGTGCTGTAAGAGTTTGCAGGAGGTCCTGGCAGATTCTCCGGACTTCTTGCCTTCGTCGCCATTCGCCGGCTGCATCCTCAGCTCCGCCCACAGGCCTTGTCGTCAGCAGCTTGTGCGCCATGCGACCCTTGCTCCGCCTCCTCGTCCAAACCCTGCCCACAACTCCTCCGATGCGCCGCTCGTCATTAAATGGCACCAGGAGACCCCCAGGAGATCCGCAGTATGTGACCCCCAGCAGAACTACTTGATCACTGAGTCCTGCATTTTCAACTAAGGATCAGGGGCGCCATAAGGAGGGGGGAGGGGGGGGGGATTTAGAATGATTTAAAGGGCCCCTGAGTGCTGAGTGACAGGGGCCCTCAAGAATTTGAAACGTTGGATTGGATTGGTCTGGATTTGGGACCCAATAGGATATGCTTTCATGGGGCTCCTGCTAAGGATTAGCGTGACGTAACTCGTGTTCCTCCAGAATCTGCAGCTACTGTCATCATCAGGCGTATAAAGACAGTATTCCGTAAACATCGGAAAATCACAGCAGTTCTTGAGAACGGTTTATATGACTTCTTTCCTGTATGGTGTAAAAATAGTAAAAACCAAATGCACTTCACTGAGATTTAATGCAGACGTCGATACACAAGTCTCCATTCCCCCCTTCTTTCTACTGCTTGTACTTGGTGTTATTATCGCTATTGTGTGTTTCGTTTTTTTGCTATTTACAGGATGCTTTTTTGTGGGCTCTTAGGCTGCTTGCTAAAATGCTCATCCATCCATCCATCGTACAATCTACGTATCTGGTACAGGGTCATGGTGAACATGGAGCCTATCCCAGTATGCACAGAAAAGAGGAACTTCCTGCACAAAATGCCACCACAGGACACACACATGCAGAACACTTGCACTTCTAAAGACACCAGTTTGGCCTTACATACATTTTGAACTGTGGGTGGAAACCCACTGAACAGGAGGAGATGTCCATTACAATAACAACATATGTGTTAAATGTACATTTATAAATATATTTGAAAAAGTGAAGAACATTTGTGTGACTGTCACATTTAACAATTTTGGACAATGACACTGCATTTTACTTTTCAGGCATCACAGATCAAACATCAGTTTTGAGACCGAAAACAGAGCTACAGCGCCATCTATCGAGAAGTGTCAAAGTGTCAAAATTGCTATGGATCAGTGAAGGTATTGGAATGACTGGTAATTGTATTTCCAAGATGTTTCATAATGTTTAATTACTTGTTTTTCTGGCATTCCAAAATTGTTCCTCCATTCCTCTTCCTCTATAAAAAACTGTTTCATTCACATTAATATTTTTGGGATGTCTTGTTGAAGAGCTATGACCCTGACATGTAGGGACAAGGATGCCGCTACACATTTTGGGCTCAATGGAAGCATATATTGAGCCCCCAACCCAGACCAATCCAATTATGTTCCAAATTTTTAGCGAGCATCCTATCTCTCTCTCTGCCCCGCGAACCATGCAACCCTTCATAGGACAAGAAGGTACAGAAAACGGAGGAATGTGAGACACTCCCCAAGTGTTCTCAACCTTGCTAAACATTACACCATTTCAACAAATACTTGCAATAGTTACTGGATTTTCATTAAACAGAAGCAAAATATCACAGGGGATGGTTACTTGTCAATATAACCAGTGGTGTCTGCAGAAAATTTTCACTGGGGTTTCCTTATTATTTTGATGTTGGGTGCCAACAGGGCTTACTATGGTGGTACTGTACTTGAGCATTAAAAGTTGTTGCAACTTTTTCTTTCACTTTGTTACATTTCTGAGTCAAATAATATTTACTCAGATACCTTCTGCACAAGATCGTTGTTACCAAACAAAAACTTGCTATTTGTGAAAAGCATGCAGGTCACTTGAGTGAAGCAGCAAACAGGTGGAGTTAGAGTTTACGTGGACAGCTGTAAAAAGAAGACTGGGACCCTGAGTGACATGGGGCATAAAGGTTAGGAATATAGTTGGATTTGGTCTTAGTTGGGCGCCCAATATGATATGCATTCATTGGGCCCAAAGTCTCTAGTGGTGCCCCTGCTTCCTGGTGATTAGATTTTAATGAGTCATGATCAAGATACATTTATGCTAGATCTAGTGGTTGTTAAAAGGGTAAAGTGTCAAAGAGCCTCAGGGTCAGGCCAGGAAACAGCAGGAGATGACATACAATTCAGTAGCTGGTGGTTTATTTGCACCCCATATTAGGTTTTGGTGCCTCCCATAAAATACTTAAGGAAAAGGGAAATGACGAAAAGAAAAAAGGAGAAAAAAATGAAAAACTCATCTAATAGAAATAAATGTCAACTAACAAATGGAAGCACATCCAACCATCGAATTAACCTGTGGCCTCTAGTCCTGACACATCTGAGGGCCTCTAACGCAGAGTACACAGGAAAAGGGACAAAACAGACTTGATGCCCAGCTCCGTCCGATCCTCATGTGTGCCACGCCCACCTCTTTTTCACAATTTACTGGATATAATAATTGAATAACCAATGTGTGCATGTGATTTCACAAACACATAAGAATTTGTTAATGTGCAATTTAATTTGTTTTGTAATGTTTTAATAGAGTAAATTCAAAGATTATCTGTGAATGTCTGGCGAATATCGCATCCACTGCTGAAGAACAGTTGACAATCCCTCGCAAGCCACACCTCCGAATTCAGAATACCTTTCACTTTCATTTGGGAATCTGGGAATCATTTGAATCGTTATGGAAAATTCTAGGATACGTGAAAAAAAATACGTTTTTCTTATATTACTTATTTTATTGGATTCAGTATTTGGTAAGTGTGGCACCGTCTTAAATGTTTATATAATTTTATATGAATCTTCATAGTTTATTACTTCTAAATGATATCAGTCATTATTTTGGTCAGGTAGGCCTACACTGTTTTAAGGCATTCAGTAAAAATAAATCTACTAAATAGTCTAAAGGTACAGTATGCATCTATGTTTGCATCTATGTTTTTAATGTTTTCATTTGATGTATGTTATAAACGTATGCAAAAGGTTTTCGTGTTAGTTGAATGCTAAGCCTTATGCTGAGCCCTTTGTTTTACTTTTATGTGATAATGGTGCGTTCGATATTCCGAGGTGACATGATCAACAAACAAGAAACACGAACTAGTCAAACCACATTAAAAGCTCCGTAAAATATTTTAGTACATTCATAGCGATATTCTTTTTTCGAGAGGCAAACAAACTACGAACAAACAAAAGACACTAACGAGTGTGGTAAAAATCTGATATTGCATGCTAGGAAACTGTTTACGGTCATTGTGGTATTCTCTAAATCGAGCACGTGCAATTACATATATAACTATTAATACATTTAACAAAATAGACATTTTAAAATATAAAGTAGAATTACAGTTGACTGTAATCCGCCATGTTGAAATGACGTCACAGGGAAAACTTCGCCTGCGTTTATGGCAATCCGTTTTAACATTTAATCGCTTGACTGGAAATTGTTGGAGCACGGCGTCTCCACCGGGTCCGTGGATGAGAAGAGATTCACAGCTGACACGGGGAGAAGTTGCAAATCACCGGTTTATTGTCTGACAGATTGCAATCCGGGAGCGGCCGTCTGACATACATTCAGCATGTACAGGAGGAGGCTCTGCCATATGTATCAGTTGTATCCCTTTTAAAGCCCTTCGGGCATCCCCCCCCCCTTTCTCGGTACCTTCCGTGTACGTAACAACCACATGTGTGGTTCCAGCCGGGTCGTACTGTTCTTGGCCTTCTGGAAGGCTAAAAGATAAGTAGGGGCCGCTGATGTTCTCTGTCGCCCCCCCTATCTGTTCCGATAGGTAGCCTTGGCTTGCCGGCGCGCCAGTCAGTTCTTGTTTTGACTAATTACAGCCTTATAGAATCATTCCCTTTATTTTATTAATTATTCCCTCAATATGTATTGCAGATATATCTCTAATTCAATTCTTCCTAGTCAAAAATAGCATTTCAAATATCCACAATGGCATTCTTCGTATCCACAACTGTCATTTCAGATATCCACATCGTCATTCTTCCTTGGAGAAATCACGTCACTTTTGCCATTCATGTCTATTGGGCTTTAAATTTCAGATATCCACAATTATATTTCAGATATCCAGAATGTTCATCCTGGATATCTGCAATTGAATTCTTACTAGGAAAAACTCCCATTTCAGATACACTATTGGTCAAAAGTTTTAGAACACTCCAATTTTTCCCGTTTTTTTTTTTTTTTATTGAAAATTATGCAGTTTGATGTTTCATTGCACTCTGAAATGAACGCATAGTACAAATAAACAATTGGAGTAAAAAAAAAATCATGGAATGAATTTATAGACCAAAATGTATTCTAAACTTTTGACTTATTAAAGTAGACACCTTTGGCAGATATAACAGCTGAAAACACTCGTGGCATTCTTTCTACAATAGAAATCAAATATTCTTCGGAAAGTTCTTCCCATATCTGTTGTGGAAGTTCCCATAAACGTGTGGTACTTGTAGGTTGGTTTGCTTTCACTCTTCTGTCCAGTTATTCCCAAACCAGGTCGATGGGGTTTGTCTGGAGACTGTGCTGGCCACTCCATGTTTTCAAAGCTTACCATCTTGTTTTTTTTTCCTGAGGTAGTTCTGGCATAGTTTGGACTCATGTTTTGGGTCATTATCTTGCTATAGGATGAACCTCTGACCAACTAGGCACATACCAGAGGTTATTGCATAGCACTGCAGAATGCTGTGTTAGCCGTTTTGCTTCAGGGTGCCTCTCACTCTGTACAAGTCACCAACCCTGTATCCAGCTAAACAACCCCAGACCATCACACTTCCTCCTCCATGTTTGACAGTTAATGCCACACACTGTGGAACCATCCTTTCGCCTTACTCAACGGTGTACAAAGATCCTGCGTGATGAACCAAAGATTTCAAATTTGGATACATTAGTCCATAATACCTTCTTACAGTCTTCAGTAGTCCAATGGCGGTGTTTCATGGCCCAGGCAAGCCTCTTTGTCTTATTCTGACATCTTAGCAATGGCTTTCTTGCTGCAACTCGTCCTGTCAAACATGCAGCTCGAAGTCTTCTCTTCACAGTTGAAACTGAGACTTGCTTACTACGACCACTATTAAGCTGTGCTTGAAGCTGTGATCCTGTGAGCCGCCTATCACGCAAGCTGTTAACTCTCAGAAACTTGTCCTCTGATGCAGTTGTGGCTTTGGGTCTGCCAGACCTCTTCCTGTCAGAGTTTGCCCCAGTTTCTGAATGCCTTTTGATGGAGAAGGAAACTACTCACTGACACCATGACTTTCTTTGCAATTTCTCTGTAGGAAAGACCTACATTTTTAAGTGTTATGATGGTCGGTCTCTCTTTCATTGATAATTGCCTTTTTCTCACCATTTTTGTAGCAACACACTACTTTCTGCAGGTACAATACTGTTCAACTGATGCTCACGAGGGTATGATACCACAGTGTGTTCCTGATACCACAGTGTGTTCCTGATACCACAGTGTGTTCCTGATACCACAGTGTGTTCCAACACTGCTTTATGCAGAAAGAGGGGGTTGTAAAAGGGACGTAATTTCTCCTAGGAAGAATGACGATGTGGATATCTGAAATGTTCTTTTTGACTAGGAAGAATACAAATTTTGACTAGGAGAAAGACTATTGTGAATATCTAAAATGTAATTACGGATAGGAGTGTAACTTGATTAAATGTTAAAACGGCTTGCCATATGACGTCATTTCTACATGGTGGCTTACACAGTCAACAGTAATTTTATTTTATAAATATTTAAAAATGTTTATTCTGTTAAGTGCATTAATAGTCATAAATGTAATTGCATGTGTTCGATTTAGAGAATACCATATCATGACCGTAACAGTATCCTAGCATGCAATATCAGATTCATTGTTAGTGTATTTCGTTTGTTTGTAGTGTGTTTGCCTCTCGAAAAAAGAATATCGCTATGAATGTACTAAAATATTTTTAAAAGCTTTTAATATGGTTTGACTAGTTCGTTTCACTTGTTTGTATACCTCTCGAAAATATCTCACTCCAAATCTGCTAAGATACTGTATAAGCAACAACACAAAACAGCGTGTTCATAGAGGCAGCCATGTTTGTTCCGAGATGTGGTAGCTCGAGCGGGAGATTGTCAGACTTGATGTCACTCACCTCAGAATTTCCGAGTTCCGAGAGATAATCGAATGCACCATTCGAACACATGAGTCGGAACTCAGATGAAAACGTCACGAAACATCACGAAAGATATTCAATTCAATTCAATTTTATTTATATAGCGCATTATCACAACATTACATTGTCTCAATGCGCTTTACATTTCTGCCTCGTAAGAAGTTGAGTAAGCCAAAGGCAACGGTGGCAAGGAAAAACTCCCTAAGAGGAAGAAACCTTGGGAGGAACCAGACCCAAAGGGGGAGCCCATCCTCCAGGGGCCGGCAGATGAGTCAAACAACAAGATGAAATGACTAAGCTAATACAGACAAGATGAAATGACTAAGCTAATACAGGGGTTGAAATATATGTCTCAATGCAGCGGCCGACCGGTGCAGGCATGTGGTGCTTGATGCACGATGGCAGGATTAATAGACACACAGCCACAGGATGGATGGCGAGTCATCGTGTTGAAATCACTTCCCTTCGGAAACACGCCTCTTTTATCACGTTGATTTCGGACAGAATTTTCTTGTCCGAGTTTCCCCTGTGACGTCATTTCAACATGGCGGCTTACACACTCAACAGTAATTCCATTTTATAAATATTCAGTCTGGACTTGAACATTGAGAGTGAGCCTGAATCTCGCACATCCGCTGGAAGACTATTCCACAGCTGGGGAGCTCTATAAGATAAAGTCTTACAGCCTGCTGTGGATCTTTCTACCCTGGGTACTAATTGATGTCCTGCTCCTTGAGATTGATGCAAGTAAGGAGGGTTGTAAGAGGCTAGTAGATCTCTAAGGTATTCTGGTGCAAGGCCATTCAGTGCTTTATAAGTTAATAGCAGTATTTTGCAGTCAATCTGAGATTAAACTAGAAGTCAGTGAAGGGAGCATAGAACAGGGCTAATATAATCAAATTTTTGTGTTTGTAAGAACTCTGACTGCTGCATTTTGTACTAGCTGAAGCTTATGTAAGGATCTGGATGGGCAACCAGAAAGGGTATTAAAGTAGTCCAGTCTGAAAGTTATAAAGGCATGTATTAGTTTTTCTGCATCATGAGAGGAGAATATCTTCACTATCTTAGCTATGTTCCATAGAACGCAGTTCTAGTAATACTTCTTGTATGCACATCAAACATAAGTCTGAATCAACCAGGACACCAAGATCTCTGACCACTGTACTACACTGAGTAGGAAGACCACAGAGGTTGAGGTTGTCAAACTTATTTCAAGCAGCCTCGGGACCAACTAGCAGTATTTCTGTTTTCTCTGTGTTGAACATAATGATTTTTTTTGCCATCCAACACCAAATATCTAGTAGACAGTCTTCTAACAGAGGCAGCTGCATTACAATGAAATCCAACACCATGATTTCTAATAATGTTACCAAGTGGTAGCATATATATAAAGTGAACAGTAGCGGGCCTAGCACTGAGCCCTATGGGACACTATATTTGACTTTGGTGACCTTGGAAGATTCATTGTTCACGTGGACAAACTGATAACAATCAGTTAAATAAGAGTGAAACCAAGAGAGAGCTGTCTCCTTAATGCCAACCACAGATTCTGGCCGGTCCAAGAGAATATTATGATCCATATATGGTATCGAATGTAGCAGTTAGATCTAGTAATACAAACAAAGATACATAGCCATGGTCAGAAGCCATAAGCAAATCACTCATTACTCATTATTGATAAAAGCTCTTTCTGTGTTATGGTTGGTCTAAAGCTACAATGATATAATTCATTAGCATTATTTTTCTGTAGAAAAGAAGACAGCTGATGAACAACAACTTTTTCCAAGATCTTTGAAATGTAAGGAACATTTGAGATAGGTCTATACTTTCCTAAATCACTAGGTTCAAGATTTTGTTTCTTTAGGGAAGGTCATTTTAAAAGGTCTTGGAACATATCCAAGCCTAAGAGACGAGTTTAACAAGTTTAACAAGGTAGTGCTAATCAGTGGTGCAGTCTCATTGAGGAATTTTGTAGGAATTGGGTCTACAAGGCTAGTAGAAAATTTGCAGGAGGAAACCAAACTTAAACATTCTGATTGTTTTATAGGAAAGAAAGATTCAAAGGTGTCATCATCAGTACAAATAGGCCTAGTAGAAGGCTGGTAGCTATATGTAGCTGTAGATGTTTACTGGATGGTCTGTCTAATCTTAGTTATTTTACCATAAAAAATGTAATAAAGTCATCGCAAATTCAGTGTTAACCTAGGCACAGATTTGAACAGGAATTTAGGATTGTTTTTGTTCTCTTCTATTAATCAGGAGTGTTACAGACATCTAGCAGTCACTAGTGCTTGTCTATACTTAGAGAGTCTCTCTTTCCAGGCAGATCTGAAAACTTCTAGTTTAGTTGAGTGCCATTTGTGCTCTAGCTTGCGTGAAGCCTGTTTAAGTGATGAGTATGTTCAGAATACCAGGGGGCAGGTTTCTTATTGCTATGCTTTATTTTCTTAAATGGAGCTACAAGAGGTAGAGTGCTGTGAAGTGATTTCACCATGTTCACAGATACCTGTTCAAGTAAATTTTCGCACAAGGCTTCAGATATAAGTTTGAAGGACTGTGGAAGTTGGTTGAGAAACCTTGTTGTAGATAATGTGGCTCTGGAACGTCTGATACTGTACTATGGAGGGAGGCTATACTGTATTTCAAACATTAACAAGTAATGATCTGAGGGTCGAGGATTCTGAGGGATAATAGATACGTGTTCCACCAGGATACCATGGCTAAGAATCAAATCCAGGGTGTGGTTACAGGCATGAGTAGGCCGACTACATTCTGACATACATGTTGTACATGCCTCATCTGTGTGTGCTCGCTGTGCATGTTACAATACTAATGGTAATTTAATAAACATGAATGAATTGTGAAGTGGTTTTGCCTATTCTGGTGGTCTAGGATAGAGCCTGTGTGTGCTAGTGCTGCTGTGGTACGCTATTGAAACCTTAGACAGTGTAAAAATGACCTTTTTCTTTTGTTATAATTTGAACTACTGCCATAATTACATAGTGATGTTGAAGGAAAGCAATTGTTATTAATGTCTAGCTGAATATTCCATTCGGGGTTAGTGGAGATTGCTCAAAAGCAATCCGTAAAATTAACTTCTTGTTGTGAAAAGAAATGTTAACAGGAAATATATTTCCAAAAACTCTTATTAGCAACTTGCATAACTGGAACCTTTCTAAGTATTTAAGTTGCTAGCGTTGTTAGTAACTATGTTTTTGGGAAATGTTGTCTTAAGGAGTAATGCTATGCATGTGCAGAGGTGCAAGGTACAAATTGGACAGGTGATGCATGCTGAACTTTACAAATAAGGATGCCAGGCTACCTTTTTCCACTTGTAGCACTGGTATTCCTTGCTGAATTTTAGGAGCACCAGCACAAAATTTTGATGCACCATTTAAAATGACATGCAGTGCAACACATTCATAGTATTGGTAAATGTTCTTGAGGGGACTGTAAGACGGGAATCGGAACAAGAGTCAGTGGGTGTCACGGGTCCTGCAGGGTAGAAGGGTGACAGAGACTACAGGACAGGGATAAGAGGGCGCCGAGGGACTCGCTAGACTGGGACAAGAACGTGCCACCAGGGATGCTGAGCAGAAGAACACCATTGGGACTGCAGGGCTGGAACTTGAGGGAACTGGGGTTTCTTCTCCCTGGGCCACAGAAGGGGACAGGTCTGGGCTGACCTCTCCTGGCCAACCCCGGTCTGGGGAACAGGCCCACACTGTGATAAATAGGTCTTTCCATGTGGTCATTTTATATTACCTATTTATTCATTAAATTTACAGAAGATGTGCTATATCATGATATGTATCGTTATTGGGATATGAAATAACCTATATTGAGATTTTGGTCAT
Organism: Paramormyrops kingsleyae; assembly: GCF_048594095.1. Lineage (NCBI taxonomy): Eukaryota > Metazoa > Chordata > Actinopteri > Osteoglossiformes > Mormyridae > Paramormyrops > Paramormyrops kingsleyae. Next base: position 64,558,114 of record NC_132797.1, read on the forward strand.
ATTGCACAGCCCGAGTATGTATACTTTGACTGAATATTTCCTTGTGCCTAATTTGTGTCTCCTAGCGTCTTAGTCCCTAGTTCTTCATAAATCGCTGTCTATCCTCTGTTCCCTTGTCAGGTATTGAATGTGTTTGCTGTAAGATGGTCCCTGTAAAAAATCTGTGTACTTACTTTTTGATTCCTTTAAGCCCTTTCTTAGTTCTAGAATCAGTGTGGTCTCTTTTGTTTCTAAGTAAGTTAAGTTTGCAATTAAGCTTGAAAGCCGTCTTGTGGACTGTCATCCATTTCTGAATGTTGCAGACAGCTGAAATAACCTATTTTCATAGCTGATAACAGGATTTTGCAACAAGAGTAGAATGGCTCGAACTCCAAACATAATCAGTGTGCATCATTGTCTGTGTACTGGACATCACAAATCTGTCATTAAAACTGTATAGCTCGCATCTGTTAAAAGATATTGAACCAGAAATCTGAATATTGAATATAAGGCTACCTTTACCGCAGGCTGTTTTGTCAGATTGCATTTTTTAGTAGAGGCTTTTTTCCAAATTAACTTACAAGTCAGCCAGTCACTACATAACAGGCATAATCATCATTCCCACAACCCAGATTATTATTACATTTAAGATATGATAATTTAAATAAATTATATTCAAGTATGAAATTGCATTTTCACCTTTCCTTTTATTGGTTTCAGGTGATACTCCAGTCATATATGGTGAACTTAACGGAAACATCACACTACGACCAGGTGTCACAGGAACTATAAAGGACATCCTCTGGAAACACAACGGTGACAAAGCAGCAGAGTATAATAGGCCAGATCCAGTCCAGTCATTCAGGGATTTCCAGCAGCGGGTCATCTTGAACACAAATACTGGTCACCTTACGATTGCAAACCTCAACTATAATGATAATGGTGAATACAAGGCTGAAAGTCAACTGGATGAAATACAACAGCTACAGTATTACATCGTTAATTTGACAGTCATTGGTAAGTATAAGTATCTCTTTATCGAGAGCATGTTGGTGCAAGAATAAAACGTGAAAATGTGAGTGGATAAGAGGGTAATGGTGAAACATTGCGCCTAAAATGATAGGCCGAGACCTGCTTCTGCCATGGCCACCTCAGTTTCCTGACCTGAATCCCATTAAAAACCTGTGGGCTGAGCTGAAGAGGAGAGTGCACAAGAGAGGGTGATCTGGAGTGATTCTGGGTGATCTGGAGAGATTCTGTAAAGGGGAATGGTCTCTGATGCCTTGCTCTGTATTCTCCAGCCTTATAAAATGTTATCGGAGAAGATTCAGTGCTGTTATTCTGGCAAAGGGAGGTTTTACAAAGTAAAAAATGCAGGGGTGCCAATAATTGTGGCACATGTTGAAAATATTTTCTTCTTTATAAAGGATTTGTTTTTCTTTGAATAAATTTATTTCCATGAAAGATTGGAAGGGGCCTCTGACTGTGATCAGGTGGTTGCTGGTTTGAATCCTGTCCAGAGCCAAATGTCTGTCAGGCCCTTAACCCCCAAAATGCTGGATAAATGGTTGACCTTGTGCTTCTATCGCAAGCTTTGCTCTCAACTATATATATATATATATATTTGTGTGTGTGTATTAGGCTTGTCACGATACTGAAATTTCAAATTTGATACCGATACTAAGGATGGTGCTCGATACTATTTTCGATACTTCAGGGGGAGAAAAAACAAACACAGGAACTTTTTTTTTTTTTAATAAAGTCAGAACACCACCAAAAAAAAAAATATATATAAACAATACAATGAAAAAATAAACCTAATAAATAGAAAAAAGGCCATTAACATTGTAAAATAAATAAAATATTTTTAACAGTGTAGACAGGGATCTGGTCCATACACACGTACTTGGCAACAGCCCTGTTGAGCTTTTGTGCCTTTGGTGACTTGGCACTGTATTTCCGCTGTTGTTCAAACAGTGCTGTTAGGGTGGGTTGTGTTTGTGGCTGTTTAGGCCACTTAAAATTAATAAATTGTTTTACATGGCCGCCCGCCTCAATTTTTTGGTGCCGCCGCGATTTTTTAAATATTTTATATTTTTCAAAAAATCCGTTTTTTTCACCTCAAAAACTGTCAGAGATCGTCAATGTGCCAAATCCTGATATCCTGTGCACTGTGAGCAAGTAGTCTCTTGTAGGGTGGTCCAATAATAGTGACCCTCATTGAGGTCAAACAACAGCACTTCTATTGTTTGAAACAATGGAAGTGCTGTTGTTTTGCTATTGTCAGGAGGACGCTTTTATTGGGCCATTCTGTGGCAAGACCATTAAACACTTAGACTAGGCATTTCTTTTGAAGGTTTCTCTTTTCTTGTAATTGTTTGAACTGTTGAGAGTTTAAAATGTTGAGATACTGACAAATTAAAGTTTAATTTTCTAGTTTTAGTTTGGGAGCAGAAATATAAAGTACAGATATTTTATGGGTTCCACTGAAATAAAGGTAGCTGATTACGAGAAAGATCTCGGTGTGTATGTTGATGCTTCTATGTCCCACTCTCGCCAGTGTGGGGAAGCAATAAAAAAGGCCAATAGAATGTTGGGTTATATCTCTAGGTGTGTGGAGTTTAAGTCAAGGGAGGTGATGTTACACTTATATAATTCCTTGGTAAGACCCCACCTAGAATACTGTGTGCAGGTTTGGTCACCATACCTCAAGAAGGACATTGCTGCTTTAGAAAAGGTGCAACGAAGAGCTACGAGAATGATTCCTGGTCTTAGAGGAATGTCTTATGAGGAGAGGTTAGCGGAACTGAATCTGTTTAGCCTTGAGCAAAGGAGACTAAGGGGGGATATGATTCAGGTCTATAAGATTCTAACGGGTCTGGATGCTGTTCAGCCAAATGACTATTTCAATATTAGTCTAAATACTAGAACTCGTGGCCATAAGTGGAAATTAGTGGGAGAACATTTTAAAACAAATTTGAGGAAGCACTTCTTTACACAGCGTGTAGTTAGAGTATGGAATAGTCTTCCTGCTAGTGTAGTGGAAGCTAAAACCCTGGGTTCATTTAAATCAGAGCTAGATAAGATTTTAACAACTCTGAGCTATTAGTTAAGTTCTCCCCAAACGAGCTTGATGGGCCGAATGGCCTCCTCTCGTTTGTAAATTTCTTATGTTCTTATGTTCTTATCTCTGTTGCCGATCGTCTTTTCGCAAAAAATATAAAATATAAAATATAAAATCCCCTACTCACCAATATTTTAGAAGTTTGAGTCATGTAAAACAATTTATTAATTTTAAGTGGCCTTAGGTCTGGCTGCTGGTGCCCTTCTCTCAACCTCAGCCTGGGACTATAAGACATACATAATGATTGTCAGATACGAACAAAAGAGTTTTATAGGTTTGGCACCATGGCCAAAAATAAATAAATAAATAAATAAATGAACGAATAAATGAAAAAAATAAAAATAAATATATATATATATGAACGAATGAATAAATAAATGAACGAATAAAGGAAAGAAATGTAATTTAATGTTTTTGAGCCAAACTAAAAAAAGTGATGTAAATGTTATCTACCGCGATATATATTTTTGCGAAAGCAGGGCCAGACAGTTTTTGGAGCAATTTGGGGTTAAGGGCTTTGCTCAAGGGCCAGTGGCCTGTACTACGAAGGGGGTTTAACCAAATCAGACTTAACCCCGAGGTAATTTGCTAACGCAAGGTTGACAAAATCAGGTTGACTCCATCGGGGCTAATCAGTACTACGACGCCAGTTAAGAAGTTGATTTGTTAAAACGGTGTTAACTGCATTGGAGTTTGTGCGCCTTCACATATATAGAGCACGTTCGGCAGCGCAAGGCACCGCTTGACTCATAGCGCGATCTCCATGTTTCACGGAGGAAGACTGCAAGCTAATTATGCAGGGTTATGAGGAGTTTAAATCAACGCTGTAAAGAAAGTCCAATACCACTGCAGCCAACAAAAGCAGGCAGGCTTGTTGGCAACGTATTGACAACGGAGAAAATGCATACGTACATTTTCACGGTCATAAAACGTGGTCTAAAATATCTCACGACCGAGTATTAGACTATGAAGTACGTGTTTTCTGAAAAGAACTGAAATACTGTTAATAATTACAGAGGCTAATACATGCGACACAATTCAGAAGTTACCTTTTATATGCTGCTAAGTAATGTAATGCTCAGTGAAGTTCCATTACTGTAATGTTACTCATAATGTAAATCTAATGTTAACAATAACTGATCCGATTTCAAATGCAATAGTAAAGCGTACGTGGCAGCAAGTCAAGATGAAATATAAAACATCATGTCAAATGGTAGGGCTGTGTATTTATATTTCTACTCATTATGAAAGATTTGTTGTGTCTATAGCCTCCACTTAATAGCGTGTTTCTATGTTTTACAGCTAATAATAAAAAGGTGTCTGTTCATATGACACTTAATAGAAGGTGAGCCACTGTTTAACAAACAATTAAATGATTTACAACAGGACAAAGCAGAAGCAAATGTGTAGTGAGAAAACGACTAGGAACCTGTCACCGCGGTTGTTAGCCTCATATTCCATATTCAGTTTTCTGGCTTTAATATCTTCACGGAAGTAAGGTGGGCGTTTCTATAATGACAGAATTGTGATGTCCAGTACCCAGACATCGATGCACACCGATTATTTTTCCGCTTCAAAACATTTTGTGATTTGTGCCAAATCATGTTAATAGCTAATATAATAGGTCCTTTCAGCTGTAATGACATGGTGGTTTAGTATTTTGGGCTCATGGCGATTGTTGCACACCTCTTTGTTTCCCAGATTGCTTTACATGCGAATTTTAATTATATTTTCAATTTTGAATGTTCGAATGTATCCGTATACTGTGCAGTCGACAATACATGAATGGATTAATAACTTTAAAACTAGACAAGACAGGCACATCTATAGTGAAGTGTGCTTTGATCAGTGGACAACAGGGAACAATGCACACCCCTTGGGTTTTCAGAATAACTTTCTCTGTAACAGTTATTAATTAATACATTGTATGCATATTATATGCCATTGCTCCATTTCATACATATTAACAGAGAGAGCCCCTCGACACAATTCGCGCGCCAATGTCATACGGATCATCCAGGTACGCTGGCATTGTCTTCGGAGAAATTGTAGTTGGAGGGGCGGTGCTCATATAGGGCTGGCTTATGCAGAAAACTCGACTTAACCAATAACAAAAACTGCTCGGAGCAGTTTTGAGACTTAGCGTACAGTAAATTGCCATGGCAACATGCCTCGACTATAACTTACCCACCTTTCGTAGTACGGGTTAATCGCGAAGTTACACCACTCGTCATCAAGTTACTCGCAAAGTTACCCCGATAAGCCAGTAAACCCGCTTCGTAGTACAGGCCACAGGATTTGAACTGGCTTGTGAGGGAAAGATTGCTGGTTCAAATTCTATGGTTGGCAGAGTGGATGCAGCCGCTGGGCTCCTGAGCGAGGCCCTTGACCGAGGCCCTTGACCGACAATTGCTCCAAGGCCTCACTGACCCTGTTTTCTCAACTGTATATTAGGGCTGGGCGATATGACTGAAAACTGTATCACGATATGAGTATTTCATATCGGTCGATATCGATAATTATTGACATTTTTTATGACCCATTTAAAATAAAGACCAGGAGAAAAATATATTACATTTAAACATTTTTATTTTAAACATGTCAACAACCATGGAAAATAAAGTGTTTTTAAAATATGTGCAGTGTTTTGTAAACATAAATAAAACTGACGTAGACTGAGATACAGTACATCTGTAATATAAAAAAACAAACCTGATACAGTACAGTAACATTGTTTGAAATATAAAACCTGCAGAAATATGAAAAAGTAACTCTTCAAGTTATTCTTACTCTAATCATACTTGAAGTTGAACTATTCAAGTATATTTTCAGTCCAGGTTTTGTGCTAGGAAAAGACACACATGCAAACACTAACGAGGAAGACGCGATACGTAGGGAGCCGGAACCCGGAAGTGCGCCGTAAACACAGAGAGGAAAGAGAGAAGGGGAAACAAAAGACACGGCAGACTCGAAATGAAACACGGGATACGCGAAAAACCGGACAACATGACACATACAAACCGAAAGGATACAGACCTATAACTTAATATTCAGGAGACGGGGGGCGAGCGGCGTTAGGGAAGGGCGAGGCGACCGTCACAGTGATTCACAAAAAACCGGCAGAACTTCCATAAAGCAGTTGTTTTGCTGTGCTACGACCATTTATGACAGCTGCGTTTCCGGTGTTCCGGGCAATTCAGTTTCCCTATGTTTCCCCTGTCGCGCGCTGATTTGTACACGGTTTCGCTGTTGTTTTCATGTCTTTTTACGAAGCTCTTGAGGTAAACAAGCCACATATTTTAAAACATCACGTTTTTTGTTTTTACTGATAATAAATGAAAGTATTTAATTCGCTGGATAGAGATATTTCTTGATGAAAACGGTATAGTATTTCTTATAAGACTATATTATGCGTGACGAACTACTGTATTCGCATGTAATACTGTACCTGAGTGATTTTCAGACACCCCACATACATATTTGCCTAAATATTAGGAGAAACATTATTTCCTGACATCCAGGATATTGTTAAAACAGGTATACAGCAACTCTGGGCCTCGGTACTAATAACAATACAGTATTCACATGTAATAATGTACTTGAGTGATTTTCAGACATTTCACATACCTCTTTGATTTAATATTAGGGGAAACATTATTTCCCGATAGACAGGGGAAACATAGGGAAACTGAATTGCCCGGAACACCTGTTCGGATCCAAACTAGCTTCGCAACCTCTGTTTTCTTCCGACGAAGAATAAAAAATATCGAACGTTTTATCGAACACATTTTTTATTGATATCGATCACGTGTCTATCGCGATACATATCGTAATCGTTTTATCGCCCAGCCCTACTGTATATATACTGTATGACCAAAAGTATGTGGAATTCCATAATTAACATTGACATTGTTGCTTTATACCTCAAAGATCATGGGTTCAAGGTTGGATAGTGTATTGGATAGTACATAATAAACAATATGTTACAGACAGGCATGGTGAAGGATGGACGATCCATGTTGTGACTCACAAAGAGCGACTTTTTTTAACCTAAACTCTCTCACAGTTACATTGGTTACCAGTTCTGTCCCATATAAATTAAAAATCCTTTTACTCACCATCAGATCACTGCATGGCCTTGCTCCCCCTTACCCCAGTGATCTTTTGATCCCTTACCCCCCCCCCCCCACTCTCTTCGGTAATCTACCTGTCAGCTGGCTAGTCGTTTCACTGCCAGCACCAACAACATTAGATAGGACTATATTTGTTATGGACTAAATTTTCTGACGTTATGGAAACTGTCACGCCCAGCTCCGTACGATCCTCGTGTGTGCCACGGCCCCTCGTTACCTAGTGTTAACTCCTGATTGTCATCACCTGTTAACTATTCCTTTTGCCTTGTCTTGTGTATTTAGTCCGAGTCTCAGTCAGTCTTCCACAGATTAGTCATTGTATTGTCTGTGATGTCGTGTTCTGTGTGGTGCTCGTCGCCACACTGCCTTAAATAAACCCCCTTAACCTGTAAGCTTGGCTCCACTCGCCTGCTTCCCGGCTCACCTGCTTGCCTGATCGTGACAGAATGACTAATCTCCCGGACAACTCACCGCTCCTGGACGAGGATCCTTGGCTCGTCCAGCTGCTCGAGGTGAGATATTGGCGAGAGCAGCCCGAGGTCCAAGTGGACCCCGACTTATCTGCCCTCGCCGAACAGAGTTGGAACCTCTTACAAGAGGTTACCCCGCGCACAGAGGCGCACGCAATAGCAGAGGTGCGCGCTCTGATGAAGCAGCTCATCACCAGGATAAGAGAGAAGCGGCTCCAGCCTTCAGCCGTCCTAACGGAGACTCCGCCTACCTGTCCCGGTCTGAGACGGAAGAAAAGGCGTAGGAGAAAAGAAGACGCCGCCCCCACGATCTTCGTGGGGGCCTGCAGTCTCCCTGCGGAATGTCAGGAGGGACCCCTCCTGATACTACAGCTGCCTTTGGAGGCGTATAGTTTCCGGGCAGCACGCCTGGGCCACGGAGGAATACGCGCCGTGAGAGATGCTATTCCCCGGGTCCCTAAAGCCCTTAAAGGGGCAGTCCCAGGCTTACCTGCTCTGGATCTGCCTGCTCCGGACCTGCCAGCAGCACCGGCTGCTGCTGACGCCGCACTGCCCGCAGCACCGCCTGCTGCTGCCGCTGCCACCTGTCCAGCCTGACCCGCCCGACCTGCCTGCGGTCTCTGCAGCTGCTGCTGCTCTGCCTGCGGTCCCTGCAGCTGCCACCGCGGCCCTGCCTGAGGCCGCCGCTCTGCCCGCAGCACTGCCTGCTGCAGCTGCCGCCGCCGCTCTGCCCGAGGTGCCCGCCGAGGCGCCCCCTGCTGGCCGCACGCCCGAGGTGCCCGCCAAGGCGCCCCCTGTTGGCCGCACGCCCGAGGCGCCCGCCGAGGCGCCCCCTGCTGGCCGCACGTCCGAGGCGCCCCCTGCGGGCCGCACACCCGCGGCCCTGCCTGAGCCCGGCTCTCCTGTCCTGCCCGTCCAGCCCGGCTCTCCTGTCCTCCTCGTCCAGCCTGGCTCTTCTGTCCTGCCCGTCCAGTCTGGCTCTTCTGTCCTGCCCGTCCAGCCCGGCTCTCCTGTCCTGCTCGTCCAGCCTGGCTCGCCCATCCTGACTGCCTCTCCGGATGCCACGCCCGCGTCTCCGGATGTGCCGCCTGCGGCCACGCCCGCGGCTCCAGCTGCCACGCCCGCAGCCCCTGCTGCAGCTGCTGTCGCCACTCTGCCCGAGGCAGACTCACGGCCGGGGTGCCCCCTGCTGACCGCACGTCAGTCCAGCCCGTCCTGCCCTGCTCGTCTGTCCTGCCCTGCTCGTCTGTCCTGCCCTGCTCGTCTGTCCTGTCCTGCTCGTCCGTGAATGAGGTGGCACCACCGGCAGTCACCCCACCCACATCCTCACTGGCCACCTCCCTGCATCTCTCTCCCTTACCCCACCGCGAACAATGCCTTGTAGGCGCCCTGCCCCCTGGCTCGCCCGTTCGGCCCCTGGCTGTGGCTCGGTGATGCCTGCGGGTCCTGCGCCGTCGAATCGACGGTCGCCTCCGGGTCCTCCCCCGGTTCCTCGGTTCCGGTCCTCGACCTCACCTCCGGCTCCGTGTCGGCCGCATCCGGGCCCCCCTACTTCCGCCGGTGTTCCCTCCTGCTCCCTCCGTGTCCCCTCCGTCTCTCCCTCGTCCCGTTCCCTTGGCCCCTGTGTGGTTCCCTCCTGCTCCCTTTTCCCTTCCACCTGCGGCCCCTCCGCCGCTGCCTGTTGCCCGCCTGGGCTCCCTCGGGCTCCCTTTTGAAGGTGGGTGATGATGGCATGTCCAAGTGTGAATAGCTATGCAGTGTTTGTATATTGATTCAATCATTGATGGGATTCAGTATAATCACAAGAGCAATAATATCAACTTGCACTCTCTTTATATGCATTTTTCAATGTCACTTTTTTTATACATGCCTATAATCTCTTGTATTGGCAGTTTTATTATTGTTAATGATATATAATAGTATTGGATATCACTTGTGATATGGGATTATTTTGCATTGCCTTTGATCCAGTATTTTGGTATAAATTTTAATGCAAAGTTATTTTGTATTACTTGTAATAAAGCGTTTTAGAAGCGAACCTAAGTGTGCCTGTTTGTTCCTTCGAGAGCCCTATATCCCCCTCACATCATCTTAAAACATCGTGGTTATGTTACTGCCCCTGTGCCACGTGACATCACCAGCATACCAAAACACAACGCAGAGTGCCACAACGGGAGGGTAACAGGCCTGTCCTGCCCCGTTTGCTGGAGTTATTGAGTGGGAAGCAGCACACACCCATAACATTAACATGTATTTATTAGTACATCCCCTATGTCTTTATTATTAAGAATTGTGGCCAATAATTTTTGACCAATAATTTTATATTGATTCCCCCTCTCTAAACTGTTTCTTAAGCCTATTCTCTCATCTCCAGCTCTCCACTGCAGTGAGTGGCCAATTCTACTCTTCAAGTCTCTCAGCCGAATCTTGCACAAGTTAGAGGCGTGTCTGGATATGGTTTGCATCACATTGAATCATGTCGAATCACACTGCAATAGGAGTGAACACTATCTTTTTTGCAATAGTAGTTGCTTGATATGTACCTTTAATATATCAGATTCTTTCATGCCCCGCTCGTCCGCTCCTTCCGTGTGCCATGCCCTCTTGTTAACCCCGTGTGGATTCCCCGTGTTTACCAGCTGTTTCTGATTGTTGTCATTAGTCCAATGTATTTAGTCCGCGTTTCAGTTTGTTTCCGTAGTCCGGTCATTGTATTGTCAACCTGCGTTGCTCCCTGTTTGTTCTGTGTTTACTTCAATTAAACCCCGCATTTATCCTGTTTCCTGGCGTCCTGCTTCCCTTACTGCACTCCGTGCACCGTGAGACGTGACAGAATGACCGGACTCATCGAAAAGACGCCTGCCCTGAATGAGGAGCAATTCCTCGGTCTAGCTAATGAGGCGTTGCATTGGCTCAAGCCAATGCTTTCCAGACGAGGGACATTCTTGAGGAGACATCCCTGCCCGGAGACGCGCACCTCGTGGGGGAGGTGTGCGAAAATCTGCGGTGGCTGAGACGCGGAGTGGTGGAGGTTAAAATGAAGAACATGGCCATAGCCTGTGGCTTGCCTTTTGGTCAGCTGTCCGAGCTACCTGAGGTGCCCCAGACACTGCCACCCGCTGCAAGAAGGAGAAAAAAGAAGAAAAACCGGAGACATGAGGACACACAGGAGGTACTCCTAGGGGCCGTCTCTGTCTCTGCTGCCCGCCCTGCTGCGTGTTGGGAGGAATCCCTCCCGGTGCTTAATCCGGCGGTATTCCCTCCGGACGTCGCCGCCACCGCCGCTTCACAGCAGCCATCTGTTGCTTTGCTACCGGGATCAGCAGGTGCCCCTTCTTAGGGACCAGGTCAGTTTGGGATGCCAGCCCGCGGGTCCCCTGGTTCCTGAAACGAGCAGAGCCCGCTACCAAGGCACAGATCCTGGCCGCACCCCCGTGGTTCCAGTGCCGGCGGTGCCTGTAGCATGCCCTGTGGTTCCTGCTTTGCCCCCCATGGTTCGATACCTTGCCCCCTGTGGTTCCTGCTTTGCCCCCCGTGGTTCCCACTTCGCCCCCCTCGAGGTTCCTGCTCAGCCCCCCGTGGTTCTGGTAAACACAACCCCCTTGAACTCCCCTGATCCACCGGACCCTGCTCCCGTGTCCCTGACCTCCGTCCCTGAGGAAGTCCCCAATAGACGGACCATCGCTCCTCCTCCCTTGGTGGACGTAGAGGAGGAGCTCGAATGGGACCACTCGGGGATTACCTTGACTTCCCCCATGACCCCCTCAGGGGGGTCACCCCAACTATCACCCCAGCATGGTCGATCCCAACTGGGTCCAGCTTCAGCTTGGCGGTTGCCTGCAGTTCCCCTGGCTTCGGCTCGGGGGTCGCCCTCAGTTTCGCCTCCGACGCCTCATCGGTCGACTGCTGGCCCCCCGTCGTCGACTCATCGGTCACCTGCGCCTTGGCCGGCTGTGGCTGCGCCTTCACCTGTCCTGCCGCTGCTGTTCCCTCCTCACCTCCTCTGTTGACCCTTTCCCCTTCCTCCTCGCCTCCTTCATTGGTCCCTCCACCTGACGTTCCTTCGTACTCCTCCCTCACTCTTGCCGAGGGTCCTGCCTGCTCCGGCCTCGCGGTCACCTGCTGCCCCTGCAGCTTCCGCTTCTTGCTTGCCGGGGTTCCCTTCGGCTCCCGGTGTCCCCCCCCACCCTTTGCCTCCGTGCCTCCTGCCTTTGTGCCCCCTATGTTTCCTGCTGGTCCCTTTGTGCCTCTTGTTGGTGTGCACCCTAGTGTTCCTCCATTGTCCCCTTTCGTGTTCCCGGGTCCTGTGTTTCCGTCGTTGGTGCCCCTATGTGTGTCTCTGCGTTCCCTGTGGTTTGTCGTCTGTTGTCCAGGTTGGTCTCCTTGTATTTGTTCTGTGTGTCCGTGCTGTTCCTTGTGCCCTGTTGATGTTGTTGATTTTGTGTCCCCGTCACTTCTCTCCCCTTAGGAGCGCCTAGAGTGCACACCTTTGGGTGGGCATTCTGTCATGCCCTGCTTGTCCGCTCCTTCTGTGTGCTACGCCCCCTCGTTAACCCTTGTGGATTCCCCATGTTTACCAGCTATTTCTGATTGTTGTCATTAGTCCAATGCATTTAGTCCGCGTTTCAGTTTGTTTCCCTAGTCCGGTCATTGTATTGTCAACCTAGGTTACTGCCTGTTCGTTCTGTGTTTACTTCAGTTAAACCCCGCATTTATCCCATTTCCTGGCATCCTGCCTCCCTTACTGTGCTCCGTGCGCCGTGAGACGTAACAGATTGTTGGCAACACATCGCCTCAATGATGGAGATGCACATCCCTATTATACGGTAGAAAGAATGCATTACAGTATACAATATATTGTTCAATTTTAGTTTTATGGTAGACAATTGAAACTTCTAATTTCTGAACATCGTCATTTGCAGTAATTCCCCCTTTAGACTTCCTCATGTTCCTTTTCATCCACCTGTTACCAGAGCTTCTATAGTTCACCTTTCCTTTCTGCCATGCTGTAGAACAGGGGTGGGGAACCTGATCCATGGAGGGCTGGTGTGGGTTGGCTGATTGAGAGGCCATCCCAAAAACCCGCACCCATACCGCCCTCATGGAACAGGTTCCCCTGCTGTAGAACATGGTAGAGCTCAAATGTGGCTCTCTTTTCAAGCTGATATTGTGATCAAACATTTCTAGGTACAATTTATGTTTGTACCTCATAGAGTGTGTGTTGTTATTGCTAATTGAAGATTGCCATTTTGAACAGTATTGATGTGTAAAAAAATGCCAGAGTCTAATGAAGTATGCAGTGTTATGCAAAAATTGAATTAAATATGCAATGTTAAAACAACAGAAATTTGAGGGAATTGTCTTTGGAACAATTTGTGCACAGAATCAGATTCATCATGCAAAGGACTAAAACTCTACTAATGGTATATTTTTTGTAAATGCCTTTGTAATTGGTTAAATAATTTTCAAGAAACACACCAAGAACTGAATTCCACAAAGTAAAACATGCTGAGATAATATATTCTTGCATCTGTGCAATTTCAAATGCCTATTCCTTCACAAGCTCAATGAATAATGGAGTTGTCTGACTTTCAGAGCCCATCACAATGCCCACAGTGCGATGTACGAAGAACGAGACCACAGCAAGACTTCTCTGCAGTGCAGAAGGTCCAGACCTCCAGTACAGATGGGAGGGGGGTAGCATCTCAAAGCTCACTTGGTCTCCTGAGCCGACAGAGCTAGTCATCATGGAGGAGGATGATCCTGACGGGGTCTACAATTGTGTTGTGAGGAGTAAAGCTAGCAGCCGGAGCAGCGAAGCCTATAAAGCTGCAGAATGCTTTGCGGGTGAGTTAGGTGTCTGGATGTGCAGGGACAGCCCCCACAAATTGCTGGGGGCTGATTCAACGTGACAGGGCGCTTCGGCTTACACAGCCTTTTATTTTTCTATATAAGGAAACTTATGCTCTTTTTTATTTGTTCTCCTTAAGGCTCATCTGTTTCCCCCGGTATCATAATTGCCAGCATCTTGGTTCCAGTTGTTTTATTGGTCATTGCAATTTGTTTCATATATCGTCGACATAAACAAGGTAAAGTAACGGTCTCGCAACTGCATTAGCATATTAGCGGACAGCTAGTGCTAATGTTTAAGTGTAAAACATAGTCAAGTGCTGTAAGTTCATTTTAGAGCTTGAGTTTGAGATGTTGAGTCTTTAGTGAAATTGAAGCTGACTGAATTGCCCAAACTAACAAGACAAGACTGTATAAGAAACCAACTGGGTGCAAGTAGTCTTTGGACTGTGTATCAAAATCTATTGGTCAGCTCCCTCACAAAAGACTCAAGCCCCCAGAGTGCTCTCTCAGGGCACCTCATACATAAGAACTCAAACCACTTGATCATATTTAAATACATCCCCATTCACAAACAACTGAAGGAGACCTATGAGATTCAAACACTATTATTACATCCCTAATGCTACATGCACACAGGACATTCTGGATTGCAGAGATTGAAGGTTTAAGGATTCTCTTGTGATTGTCTTTTAATATATATTATTTAAATCATAAAGACATATGATAGACAGCATCTGCAAATATCATATGCATGCAGTGGCCACAGAAATGCCTTTTATGTTGGAAGTGTTGTAAAAGTGTGTATCAGCTTGAACATTTGGTAAAAATTTTCTTTGTCTTTGTTACATCAGGTACAAATAGAAAATACCAGGAAGTAGACCAGCAGAATATAGGTAATGATTTGATTTTTTTTTATCCTTCTGCTTTGCTGTGATTATGATAATTGTAGCTATGTATCCGTCACGGGGCAGATGTGGACACACAGTACCAATATAGGTTTTGACAAACCAGCTCATTCAAGGGTTTTAATTTTTAAATTATTATGAAGACCTAAAAAATATTTAAAGTAACATATATGGATTTATGCAGTCAACAAAAAAGTTGTTTAATAAAAACGACCCTACATTTTATAAATATCCTACTTTTGCCTTAATGGGACAATCTTGGCATTCAGCTTCATAAAGTAGCCAAATAACTATATTATTGGGACCCACCCTACTTTGTTGCAACAAACCTTTTAGCCACAACTGGCTAAAAGCATTAACTAGGAAAGGGGAATTATACAAACATTTGAAGAGACACACAATAATTATGATGATATAATGATCGTTGTTACATTTTCTAATTGATTATTTCCTAACAGATATTGAAAGTATTGGAAATACGAACATTCAAGATCCAAAATCCTCTGGCATCTATACTCCCAAAACAAGCTGTAAGACTGAAGAGGGAACAAATACAGAAACAGGAGAGAGAAAGGCAATTTCAGGAAGTAATATGAATGAAATGGGCCTGAAAGATAAAGAGAAACAAACACATGAGACAGAGAGAGCTTCCAACCAGGAAGGGAAAGGAAATGTAAAATATAAGAATCCATGTGAGGCAAAAGATGATAAGAAACCAAATCAGACAGATGAAGAGAAAGAAGATTTACAGCAAAATGGAACAACACGAAGAGATGTGAAACAGGAAGAGAAGAATCCCCTAGTGGTAAATAAAGTTAAGAATGAAGTAAAGAAAATTAATCTGCAAGTGGAACATAAAGATCAGAAAGAGGAAGAGAAGAAAATAGAATCTCAAAAGGAAAACAAAGATCGTAAAGAAGAGACTAAAACAGATCCCCCAGCTGAAGATAAAGATCAGAAAGAGGAAGAGAAGAAAATTGATTCCCCAGCTGAAGGTAAAGATCAGAAAGAGGAAGAGAAGAAAATTGATCCCCCAGCTGAAGATGAAGATCAGAAAGAGGAAGAGAAGAAAATTGATCCCCCAGCTGAAGGTAAAGATCAGAAAGAGGAAGAGAAGAAAATAGAACCCCAAAAGGAAAACAAAGATCGTAAAGTTGAGAAGAAAACAGATCCCCCAGCTGAAGATAAAGATCAGAAAGAGGAAGAGAAGAAAATTGATCCCCCAGCTGAAGGTAAAGATCAGAAAGAGGAAGAGAAGAAAATAGAACCCCAAAAGGAAAACAAAGATCGTAAACTTGAGAAGAAAACAGATCCCCCAGCTGAAGATAAAAATCAGAACGAGAAAGAGAAAATAGAACCCCAAAATGAAGGTAAAGATCAGAAAGAGGAAGAGAAGAGAATGCATCCACAAGTGGAAAATAAAGATCAGAAAGAGAAAGAGAAAATAGAACCCCAAAATGAAGGGAAAGATCAGAAAGAGGAAGAGAAGAGAATGCATCCACAAGTGGAAAATAAAGATCAGAAAGAGGAAGAGAAGAAAATAGAACCCCAAAATGAAGATAAAGATCAGAAAGAGAAGAAAATAGATCCCCGAGAAGAAAACAAAGATCAGAAAGAAGAAGAGAAGAAAATGGACCCACAAGAGGAAAACAAAGATCAGAAAGAGGAAGAGAAGAAAACAGATCCCCAAGTGGGAAATAACGATCAGAAGGGGGAAGAGAAGCAAGGAGAAATATACAAAGACTCATAAAACAGGAAGATATTGTGAAGCAGGAAGAAATTCAGGGAGATATTATACATAAAACTTTAAGTGCAATTGCAACTGAAGATCGATTTTTACCTGTTTTGGAAACTTGTCTAGCACAATCTGCCATCTGCTAGGTATTTACAGAAGTGAGAATGAAGATGGACATTGAGGGTGTTGAAGTTTCCACCCATTTAGGGGGAGACGTGA
The DNA here is from genome assembly GCF_048594095.1 of Paramormyrops kingsleyae. Lineage (NCBI taxonomy): Eukaryota > Metazoa > Chordata > Actinopteri > Osteoglossiformes > Mormyridae > Paramormyrops > Paramormyrops kingsleyae. The sequence continues at coordinate 64,574,532 of NC_132797.1, forward strand.
TTATTGGGGGCGGCGGGGGGTTGTATTGGCTGGTTCTATTTATTGGGAGAGTTAAGAACCCTCCATCTCTGCTAGGTAACACTAAGATACTTATTTACTAGAGTATAAAACAAGAATATGTATCAGTTCAACTAAATAATCATGGTAATATATAGGGTTTTTTATGTGTAATTATTTGTGAATTGTGAAGCTTGCATATAGCCACTTTTACTGAATGTGATATTGGGTGCTATTTTCCACAATAGCGGCGTCGTTTCTGAGATTTGTTGTTACTGCTCGATGCACTGACAAACACACCACTGTACCTTTCAATAAATATGTCAGTGTGTCTCACTGGTCCACTGTTTATTCTGTGCTGGAATTGCCTGGTATAACCTAGCTCAACTCTCTGCTGTGTGAGGCAGACAGTGGTGTAAACCTTAACAAATGAGCTTTATCTTTGTTGGCTCCTTCCCAGCCTCCTTGTGGAAAAGACACTGTCGATAACAGGCACATCAATCCCATGCATTTCAATTGTGAAATACACTCACCTAAAGGATTATTAGGAACACCATACTAATACGGTGTTTGACCCCCTTTCGCCTTCAGAACTGCCTTAATTCTACGTGGCATTGATTCAACAAGGTGCTGAAAGCATTCTTTAGAAATGTTGGCCCATATTGATAGGATAGCATCTTGCAGTTGATGGAGATTTGTGGGATGCACATCCAGGGCACGAAGCTCCCGTTCCACCACATCCCAAAGATGCTCTATTGGGTTGAGATCTGGTGACTGTGGGGGCCATTTTAGTACAGTGAACTCATTGTCATGTTCAAGAAACCAATTTGAAATGATTCGAGCTTTGTGACATGGTGCATTATCCTGCTGGAAGTAGCCATCAGAGGATGGGTACATGGTGGTCATAAAGGGATGGACATGGTCAGAAACAATGCTCAGGTAGGCCGTGGCATTTAAACGATGCCCAATTGGCACTAAGGGGCCTAAAGTGTGCCAAGAAAACATCCCCCACACCATTACACCACCACCACCACCAGCCTGCACAGTGGTAACAAGGCATGATGGATCCATGTTCTCATTCTGTTTACGCCAAATTCTGACTCTACCATTTGAATGTAGTGGAGTTGAGTGGTCCCCGGTGGGGTCTTCTGCTGTTGTAGCCCATCCGCCTCAAGGTTGTGCGTGTTGTGGCTTCACAAATGCTTTGCTACATACCTCGGTTGTAACAAGTGGTTATTTCAGTCAAAGCTCAAAATTTCAGTCAAAACTCAACGCTCAAAATTGCTTAAATCACCTTTCTTTCCCATTCTGACATTCAGTTTGGAGTTCAGGAGATTGTCTTGACCAGGACCACACCCCTAAATGCATTGAAGCAACTGCCATGTGATTGGTTGATTAGATAATTGCATTAATGAGAAATTGAACAGGTGTTCCTAATAATCCTTTAGGTGAGTGTATGTTATATGATTGTTACACCAGACAATAATATAAATTAATTAGAAAATTGAACAGAAGTAACTCACTTCTACACAGCTTCCACTATGTCTCTGATACAGAAAAATACAAGATGTTCAAAGATGTTAATTTGCTTTCCTACTCTGCACACTCTTGTAAAGAAAGCTCAGATCTTACACACAAACACTAAGACTGCGTCAGCACAACAGTTCAGGCAGCACAACAGTTCAGACAGTGTTTGTTCTTTAATTTGCTTTGATAAAGACAAACAGCAACAAGCACAGGCAAACTGGAACAGTTGTATTACACTGGGAGAGAATGGCAAGGTTATCAATAAGTATCAGAATCAGGTTTAATGGCCAAGTTTGTATGTGGCACACACAAGGAATTTGTTTCAGGCAGTTTGTGTCTCTCCGGTACATTATGATACAATACAACAAAAAAGTACAAATTAAATACAATATAAAATACATCTTATTTACAGACAGAAAATGTACATAAAGTGCAAGCAACATACAAGGTGAAAAGTGTATGGGATGTATTACATTCAGTTCAATGGTGTGTTGTGAGTGGAGCAGGGTGTAGCAATCAGGGAAACAGGTGTAGGTTGAGGTTTGTAAGGGTGATGGCTTGAGGGAAGAAACTGTTCATGTGGCGACTGGTCCTACCCTGCAGACTTCTGAATCATCTGCCAGAGGGGAGCAGTTAAAAAAGACAGTGTCCAGGGTGTGATGGATCAGTGATGATTTTTCCTGCCCTTTTCATGGTTCTAGAAATGTACAAGACCTGGAGGGAGGGCAGGGGGGCACCAATGATTCGTACTGCTGTACTAACTGTCAGTTGCAGTCTGTTCCTGTCTTTTTTGGTGGCTGCTCCAAACCAGACTGTGATGGAGGAGCACAGGACAGACTCCATGACTGCTGAGTAGAACTGGATCAGCAGTTCCTGTGGGAGATCGTACTTCCTCAGTTGTCGCAGGAAGTACATCCTCTGCTGGGCCTTCTTGAGGATGGAGGAGATGTTGCCCTCCCACTCCCCACTTCTGGTGTTGGGAAATGATAGTTCCCAGGAACAACCACCGATATGCAGACTTGTTGGATATCTTGGATAAGTACAATGACTGTGGTGTCATCTGCAAACTTCAGGAGTTTCACAGCTGGATCCATGGAGGTGCAGTTGTTGGTGTAGAGGGAGAAGAGCAGGGGAGATAGGACACAACCCTGAGGAGCATCAGTACTGATGGTCCGTACATCAGAGGTAATCTCCCTGACCCTCACTTGCTGTTCCCTGCCAGTCAGGAAGCTGGTGATCCACTGATAGATGGCAAGAGATACGTTCAGCTGGGAGAGTTTGGAGGAGAGGATTTCTGGGACAATGATGTTGAACGCCAAACTAAAGTCCATAAAGAGGATCCTTGCATAAGTACCTTTGCAGTCAAGGTGTTGCAGGATGTAATACAGTCCCATGTTCACTGCATCATCCACTGACCTGTTTGCCCGGTAGGCAAACTGCAGGGGGTCCAGCAGGTGTCTTGTGATGTTCTTCAGATGGGCCAACACCAGACTTCATGACCACCGATGTCAGTGCAACAGATCTATAATCATTCAGTCCAGTGATGGAGGGTTTCTTGGGGATTGGGATTGGTGGAGCGTTTGAAGCAGGTGGGTACTTCACACAGCTCCAGGGATCTGTTGAAGATCTGATTGAAGATTTGAGCCAGCTGGTCAGCACAGGTTTTGAGGCAGGAGGGGGAGATGCTGTCTGGGCCTGGTGCCTTCCTGGAAAACAGAAAATAAACAAAAACAAAGTCAATGCCAGAGAGCACCATACCACACCCCCTCTATTTGCCTCACTGGTGTGGTTTAACAAGCCATACCTGGTCCTCGTTTGGTCTTACCTCTTGTTCCTGCCCTCTTGTTAGTTACTGCCAGCTGCCTCCTGTTTGCTCCTTTGTGGATCCTGTATTTGAGTGTTCCCCAATCCTGACTTCCCCAGTTTAGTCACTGTGACCTGTTTGCACCTCTGAATCTGTGCTTGTCTGTGAATAAAGTCCCCTGTGAGGGTATTCTGCACCGCGGCTCGCATTTGGGTTGTGCCTTCTACATTCACCATGACAGTTATGCCTTTTGATAAATATTTATCTAGGGTGACCAGATAATCCATGTCAGGGAGGACACTCTGAGCTAGGACAGGAATTGTAAATTACCATTTCAATTAAATGGACCTGGATTTCACTTGAGCACTCAGCTCTTGCTGTGTGCAGATTGGTCAGTCTCCTATAATCATGCATGTGTCACTAATACTAATGTGAAACAGCTGGATGAGTCTTTCAGTCAAGGAAACAAACCAGTCAAAGCACAAGAAGAGCTAAACTATTTAGCCGAGCACAGGAGCCTTTCAATTAGAAAGTAGTTTATAAAACCCGAAGTAGCTCAAAGTGTCCTCCCTGACATGGATTGTCTGGTCACCCTAATTTATCACCATGTATATAATGCTTTAATACATTATTATTTGTTATGAATGTGTTTATAAATTGTATTTATTAAAAACATGGCCTTAAGTAAAGTGTTACCGAATATCTTAATAAATTTGCATTTTGAATTTTGTTTATCGGCTCTCTCTGGTGTGAATGTGTGCACAAGTACACCTATGGATTCTGCATGTCTGCTATTTGCACCTTAACCAAAGCTAATTAGGGTAGTTTTAATGGGTCTTTGGTTTAGCCCCCCCCCCCCCCCATGAGAAAACCAGCTGGCCTCTCTGTCATGGAAGCAAAGCTAAAAATTTTAAGGACTTGTAGTCCTTAATAAAAAAATTGTCATGAAGAACTTCGACACCAATATCTACATTTTATTTATTTATTTTGTTTTTAGCCATTTTGAGGATTTGTTAATAAAATATTACTTTTTCATAATTAATAAATAAAAACAATACTAAATTTATCTTAAAATCATTTATTCTTGAAATTACAAAACATATTTTTTTTTGTGGTACTATTTAAACTTTTTGTGCACCATCACAAAACTTAGACACTATCACAGACGAAAACACCATAAAATAAGTATAAGTAAAATATCTACATAATAGCTTGTGGGCACATCACCAAACAGCATCCATCCATTATCTTCCGCTTGATCTGAGGTCAAGTCGCGGGGGCAGCAGTCTCAACAGGGAAACCCAGACTTCCTTCTTCCCGGCCACTTCATCCAGCTCCTCTGGGGGAATCCCGAGGCGTTCTCAGGCCAGCCGAGCGACATAGTTCCTCCAGTGTATCCTGGGTCTTCCCCAGGGCCTCCTCCCAGTGGCACATGCCTGGAACACCTCACCAGGGAGGCGTCCAGGAGGCATCCTGATCAGATGCTCGAGCCACCTCATCTGGCTCCTCTCAATGCGGAGGAGCAGCGGTTCTACTCTGAATCCCTCCCGAATGACTAAGCTCCTCACCCTATTTCTAAGGGAGAGCCCAGCCACCCTGCGGAGGAAACTCATTTCGGCCGCTTGCACTCGTGATCTTTGCCTTTTGGCTCAGCTCTTTCTTCACCATGACAGACCGATGCAGCGCCTGCCTCACTGCTGACCATAAACAGTGTTGATGTTGCACCGCTTTCCCGCCTTGAGCTGCCGGATGGTGGACCAGAATCTCCTTGAAGTCTTCCGGAAATAGTTTTCCATTGCCTCGCCAAACTCCTTCTACACCCGAGTTTTTGCCTCAGCGACCACCGAAGCCGCATCCCTCTTGGCCTGCCGGTAGCTGTCAGCTGCCTCTGGAGTCCCACAGGCCAAAAAGGCCTGATAGGATTCCTTCTTCAGCTTGACGGCATCCCTCATCACCAGTGTCCACTAGCGGGTTCTGGGATTGCTGCTGCGACAGGCACCAACCACCTTACAGCCACAGCTCCAGTCAGCCGCCTCCACAATGGAGGCACAGAACATGGCCCATTCGGACTCAATGTCCCCGGCCTCCCCCAGGACATGGGAGAAGTTCTGCCAGAGGTAGGAGTTGAAACTCCTCCTGACAGGGGATTCCGCCAGACGTTCCCAGTAGACCCTCACTATACGCTTGGGCCTGCCAGGCCTGGCTGGCTTCCTCCCCCACCAGCGGAGCCAACCCACCATCAGGTAGTGATCAGTTGACAGCTCCGCCCCTCTCTTTACCCAAGTGTCCAAGACATGCGGCCGCAAGTCCAACGACACGACTACAAATTCATTGAACTGCGGCCTAGGGTGCCCTGGTGCCAAGTGCACATATGGACACCTTTATGCCTGAACATGGTGTTCATTATGGACAATCCTTGAGGAGCACAGAAGTCCAATAACAAAACACCGCTCGGGTTCAGATCGGGGGGGCTGTTCCTCCCAATCATGCCACTCCAGGTCTCACTTTCATTGCCCACATGACCATTGAAGTCCCCCAGCAGAACAAGAGAGTCCCCTAGAGGAGTGCTCTCCAACTGCCCCTCCAAGGACTCCAGAAAGGGTGGGTATTCTGAACTGCCGCTTGCCGCATAAGCACAAACAACAGTCAGGACCCGTCCCCCCACCCGAAGGCGAAGGGAGGCTACCCTCTCATCCACTGCGGTAAACCCCAATGTACAGGCGCCCAGCCAGGGGGTAATACGTATGCCCACCCCTGCTCGGCGCCTCTACCCGCAAGCAACTCCAGAGTGGAAGAGGGTCCAACCCCCCTCAAGGTGGGCATACTGGTTCCAGAGCCCAAGCCGTGCGTCGAGGTGAGCCCGACTATATCTTGCCGGAACTTCACAACCTCACCCACCAGCTCAGGCTCCTTCCCCATCAGAGATGTGACATTCCATGTCCCTAGAGCTAGCTTCTGCAGCTGAGGATCGGACTGCCAAGGTCCCCGCCTTCGGCCACTGCCCAGCTCACATCGCACCCGACCCCTATGGCTCCTCCTATGGGTGGTGAGTGGGGACCCACATGCCTTGTTCGGGCTGTACCCGACCAGGCCCCATGGGTGCATGCCTGGCCACCAGGCGCTTGCCATGGAGCCCCACCCCCAGGCCTGGCTCCAGGGGGGAGCCCCAGTGACCCGCGTCCGAGCAAGGGAAACCGTGGATCCAATATTTTTCTCATCATTGGGGGTCTTGTGAGCTGCACTTTGTCTGGTTCCTCACCCAGGACCTGTTTGCCTTGGGTGACCCTACCAGGGTCATAAAGCCCAGGGCAACTTAGCTCCTGGGATCATTGGAACACGAAAACCCACCACGATAAGGTGTCGGCTCCAGGAGAGGCACCAAACAGCATTTAAAGTTTATTTTTCCCACCAAAAAACTTTAATAAATATGTGTCCATAGGTTGTAGGGGGCAATAGCTCCTCCTCCTGTTGTTTGTCTTTCTCCAAAGCACAGATGAGCTGCTACCTTCTTCCTCCAGATCAGTCTCTGGCATTGCGAAGCCACAGTTTAGCCACGTTTTCAATGGCAGCGTCTTGTGGGGCTGGGTCTAGCTTTGCTCTTCTTACTGCATCTACAAAATGGGAAATGAATAAAGGTTGTAGGGGTTACTTCTGTCCAGACGGAATTCACACTCTCCCTTAGTGTAGGGTGGCTGCACAAGCCCAAGTCGGGAGGCTTCATCGGCATGGCCATTCAGGCGTGTTAGAGAGGTCGGATGCAGAGTCCTGCTTTTTGGGGCTCCACTTGTGTTAGGTGCCTCCTTCCTTTTTCGCCATACCGCTCCTTCACAAGGTTATCAAGTAGTCAAACGCAAAACAACCCTTAGCAAAAAGTAGTTTATTCAAGTGTACTATGAGTATACTTATTTTATACTAAAACTGAGGCAGTATACTTGAAGTTTACTTTTTATATACTATATTTTATATACTTATGAATAGTATAGTGAAGTGTACTTGACTTGTACTGATAAGTATAAAGAAAAGTCTAAGACTAAGTGCATTAATACTTACACTTATACTTTAATACTAAAACTTATACTTATATTTTAGTATACTTTACTTCTCAACATTCTGTCTTGTACATTGCAGTCTAGTGTACATAAAGTATAACAACAAGTGAACTAGTAAAATAGCAAAAAATTCTAAGTTCATAAAAGTGTACTTCAGTAAACTAAAATGTGGACTAGAAGTATATACCTAGTACACTAGTGGTATATAGATGAGTATACTTTTGTAAATTTAGTCCGAAGAAGTATTAAATTGGTATACTTTCTAGAACATTACAAGTAGATGGTCTGTAGTATACTTGCTATACTTATACTTAAACTCAAGCATAGTTAATAACATGAACTTCAAGTATACTACTTTTTACTAAGGGAAGAGCCACATTCCCAAATCATGAGTAAAACCTCAATATTACCGTAATCACCTGTGTAAGTTCATGAATCCCAATCAGGTGTAAATTGTCATCTGATTACCATAATTCATCAATAGGGATGTGCTGCTGCATGTGCCCAGGATTTACAATGTCTCATGCCAAAAAAGAAAGGAAGAGCCTACGCTGTCAACCTCAGTGTGTCCTGCACCAAAGAGTAGTGCAAAATCAGCCATTGTTATATTGGGTTCAAGTCGATACCCTTTGGTAGAAAAAATTAAGATTTGATGCCAACTGAGATTAAGATGGTCAAATTGTTTTAGAATTTGTAAATAATTGCTGACATGTGTTCTATTTGATTAAGCTTCCAATAAAAACATACCCAATCGTAAAAAGATGCATGAGAGAGAAAGCAGAAATATGAGAAACCACGGCTTACCTCAGTAAAACCACACCTGCTTCCAATCATAGCCACAGCATTTCAAAGGGAATATAACAATCAGGACGTATTGTAATGTGGACTTGGCACTTGTGATTATCGGTTCCCACCTTGTTGTTTACCTATGTCCTAAATTTTACAAAAGTCTTACATAAATTCTTCACCTTTATTTGTTGTAAACGAAATTAGTCATTGTATGGGTCTGTGCAAATCAACAGTATTTTAAGCTATTTAGGCCTAGTAAAATCCGAAATAAAAAATATCTACTAAAAAAATCTAAACATTGAATATTCAGTATCAGTGTGCAACTATGTTCATTTTTTATATATTTTATATGATGTATTTTAAGTAAGTTGGTTTAAATTTAATTAAATAAAGTTAGTAAAGTTTGTTATTAATTTTATTGTATTTAAGATAATAATCATGAGACCACGATAAATCATTTCAAAACATTTCCCACCTTTAATGTGACCTATAACCTGTACAATTCAATTGAAAAACAAACAAATCTGTTAGGGGGAAAAAGATAAAAAAAAGCACATAAGCTGGTTGCATAAGTGTGCACACCCTTTAACTAATACTTTGTTGAAGCACCTTTTGATTTGATTACAACATTTAGTCTTTTTGGGTAGGAGTCTCTCAGCATGCCACATCTTGTCTTGGCAGTATTTGCCCGCTCTTCCTTGCAAAAGCACTCAAAAGCTGTCAGATTGCGAGGGGACCTCTTGTACACAGCCCTCTTCAGGTCACCCCATTAATTCAGATTTAGGTCTGGGCTCTGGGTGGACCATTCAAAAACTTAAATTTTCTTTTTAAAATTTGAGATCACAAAATCCTGAAATTTGAACAGGGGTGTGTATACCTTTTATATCCACTGTATTACTGAAATGGTGAATGCCACACCCGTGGGAACAGAGGAAGCAGGAGCAGGCAAGGTGCCAATAAAAAGGGTTTTATTTTGAGGACAGGGAACGGACAAATAGGTTAACAATGTCAAGCAGGACGCAGCTAGAAGTGATTAGCCTGAGGGCAGAAATGCGAGATAAACCAAATGAGAACCAGGCATGGCTAGTTAGGCCACGCCCAAGGGGGGAAAACGTGGAGGTGCTGAACAAACGTAAAATGCATCTGGTCAGGGAACCCCTCTCCCTCCAGTCGGCAAAATTTACAGAGTACTTGCCCCTCGAAAAGTCTCTGCATGGGCCTGGTGGACAACTAGTACTAATGTTTAAGTGCAAAAGGTATTCAAGTTCATTTTGGGGCTTCACGTTATGTTTGAAATGTTGCAGTTTTAGTGTAAGTGAGGCTGACTGAGTTGCCCAAACAAACAAGGCAAGACTGTAAACCTTTAGTTAGTGAACACTACTTAAACCAGATGGGTTTAAGTAATCATTGGAATTTATATCAATACATAGGCCAGCTTCCTCACAAAAGACACGTGTGCTCAAATATTATTCATATTTGCTCCCCCAATAACGATGTTTTGAAACAAGAAACTTTTAAAGCAGAAGAAAACTGGCCTTTCTTCCAATCTGTCAGAAAATGCCAATAAAAACCATGGGACAGTAACAGGAGACAGACACTTTCGGAAGTAAAATGAAAAGGGTCTGAAAGAGAGAGAGAAACAAACACATGAGACAGAGAGAGCTCCCAACCAGGAAGGGAAAGGAAATATAAGAGAAGGAAGAAAATCAGATGAAGAGAAAGAAGGTTATCTGCAAAAGGGAACAAAAATCAAGCTGCAAATGAGGAAGAGAAACATGGAGATGAAGATGGGAAGAACAACAGTACAGTGTGACGGAGGAAGGTGAAGATCAGAAACAGGAAGACGAGTTGATGGGGAGCAGGGTTAACCTGAAATGTCAAGTCAGTGAATTTGAATTAGCACTTGACTGAAACACTACAGGTACAAGTAACCCTATCACCACCCTATCCATTTGACAACCCACGGACATTCATAAGAAAAACTACTGCAGACTCTTCAAAACACATAAACATCAAATACAGTGGAAACAGCTTAGAGTGATCATAGTTATAGTGATCAACTTCTTATATGGATCAAAAAGCTTGGGACAGAATCATTCCAGTATAAATACTGTTTAAATAATATGCTGATAGTAATCAAGTACTTTGCCTTTGTCATGTCACGGAATCAGGGAGCTAAAGCAAGCACTGGGGGAAAACAAAGGAGCTTTTATTGCACTTGGGCAGGACAGGAAGGCACTCATATCCAGGACTGACGAGGGAGCAGATGAGGGACAGCTTTATGATCCACACGAGGGCTGAAACAAGAGCAAAACAAGCAACGGGTGACAATGAGGGGGCAAGAATGCGGATGTGACAGCCTTGCTGTAAGCCATCTGTTTCTGGCTAGCTACCTGAGGCTAATGCGGTGTGCACAGAAATCAGGATGGAAAAAGTCATTTTCTCTCAGTGACAAATACAGATCATGAAGGCTTATGGTAAACTGCCAAAAACGAGCCACCAAGAGTGAAACTACAATAAGCACTTTGAAACAATGGAACGTTGTGAAAATGCGCTGTATGAATAAAATTTAATTTAATATTTCTGTACAATACTGTACTATATTATAGCGTATTTAAATTATACACAGTTCAGTAATTTAATTTGGACAGTATTGTAATTTGAAAATCGTTTGAAACAGGTGTACTATGTTTTGAAATCGTTAATATTAAGTTAATAGCGACGCTGTCCGTTTCATTACCTCATATTAATGTAATAAATATACAAACGTCAATTAGATGGTAATTTGCCTGAGAGTCTCTGAGACATAAAGAAAAAGAAAAAATCTTTAACAATGATCATCCGTGTCACACCCTGCTCCGTACGATCCCGATGTGTGCCACGCCCCCCTCATTACCTCGTGTTCAACCCTGATTGTGCTCGCCTGTGTCTTATTAAGTCTAGCTTGTCTTGTGTATTTAGTCCTCGTCTAAGTCAGTAGTCCCCAGTTCCGTCATTGTTGTATAGTCCGTCGATGTCCGCACCTGTCCTTCTGTCTCTAAAAATAAACCTTTTACCGGACTTCCTGGCTTCGCTCGCCTGCATCCTTGCTCGCACTCCCCACCGAAGCTGACAGAATGACGGAACTCCCCAACAATACGACGCGGGAGACCGAGCACCACCGGCTCGGTCTCCTGCAAGACTTCGTATATTGGCAAGCCCAGCCTGAGGTCCAGGAGGATCTGGTAGCCCTGGAGCTGGCCACCCGGGGCGCGAACCTCCTCGTGGAGGAACGCCCGCCCGGACAAGACTACCCGCTGACGAGGGCGCGGAAATGCCTTCGTCGCTTGCAGCGCCGGCTCACCGAGAGAAGGGAGAAGCGGCAGGAAGAAACGCCATCGCTCTTCCTGGGAGCCTGCTCGCTTTTCCCTGCCTGGGAAGACACCGCTGCCGCCTACACGCTCAGCCCTGCCGGTAAACCTCGGCTTGCGGAGAAGCCACCTCCGCTGGAGGCTTGGTTTTATCGGCCGGAGCGCCTGGGTCTAGGCGGGATACGCGCCGTAAGGGACGCTATTCCCCGGGTCCCTACAGCCCTTAAAGGGGCAGCGCCAACGCACTCGGCGCCCCTCCTGCCGCCCGTGCTGAATCTACCGGCCGCACTGCCTGCTCCGGACCTGGCTGTTCCGGATCTGCCCTCAGCTGCTGCCGCCGCCGATCTGCCCGCGGCTGCGCTGCCTGCTGCCGCCGCCGATCTGCCCGCGGCTGCGCTGCCTGCTGCCGCCGCCGATCTGCCCGCGGCTGCGCTGCCTGCTGCCGCCGCCGATCTGCCCGCGGCTGCGCTGCCTGCTGCCGCCGCCACGGATCTGCTCTCAGCTACTGCCGCTTTGCCAGCGGTCCCGCCTGTCCTGCTTGACCCGCTTGTCCTGCCTGGTTTGCCTGCAGTCCCTGTAGCCGGCCGCGTGGAGGCCGCGCCCGCCGAGGCGCCCCCTGCTGGCCGCGTGCTGGTGGCGCCCGCCGAGGCGCCCCCTGCTGGCCGCGTGCTGGTGGCGCCCGCCGAGGCGCCCCCTGCTGACCACGTGACAGCGGCACCCGTCCCGCCTGTCCCGCCTGACCCGCCTGTCCCACCTGACCTGCCCGTCCTGCCTGTCCTCCCTGCTGCAGCTGCCGCCGCTCTGCCTGCGGCACCGCCTGCTGCGGCTTCCGCCGCTTTACCAGCGGCACTGCCTTTCCTGCCTGCTGCAGCTTCCGCCGCTTTGCCAGCGGACCCGCCTGTCCTGCCTGACCCGCTTGCCCTGCTTGTCCTGCCTGCTGCAGCTGCCGCCGCTCTGCCTGCGGCACCGCCTGCTGCAGCTTCCGCCGCAATGCCAGCGGCACCACCTGACCCGCCTGTTCTGCCTGCAGTCCCTGCAGCTGCCACCACTCTGGCTGCGGCACCCGCCGCGGTGCCCCCTGCTGGCCGCGTGCTGGCGGCGCCTGCTGCGGCGCCCCCTGCTGGCCAAATGGCTGCGGCACCCGCCGAGGTGCCCCCTGCTGGCTGCGTGATGGCGGCGCCCCCTGCTGGCGGCGTGATGGCGGCGCCCCCTGCTGGCGGCGTGATGGCGGCGCCCCCTGCTGGCGGCGTGATGGCGGCGCCCGTCCTGCCGGCACCTGAACTGCCCGTCCTGCCGGCGCCTGAACTGCCCGTCCTGCCGGCGCCTGAACTGCCCGTCCTGCCGGCGCCTGAACTGCCCGTCCTGCCGGCGCCTGAACTGCCCGTCCTGCCGGCGCCTGAACTGCCCGTCCTGCCGGCGCCTGAACTGCCCGTCCTGCCGGCGCCTGAACTGCCCGTCCTGCCGGCGCCTGAACTGCCCGTCCTGCCGGCGCCTGAACTGCCCGTCCTGCCGGCGCCTGAGCTGCCGGCGCTTGAACTGCCTGTCTCGCCCGTCCTGCCGGCGCCTGAACGGCCTGAGGTGGCCACGGTTACGCCCCCTGCTGGCCGTGTGATGGCGGCGCCCGCCGTGGCGCTCCCTCCTGGTCGCGTGCTGGCGGCGCCCGCCAAGGCGCCCCCTGCTGACCGGACACCCGAGGCGCCTGCCCAAGCGGCCCCTGCTGGTCGCACGCCTGCAGCTGCCTCCGCTCTGCCTGAGGTGCACGCCGCGGTTGCGCCCCCTGTTGGCCACGTGCTGGTGGTGCCTGCTGAGGCGCCCCCTGTTGGCCACGTGCTGGTGGTGCCTGCAGCTGCAGCTGAGGTCCCGGTGCCGCCTCCGCCTGCACCCAAGCCCACTGAGGCGCCCCCTGCTGGACTCATGCCCGCGGCCCTGCCTGAGGCCGCCCCTCCCGTCTTGCCCGTGGCCCTGCCTGAGGCCGCCCCTCCCGTCTTGCCCGCGGCCCTGCCTGAGGCCGCCTCTCCAGTCTTGCCCGCGGCCCTGCCTGAAGCCGCCTCTCCCGTCCTGCCCGCGGCCCTACCTGAGGCCCTGACTCCCTCGCCGTTACCCCGGTCCCGCCTCCGGGTCCGTGTCGGTCGCCTCCGGGCCCCCCTGCTCCGGCTGGGCGTCGGACGGCGCCTTCGCCGGCTCCGGCTGCGCCTCCGCCTGCCGCGGCTTCCCCCTTCTGCCTGCCTGCACCGGTGTTCCCTCCTGCTCCCTCCGTGTCCCCTCCGTCACTACCTCGTCCCGTTCCCTTGGCCCCTGGGTGGTCCCCTTCAGCTCCCTTCTCCCTCCCGCCTGCGGCCCCTCCGGCCGCTGCCCGTCACCCGCCTGGGCTTCCTCGTGCTCCCCTTGTTCCTCCTCCCTTTCCGTTCGTCCCGCCTGTCTCTCCTTCTGGTCCCTTTGTTCCTCCTTTTGGCACTCCTGGCCCTTTCGTGTCGCCTGTGGGTGTTCCCCCTGTGTCTCCCTTCTTGATCTGTCTGTCCGCCTTCCCTGTCCTCTGTCAGGTCCTGTCCTTCTTTTCGTCCCTGTTCTTGTTTTGCGTCTCCATCCTGTTCCCTGGTTTTGGTTGACGTTCTGTTTTGTCTTTCAGGTCCTGTTCCCCGGTTTCGTCCCGTCCGTCGCCTCCTCTCTGGCGCGCCCGGTGTGCGCGCCTTTGGGGGGGGGTTCTGTCACACCCTGCTCCGTACGATCCCGATGTGTGCCACGCCCCCCTCATTACCTCGTGTTCAACCCTGATTGTGCTCGCCTGTGTCTTATTAAGTCTAGCTTGTCTTGTGTATTTAGTCCTCGTCTAAGTCAGTAGTCCCCAGTTCCGTCATTGTTGTATAGTCCGTCGATGTCCGCACCTGTCCTTCTGCCTCTAAAAATAAACCTTTTACCGGACTTCCTGGCTTCGCTCGCCTGCATCCTTGCTCGCACTCCCCACCGAAGCTGACAATCCGTTTTAGTGATCAATTTCACTCAGATGCACATGATCACTATAAGAGGTTTCCACTGTATGTGTTCATGGACGAGGACATAGAGAGCCAACATAAAACAGAACAGATAATATGCACTTACACTAACAAATATTAGTATCACTAATATTTACATATTATATGATTTATGTGATCTGAATAATTTTCTGTATTGTTTTTGACGTAAGTGTCATTTGCGAGTTTCTGCAGTATTTCAGCAAACTCTAAAATTATTCCTGTTTAATGCTTCTTGGTCAATATGTCAAAAATGTGAAATTTGAAATTTGCTGATGTGAAGGTATTACTACACGTTGCTGCTGTCTGAATATGGCGTATGCTGTTGGAGGTATATGTTTTTTTATCAGATAGCGACGATCTAGGCCTAATTATTTGTGTTGAGCTAGATTAAATGGCATTCCTGTGATGTATAATTGCATTGAATTACTTTGAATTGCAATTAACTAAATTATTTTTCCTGGTATTCAAATTCCAATTCATCATCCTGTTGGGTGTGGCCAATTCAAAATAAATTCCAATTCATGAATGAAATGGAGCAGAATTCATAAATTCTGTATTTTGCACAAACCTGTCATGAAGCAAAAGGTAAAGGATCAGAATCAGGAAGAGAGCCCTGGGGATGGGAGGCAGGAGAAAAAACACATAGATCTAACAGAAGTAAAGGAAAAAAGTTAGTAGAAGAGATTAAACCCACACTTAAGTTGATGGGAGAACATGCTTATGTCAAAAAAGCACAGCTATGAGCATAGAAAAGTCGACCCCTGAGTCCACAACTGATCCATTCAGGTTTTGTAACACAAGACAACAAAGCACATTAAAGGATTATTACTGGGGAATTTCAGTAGGTTCTTCCTATTATCATTACTATAATACTACAAAACCTCAAAGAACAAATACTTAAATGAAAACTTGAAAACTTGTTTGTAACATACTACTTTAGACTGCCATCTAATGGGCATTTAGAGAACTGAGAATGATGATGGTGTGTGTGTGTGTGTGTGTGTGTATTTTGCACTTAGAATTCCCCTTCAACCAATTCAGAACACGAAAAGGACAACAAATTGAATGGACTGTGATCTGAAATCTAATTTTTAAATCATGCAATTTTTTTATTTAGGAAATTATAGCAGTAGGTATAAGCATTAAGGATGCTTTGTACTGCATTATAAAGGCATCTATAGTGCATTATAAGCTTCATAAGACAGGCATATTGCATAATAAACATGGCTATAATGTGTTATGCTTTTGATAAAAATGCCATTTTTATAATGCTTTATGAATGTGTTTAAAAATTACTAAAAACATAGCCTTAAGTAGAGTGTTACCGTTCTTTTTTTGTTGTAGGGTGTAACAGCACAAAATGCTGACAGTTTGGTTAAGTGTTTTGACTGCTCAGATGTCACTTTCTGTATGGCTGCTGGAAGGTTCCTCTGAGGGAAAACTAATTTCTCCTATAACTCACATATATTTTATGACAGGCCAAACTGTCTTTTAATAGTACACTCACCTAAAGGATTATTAGGAACACCATACTAATACGGTGTTTGACCCCCTTTCGCCTTCAGAACTGCCTTAATTCTACGTGGCATTGATTCAACAAGGTGCTGAAAGCATTCTTTAGAAATGTTGGCCCATATTGATAGGATAGCATCTTGCAGTTGATGGAGATTTGTGGGATGCACATCCAGGGCACGAAGCTCCCGTTCCACCACATCCCAAAGATGCTCTATTGGGTTGAGATCTGGTGACTGTGGGGGCCATTGTAGTACAGTGAACTCATTGTCATGTTCAAGAAACCAATTTGAAATGATTCGAGCTTTGTGACATGGTGCATTATCCTGCTGGAAGTAGCCATCAGAGGATGGGTACATGGTGGTCATAAAGGGATGGACATGGTCAGAAACAATGCTCAGGTAGGCCTTGGCATTTAAACGATGCCCAATTGGCACTAAGGGGCCTAAAGTGTGCCAAGAAAACATCCCCCACACCATTACACCACCACCACCAGCCTGCACAGTGGTAACAAGGCATGATGGATCCATGTTCTCATTCTGTTTGCGCCAAATTCTGACTCTACCATTTGAATGTCTCAACAGAAATCGAGACTCATCAGACCAGGCAACATTTTTCCAGTCTTCAACTGTCCAATTTTGGTGAGCTCGTGCAAATTGTAGCCTCTTTTTCCTATTTTTAGTGGAGATGAGTGGTACCCGGTGGGGTCTTCTGCTGTTGTAGCCCATCCGCCTCAAGGTTGTGCGTGTTGTGGCTTCACAAATGCTTTGCTGCATACCTCGGTTGTAACGAGTGGCTATTTCAGTCAAAGTTGCTCTTCTATCAGCTTGAATCAGTCGGCCCATTCTCCTCTGACCTCTAGCATCAACAAGGCATTTTCACCCACAGGACTGCCGCATACTGGATGTTTTTCCCTTTGCACACCATTCTTTGTAAACCCTAGAAATGGTTGTGCGTGAAAATCCCAGTAACTGAGCAGATTGTGAAATACTCAGACCGGCCCGTCTGGCACCAACAACCATGCCACGCTCAAAATTGCTTAAATCACCTTTCTTTCCCATTCTGACATTCAGTTTGGAGTTCAGGAGATTGTCTTGACCAGGACCACACCCCTAAATGCATTGAAGCAACTGCCATGTGATTGGTTGATTAGATAATTGCATTAATGAGAAATTGAACAGGTGTTCCTAATAATCCTTTAGGTGAGTGTATAAGGCTTAGTCGTCAAAACTTGATTTTTGCTAGTAAAAAGTATGTCTTACTACTAGTAAAAATTCAATTTCAGATCTCTAAAATATAATTGCAGATCTCTGTACATTTTTTACTAGTAAAAACTGAATTATGGATATGTGGACCTGGATTTTTGACTCGTCAAAATTAAGATACAGATATCTGCATTATGAGTTTTTGCTAGTAAAAACTGAATTATAAATATTTTGAATTCATATTCTTACTAGGAAAACTGCGCCAAATAAAAATTTTACTAGCTGAACTGAATATTTACTAGAAAAAATTAAGTCATGATAAGCAAGCCAAACACTATCAAGGTACAATTTGTCTTGCCATGGGAAATTACTAAAGCAAATATAGTGCGCTCTGCTAAACTGCTGTTAGTTTGTTGGTCATAGTGTACCATTTTTTAAAAGATATGACTGGTTGGAAATGTGTTTGGTTCTGTGATGTGTTATGCTGCTGTGTGCTGTCAGGCAATGTTCCTTATCAACAGTTTATTGAAGTTTCTCATTTTCTTATAATTTACATTTGTTTATTTTGCCCAGCCCTACTAAGCACCTGATTAAAGCACCGGCAATGCTGCCCCTTGTGTCCATAGGAGATACGCTTAAACCTCTGTCCACAATGGAGTTTTGTGTTGAAAGGTGTTGCTGTGTTACTGTATATAAATTCTGTTGCATGGCTTCCATGTCCACCTCGCCAGTGTTGCAGCCGCAGGAGAGGCAGAAGGACAACCCAAACACCCCCACCAATCCTTGGGGAAAGCGAGAGAGAGAGAGAGAGAGAGAGAGAGAGCAGCAGCAGCTGAATGAGGAGTGCTGATCTTTTATAAAGCATATAGAGATAATACCAAGTTCCTCTACTTTTCCATTTACTACTTTAAACAAGTAAATATGTATCTATTAATTCTACAAATAATCGTGGTGATTTGTAGGAGTTTTTTTATGTGTGAGTATGAACTGTGGAGCATGCGTACAGATGTTTTTACTGAATGCTGCCCATAGAGGGTGCTATTTTCCACAACAGTGGCATTGTCTCTGACAAAGCCACCACTGTACCTTTTAATAAATGTGTTAGTGAGTCTCACTGGTCCACTATTTATTCTGTGCTGGAATTGCCTGGTATAGCGTAGCTCAACTCTCTGCTGTGCGAGACAGACAGTGGTGTAAACCTTAGTGATATTCTCGGCCTGTTCAGTTTGAATTTGGCTCTGAATTAGTCATTCAGATTGCTCAGTGCTCTTTAGATCCTACGACCCAACCCCACGCTCGACAGAATAGAAGTAACTCACTTCTACACACCTTCGTCTATGTCTCTGACACAGAAAAATATAGGATTGTCGATTGTCTAAGTTGAAGGAATTTGGGATGCCTTTCACAGTCTTCACACTCATATGAAGAACGGATGGAGGTCAGCAGATTTTGTGCACAAATGCTGAGACAGGCCTGATACAGGCTTAAGCCCTGACCAATTGCTACACCAGGGGCAGGCAATCTAATCCACCAAGGGCCGGTATGTATGCAGGTCTTTGGGATCACCTTCAGGTCAGCTGTTCAAACCCAGGTGAAAGGACTCTTCAGCTAATCAGTCCCCTAATTCATCCAGTCATCCAATTAGAGAGTTGTAATGAAAATCCACATAACCAAAGGTCCATTCTAGAAAAGATTCCCCCCCCTACTATGCTACGCAAGCAGATCAATAATATTTTTATGTAGCTATCCCATATTGATCAGTTTTTATAAACAGTGGGACCCTTCACACAACTTATTACACGAGAATTAAATCAGTTAAATCTAAACAACGATTAATGTTCATTGGTGTTTACTTATCTATCAGTAGAATCGTTTCTCACAAAAAGGTTCTTCTAAATGCTATAAAAACTACATTTGCTATTGGCTTCCTGAAGCCTTAAGGTTCTCTGTGTCTGTTTGCTTCTACTGATGACTGTATTTATGAAGAAACAGCTGTCATCTCACGTCTACAGTAAACAGAGGTCAATATACAACAGGAGCTGACCTAAACTTCCACAACCTTTAACTTTGCTTCCGTGACAGAGAACAGCTGGCTTTCTCATAGCATAGCCCACTGTGGGCAGAGCTGTGTGTGTGTGTGTGTGTGTGTGTGGGTGGGTAGGGGGGGGGGGGGGGGTAAGCCCGAGACTCTACCATAAATAGCTTTGGTCAAGGTGTAAATAATACAGATGCAGAATCCATGGGTGTACTTATGCACTCGTCCACGTCATGGTGCTGTTGATGTGGCTTTCCTGGGATCTTAAGCGAGGCTGTCAGCGAGCGAGAGAGATATTCGATAAACAACATGTTCTCACTCCCTGCGAAAAGCGATTGTGTTGCCATAGCAACATGGGAAAACGTTAATTTATTATGATATTCCTTCTGTTGATGTCAGGTGCCATTGTCTGAGAGGGTGCAATGAGGTTTCTCCTAGTGCGGCACGGAAATGTCGTTCGGCTCGCATTCATCATGTGGGATGTGCGTCCGCCCTCAGTGGCTGCTTGTTTATTCACACTAATTATCAATTCCACGGGAAGCACAGCCGCGCCAAAGCTGCAGCCACGGTACCTGCAGGCCGCATGTCCTGATGGCACAGGGAAAGTTGCAGACACAGCAAAATGCCTTAACAGACTGTATTTGCTAAAAAAATATGATTAAAAAGTTTTGTTCAGTGACATGGCAAGATGATCAAACTATGAATTATATATCATTGATATATGGTTTTGCCTGTGTTGCTAGTGAATTTATAATGTGTACCTTATACCTCTCACTTCTCCTGAAAAATGTGTTTTAGGTGAAATGTCTTAGAATGGAATCAGGTAGAAAGAAATTAACTGAAGATGATTCTCTGTTGAACACTGAGGCAGACATTTGGGATCCAGAAAATGTTGAACAACTATATTTTTCAAAAAATGGTTCCATTTCCATAGTGTTAAATTAGCACTTGTTACCAGTTACCTCATCTTTTTGTTGTTAGTTGGTGTATCATGAGGATTTACTTGCTTTGCCAACTTCAACGAGCTCCAGAACAGTTTAACGCACCAAGCAGGCCGTTAACACTTTCCGCGGAGTTGATAAAGTTGCGAACAAGTAATAGGCAGATGTGAGACCTTTTCATGGTTTTGTTTGAAGGGATTCTGTGGTGGCAAAAATGCCATATGACTTTAAAATGTGCAGATTTAAAATGATTTATTTTCCTTTGCTTTTGCTTGGGTAAAGGAATCTATAGGTACCTCAGTAGCCAGTGAAACAGTAACATGAAGCTGGCAGTTATTCTCCCTAGGAGTTAAATTCCACAATAAAATTAAAACGATGGCCACCATGGTGAATGTTGTCCAGTTTGATGATCACCAAACTCTTCTTGGTCATCCTGATTGGCACCTTCACAAATTAATCGGTCAATGTCACTAAGCCCTTTCATTTCAAAGGGCAACTGCAGGTTTCAATATTGTGACAAGTCAAGTTTTAATGCACTACAACACCCCCTGCTAGAAAGAACATAGAATCCATTATTATTCTCTTTGCCAAGGAAAGATTTATTTCATTGTGAGACGATTCGTTAACACACAGTGTGTGTCAATAGGGCCGTTATGCAAATGAGCCAGGAACAAGCTGTCTGAAGGATCATTAATATGTCATATAACTGCTTTACATTAACAGAAGTCTAGTGGTTGCGTATTTCAACACAATACAGGCAGCTAAATTATGCAACTGATGAGCTAAATGACTACCAAGGATTTCTTGGTTTTACCAGATAAAATCTATATATATTATTTTAAGATATACCAAGACAAGTATCACCACAATCAATCAATCCTCAAAATCCATTTTGTTTTTTTTGTTTTTACTGTATTAATCAACCAACCTGTGAGACTCTACGATGGCGGGCGTACTAGTTTCCTTTGAGTGCTTGAAAATGCTACTTTGTTACTGTAACATATCGAGATTCTCAAACAGGAGGGATCCAGTCATGGAATTTATTTTCAAAAGCCAAGACACAAATCCTACACTCAAAGCCATTCAGCAAGCTGGGGTAGATCAAGCGCAAACACAGTAATGAAGGCTCATCCAGAATCACAGGTGGGATATGCAGAAAGTAGGTCATACAAGACAAATCACCAACCAGAACTGATGCTCCAACTGTAACTAAAGAGAGGGAAACAAGATTTCAGAACCAGAACAAAGGTAAGGGGGTGTAAATGTTCAAACAATTAATGAGATTCAGGCGATCCATCAGTATTCTGATGAGGGAGTGTAGGTGATTGACTGTGATGTGTTATGCTGTGATGTTCAAACTATGACATCAGACAATTCTGTACAACGTCTTTTTGCCTTCAGAGTTTCTAAATGTGCTTATCTTTATCTTTATCGGTAACTGCAACTGCACCTAACTGTACAGATAAAATACAGGGTGGGTCGAACCATTCTTGGAGGGCACTAGGAGGGGG
Organism: Paramormyrops kingsleyae; assembly: GCF_048594095.1. Lineage (NCBI taxonomy): Eukaryota > Metazoa > Chordata > Actinopteri > Osteoglossiformes > Mormyridae > Paramormyrops > Paramormyrops kingsleyae. Next base: position 64,596,263 of record NC_132797.1, read on the forward strand.
TGTTTGGACCTGTAAAAAAGTACTTTTTTGTTTACCCCCTTTCTATTTCTGATAAAAAAAGGTTCTGTGATTGGCTGGGCCAGAGCCACCCCTGCCCCCACCCCCATAGCACCAGGCCTGACTACAGTGCGACAAAATTTTGTGTCTGCCAATAAAGTGTTCCTGTGAATTTTAAAATCGTTCCTGCATTGCATTTGGTAGAGTAAAAGAGAAAATAGAATTATTTGCAAAAGTTGCTTTTGATGTATTTTAGGAAATAGAATGTTGTGGGGAAAAATTAAAGAATATCATTATTGTAATTTTAACCTAATTATTCCTTCATTCCGAAAGCATACCACAACAAGCAGTACATGGAAATTCACAGAGGGATTTGGTGTGAAGGAATGGCTGTCTTTCATGGGACTATAATATGATTCCTCTATGACATGGATGATGAGCAGACAGAAATTAGATGCCAGTTTAATGTCATCACTGAGCATTTGTCTGCTGTGAATCAAAGCCACAAGCTTCACACCCCTTTACTGGGGGGACGTTATTGGAATGTAGTCTTTAGCGAAGGAAAAATTGGGATGTAAAAATAGCTTTTATTTCAGATTAGATTCCTGTCTTGTGTGAGACAGGCTGGAGATACGGAGCAGAGGAGGAGAGTGTGGAGAGGAGAATCTGCATAATGTGAGCAGGCAGTGTGCCTGGATGCCGGCTCACGATGGGGGTGTCAACGCCCACGCCAGAGATCCGCGGATGGCGCAGAATGGCTGTGCAGCAGCTCCAGCGACTGCAGATCCAGCATCGACGGGCATGTGCTGCGGCGGAGAATCGTGTACGTCAGCAAGAAATAGGTGAGCTGTAAATACGCGACCCCTTCCCGTTCCAGGTAGACCAGGCGAATGCTAGCCACTGCATCTGTGGCTACTCTAACAATGGCAAAGAAAAGAGCTATTGATAGACATCCCACTTCTCCCAGATTCGTCTCCTACAAATTGACGGTGTTTCCCCGACACCTGCAAATGATGCGCAATTTCCTGGAAATCTGTTGTTCGGATACTCGGCTGCGTTATAGTTAGCTGGCTAGTTTTACCGCCACAATGCCACCCTAACCAGCCGGCAAATGCTATCACTACCGTCTAGCCCCAGTCTGTAAATTATGACATCAGCACCAGCCTGCCCTCCACCCAGGTCGGCAAATTACTACAGTATACGGTATTTTGATGTTATTAAAAGGAATATTATTCCATTACTTCCTGATAAAATTTGGGGGTGGGGGGGGGGAGTTACTGAACCTAGCTGTTTTAAAACCAGGAGATATATATATATATATTTTTCTATTTAGGAGGAAATAAGTATTGAAGTTAGAGTGTGTTCAGTATGTACTTGGGTTGAAGAAGGGAAGATGTAGGCAGCATGTTCATATTTTAATACCCTGCACCAATACTGGAGCCAGAAATCATAGCGTGGGTGGGCCAGCAGAAAATCAGGTAGCCCAGTCCCATAATTCACACTCTAGACTCAGCTACATTTTTTTTCTTACCAGTTTTAAATGACACACGGCATTACTAAGACCAAATGAACATTGATCTAACCATGCATACACACCCGTCTGACACAGTCATTTTATCGTACTGTGTTTCTCACTGTGAATGCTCAGTGGGTGGGCCTGAGTTCTATCTGCATGGGTGCAGGACCACCTGGGACCACCTGTGCCACTGCGGTAGCTCAGGACATTATAAACCAGGATAGGGAGGTGGCTCTAGGATTTAATGTGTGGTTTTTAAGAAGTTGACATTAGTAAACTGATTTGTGTTTGCTATTAGTAGATAGGGAAAAACATTATAAGCGTAATGCAAAAAGGCAACATGCGCCTATAAGTAAAGTTAGACTTCGTCTTTTTATTTATTTGATATGTGCTCTTTAGAATGTATTACTAGTATATTTTTGGCTAATGTGATTCTTCTTATAAGGTGTCCTGAATGGTATAGTGGGGCAAATACGTTTTATATATAATTTGACTTGCGTAAGGGTTTGTGAAACAGATTACATACGACAGTGGAGAGCTCCCCGTAAATAGGTCTGGATATGACCCCTGTGTTCCCTTAAAGCGTTTCCACAAAAAGACCTGGTGTACCGCTGATGTTTTAATGAAGACATCTATGCACACCTGACAGTTTCTGACTAGGGATGCAAGTCAACCCTGATCAGCAGGGGAATAAATAGTAAGAAGAGCGAAATCCCCATCGGGACATCCAGCCGGGACTGCGGATTCCAGCCAGAAACTCAGGGCCAGGCAGCGTGGGTTTGTGACTCACGTCGACTGACATTAGTATAAGCGGTGGGCAGGCTTAGAAGTACCACAGGCCTCAGAGGGCTTTTCTGCCTCTGAGCTCCTCTGCAGACGTCAGGCAGGTAGGCAAGTATAGCTCTTGATATCAAACTCCCACCAGCAGAATAAATTAACTGAAAAGAGTAGAGAGACGGTGGAGGAGAACCTAACGAGGCCCAGTGGATGTCAAAGATGTTATACAATCAGAAGAGTCATTATGGGAATTACTGGTGGCACTTCCTTGCTATTCGACTAGTTATGTGACACATGCTATAGGACAGTGTTTCCCAGTCCCAGTGTAGACAGTCCACATTTACTGGGAGCTTGGAGAAAGAAAAATGTGGACTGCATAGCAGGGAGCTGGGAGGGAGCAAAATCATGCTATAGGAGTAAACAGGAAGAAGTGACTTACAGTATCAAGCACAGGGTTATTGGTAAAGATGGCCTCAAAGTACAGGGACACCGTACGGAAGAAGGATAATCTAGATCAGTAGAAATGGGGGAAAGAGGGAGACCTTAATTATAAGCTGACGGTCAACAGCATAACTGCTTATGGAGGACACAGCTCTAAAGATATCCAGACATTTTCAATGACCACTTAGAGAAAAGATTGCAGTGAACCAAAGCTTACACTCAGAAATACAGGATATAACATACTAAACCGTGTATGGGACACCAGTCCAACACAGAGTCACACAAAAAGGCAATGTTTACGTCACCCGGACAGCTTTGGTTCAAGGGGAAGAAAACCAGCCATGTATAACATATGAATTCCACATGCACAGGGCTGGATCTGAACTTACAACATTGCAGCAGGGGAACCACTAGAAATTTAGGGCCCCATGAAAGCATGTGAAGCATATCATACCAATCCAATTATGCTCCAAACCTTTCTTGGAATGGGGCTGACTGTCCACCCTTTTCAGCTTTGCATTAGCCTTTCATTCTATGCCTCTGCACTCCTACTTTTACATTCAGAGCTCATCACCTGAGATAGATGAAGCGACAGGGATCACAAAGCCCCTCTGGGGACAGGAGAGAGTGAACACCATCCTACGGAACGTGAAACAGTCTCACTGTCTCAATCTCTGGATCCTTCAGCCTCATGACGCAGGCCGCTGTGTAGCAGATGGTGTTCATGATAATTAAAGGATAACCTCGAAAAGGGTACCGTGCTGTGGGGGAGGGGGGTGGGGGTAGTGTCTCTGGCAGACATAATAGTTAATTGCTCTTTTCCTCAGTAACATCTCTGTCAAGCTCTGCCTGTTTATTTATATGATGTAAAGTTGCAGCTCATATACTCCCACAATGGTACTGCTGCTTAAAACTAAAATGAACGCCATTCACACAATGGTTGCTATGATGCTGTGGAGGCTGTGTGCCCTGCCAATGCCAACAGCCGGTTGAAATAATATGCTCCAATGAAAATGCTCCGTGTCAGCAGGAATCAGCCAATCATGGCGCACGGTGGTTAAGCATATGGCCTTATCAATCTGCAGTTGCTCATTTAAAATCAGTGAGGCGGAGTTTGGCTTTTATATGGCCACATTTCATAGCTGAATTGCTGTTTTAAAATATTCAGCTATATAAATAGATGGAATTCGTAACTGGTTTTGCATAAATGTATCAGCTATGTAACCAAATTTAAATTTCATGCATAAGTGTTATACAGAAAGATTTTTTTCCAAGCAATATATTTGAGCAATATCTTATGATTTCCATGTGCTTTCTGCATTTAAATATTAAAAAAATGTTTTTTCTTGTACAGTAGTATGCAGATGAAGTGCTATTGTGCTTTCCCTTTTGCTATGTGTTTGCCTAGTATATTTTATGTATGGAGAAAGAATAGTTGCCAGTAATAATTGTTGTTTTATTTAGCACATGGACAGGTGCAAATTTTGGGCATATAAAATTTATTTGGAACCTGTTAAGAAACCTTTAGGGTAAGTAAACAGCTGACGTCCCGTTCAGTGTTGGGTATTGTTACAGACTCCACCACTAGAGGGCTCCTTCTCTTTGTTGCTCAGTGCCATACACTGGTCTTTCACGGCAGTTTCTGCATGTTCACTCCCCCATCCCTCCCCTCATCTCTCCTGAAATGTTCTCACTGGGACCAAGAGATAGGCCACATCCTGGGTGGGGTTAAAAGTCAAAGGTCACCAAGTGTCCCACAGAGAGAGAGAGAGAGAGAGAAACAAGGGTCAGTAGTGAACCTGAATGAAAGGCAAGGGTGATGTGGGGTTAGATTATCCTCCACCACTCATGTATTTACTACTACCCCACTTCTTAAATTGCATTTTAGAAGGAATGGACAAGGTATTTGCCATTTATTTATCTAATAGATGCTTTTATCCAGGGTTGCCAAATTCTGGGACTGGAGGGACAGAATCCAACATTTCCCTGTTGAAACACACCTACCTGAACGTGGTAATTCGCTGGTTAAGATGTGTTTGCACAGGGAAATCTGTAAACAGTGTTGAATTCTTTCCATCCAGGACCAGAATTGGAGAACCTTGCTTTGATCCCAAGTGAGAAAACAAGGTCAAATAGTGACAGGAGTAAGTAGGATGGTGGTATCACTGTTGACCCTGGGACTTGACCCAATGACCTTCTGATCACAGCTATACCATCTTACACTGCTGAGCCACACACCACTTCCTGAAAGAGAGGGCAGAGAGAGTCTGTAGCAAAACCTAAAAATAAAACTAAAATTAACATCTATCCATCCTTCGCTTTGCACTTATCCAGAGCCTGGAACCTATCCCAGGAATCTCATGGCAAAGGGCTTTCCATCCTTGTGGGCACACTGGATGAACTGCCAATCTAGCTCTGGACCTTGCTGCTAACCAAACACCCGGAACATACAAATGGTGGACATTCTCTGCAGAGAGCAGAGACAGAAGCTGAAAGAAAAGCCGGATGCCTCAAAAACAGACCTTCCTGTTCTTCTGATTTCCTACTGATCATTAGGTTACTTACAAGCTAATTAGAATTCTAAAAGGAAATAGTGAGGTATTGATCCTTTAAAAATTCCCTAGAAGCCATTAAAATATCATTAATGTCTGAAATACCACAAAATCAGAACAGAGGAAATGTTTGTAAGATTCTTCTATTAATGTTTTATTACTAGTCATAATGGTTTATTATTGCAGGAGAAAATTGTATAAATGTATTATTTACCCAATATGTAGGCAAACCAGAAAATTTATAACAGAATAGAAAATAATATCATGCAAAATATGTTATGAAAATCATAATAAGTATATTGCATGTTACTGGTGTTTTCAGTTCATCAGATTATAACCATGAGGGGATTCTGAGGATATTTCCAAGGGAAATTACACCGAGCTTAAAGGTGTGTGGTTAATTAATTCTTAATTATATTGCTTGCAGCTTCTTACACTGGATCTTAATGGCAAGTTCGAATCATTGGTGTGTAAAGTCTTCCAGTGTGAATCTCTTGGTTTATACCATCTCAAGACAATTAAAAGAGACAGTAAATCTACAGGTTGGGGGGTGGGGGAGATATGGGGTGGTTACAGAGCACAGCCAATCTATGTAGGGCAGCTATAGGGTGAACTATTTGTCTGTGTACCGGTTTAGCATTTGAGCAAATTATGAGCATTTCCCTCTGCACCACATGAGCCCTAAAGGGGGGCGGGGCTAGATTGGAGCCCTACCCATATCCTGAAGTGCCCTCTGACTCCACAGCAGGAGTCTGGTGTTCATTACATCGCAATTACCATACACCTTCCACAACTCAGCTAAAGACAGAGAACACAGCAAATGATAATCCTGACACACCAAACTTGTAGCTACCAGCTTTCTGCTGGAGTTTCATTAATGAAATAAATACTAACTATTAAAACCCAGAATTGTCACGAGAACTAGTCCCAGTCATACATTCAAGGGAGCCAATCCCAGTCATACATTCGAGGGAGCCAATCCCAGTCATACATTCGAGGGAGCCAATCCCAGTCATACATTCGAGGGAGCCAATACCAGTCATACATTCGAGGGAGCCAATCCCAGTCATACATTCGAGGGAGCCAATACCAGTCATACATTTGAGGGAGCCAATACCAGTCATACATTCGAGGGAGCCAATCCCAGTCATACATTCTCCTCTCTGTGTTTATATACTGTACTCGAATATACAGCGATCAGCCATAACATTAAAACCACTGCCTAAAATTGAGTAGCTCCCCCTCATGCCACCAAAACAGCTTTGAGCTGTCAAGGCATGGACTCCACAAGACCTTTGAAGGTGTCCTGTGGTATCTGGCACCAAGACGTTAGCAGCAGATCCTTTGAGTCCTGTAAGTTCTGAGGCGGGGCCCCCATGGATCAGACTTGTTTGTCCAGAACATCCCACAGATGCTCGATTGGATTGAGGTTTGGAGGCCAAGTTCAACAGCTTGAACCTTTTTTTTCATGCTCCTTAAACCATTCCTAAATTTGTAAAAATGTTTCCAAAAATATGGCCAGACACTGGAATTTTTGCATGACAATAACTAAAACAAAAACGAGACTAAAATATACATTAATAATAAAGATGATGATGAAATTAAACATATTATTTGCCCGATTAATAAAAATAAGGTAAAAAACAAAATATATTTTGTCACTACTGCATCCTTTTATGATAAAAATGTATTATTAATAATTATTATTATCTTTAACAACAACAATAATAATGATAATAATTAAAATCAGACTAAAATTAATTTTAGACAAAATCATAGTGATGACTAAAATGTGACTAAAACTAAAATGTATTTTAGTCATTTTGACTAAGACTAAATTAAAAAACGGGTGTCAAAATGAATTTTTGCAGTATGGCAGGGTGTATAATTCACTGCCATCAGTGAATACCATTACCGTTAAGGGCGTACTTGGTCTGCAACGATGTTTAGGTAGGCAGTAGATGACGATGTTACATCCACATGAACGCCAGGACCCAAGGTTTCCCAGCAGAACATCACCCAGAACATCACACTTCTCCCATACTGCATCCTGGTGTTATCTCTTCCTCAGGTAAACAATGCACACGCCCAGCTGTCCCCAGGATGTAACAGAAAGCGTGAGTCATCAGACCAGCCCACCTTCTTCCATTACTCCATGGAGTGTATTCTGATACTTTTCTATCATAGCCAGCATAAACTTTTTCAGCAATTTGTGCTACAGTAATTCTCCTGTACGATTAGATCAGACAGGCTCACCATTGCTCCCCACAGACATCAATTAGCCTTGGGTGCCCATGACCCTGTTGCTGGTTCACTGATTGGCCTTCCTTAGACTACTATTGATAGGTACTGACTACTGCATACTGGAAAAACCACACAAGAGCTGCAATTTTGGAGATGCTCTAACAATCACAATTTGGTCCTTGTCAAAGTTGCTCAGATCCTTACACTTGCCCCTCTTTGTCAGGATTGGTGCTCGTCTGGCCCTGTGCTATGTGTTGTGTCCCCATTTGGCCAGCAGATGTCACTGGCCATCCTGCTCCCTCCCGCCTATTAGCCAGTAGTCACCTAGTGTGTTTGCCTGTTCCCCAGGCCGCCACGTGGCTTAATGAGCTATGCGGTTGGCCACCATTCCCGACTCCCCTTTTATGGTTGTGGGTTTGTGGTTGGGCAGATGCCAGTCTCCACTGCTTATTATTTAATGTTTGTCGGTTTAACGTTTATATAGGCATTCCAGTTATAGTTCATTGTCTTGCTCCTTGTGTCTAATCATTCAATTATTCTAGTTTTGGTTTTCTTTAGCATTTTGTCCTTTTTATCTGTTAATTGACCTCTCTCTGCCTGTTAATTGTAACCACCCCACCTGTTCCTTGTTGTCATGTGCGCTTCCATCTTCAACAAGTTTCTGGCTCTGTCTGTGGTCCCCACATGCTTCAAAAGACCTACCCTCATTCCTGAATGATTTCTGGCCTGTTGCACTAACATCGGTAATCATGAAGGTGTTTGAGAGACACATTGAGGATTTCATCACGTCCTCCATTTCCACCTCTCAGACCCACTCCAGTTTGCCTAGCGTCCCAACAGATCAACAGATGATGCCATCAAACACGTCCTGCAATCCACCCTCAGCCACGTGGACACGAAACATGGGAACTATATGGGGCTCATTGACTATAGTTCAGCTTTCAGTACTATAGTCCCCCATAGACTGTTCATCGAGCTGAGGGACCAGGGACTGACACCCGTCTGTATGCCTGGGTTTTCAACTTCCTCACAGGCAGACCAACTGAATGTCAGCAAAACCAAGGAGCTGGTAGCTGACTTCAGCAAGAGACAGCAGCAGTCCTACACCCTCCTCAACATCAATGGGACCGCAGTGGAGAGGGTGAGTAGTTTCAAATATCTGGGCATTCACATCTCCTGACATGGACTATACATACATACTGTAAGCCCTGTCCAGAAAAGCAAGACAGCGTCTCTACCACCTGAGACAGCTGAGGAAGTTTTGGGTCTCCCTAGTGATTCAAAGGACTTTCTACTCTGGTGCTGTGGAAAGCATCTTGATCCAGAGTGTCACCTTCTAGTTTGGTAACAGCTGTGTCAAGTTCTTCAGAAAATGATCTGGGTGGTGGAACGCTGCACCAGATCAGAGCTACAGCATCTGCAAGACATTCACACCAGGTGATGCAGGACCAGAGCAACCAGGATTGTCAAAGACCCATCTCACCCCAGGAACTGCCTGTTCAATCTGCTGGGATCAGGCAAATGCTTCAGGAGTATTATGGCAAAAACAGAGAGGCTCAGGACGAGCTTCTATCCTCAGGCCATAAGACTCCTAAATCAAGACATGCCACCACAGCTTCTTAACTGTTCATAATAAGGTCCATTTACATCAGCAGCAACTAGCACACTGCACTTTACAACACAAATGAACATTCTATCTATTCTAATATATTGCACATTGTACAGATATTGCCTATAATTGCAATGCTATTCGGATATATTTTTTCTATATATTTTCATTATTTTTAGTCTTACTCTTTTATTATTTATCTTTAATTTAATTTGTTAAACCTTATTGCACAACCTCAGGACCAAATCAGGGTACATTTCACTACACGTTATGCTTGTATTATTTTGTATGTGACAAATAAGGAATCTTGAATCAGTTGATTTATTATGGTTCTCATCTGTCCCCCTGTCTAGGCTTGTTAGTTGTGTATTTAATTAAGGACCCCTGTACTTGTTCTGTTCCTTGTTGGTTCATAGTGGTTGTTTCCCTGTGTAGTGATGTGTTTGTAGGCTGTCATGGCAGTCAATCCCTGTTGTTGTTTTCATGTGTTCATCCTTGCCTTTTGTATTGGGGTTCCCGGTGTTGCTCCCTGACTTAATTTCTATTTTTCCAGTTTTCGTTTGACCGCTCATGGTCCTTTTATTTTATGTTTTTTTTTCTTTCTATTTGTTTAGTTAAATAAACCCTGATTTACTGAAGCCACCACATCGATCGTCCTTCCCCTGTCATGCCACGTCATCACAATATCTCCTGCTTCCAGCACATCAAATTCAAGTAACTGACTGATCATGTGCCTAATATATTATGCCATTAACAAGATAATGCAACACTAAACTGACAGTCAGAAGCAGCATGGGATGGAATAAAGGGAGAATAAATAAGTAAATAGAATGGGAATATAAGTAAACAAGCGGGTGGTGCTGGAAAGAGTTATAGGATCACAGCTGACTGAAGTGCCAAGTGGTATATTGTTATATTGTTGACATACGTGCGGCAGGTATCCCCCAAGACCACACCCCTATGCTGCACCTCTCCAGGGCGGGGGCTCATTAAGCCAGCCCCGCACACTATCACCAGGAGACCTTTAGCTCCTGCAGCCTCCTGTGAGAGTAGAGGGGGAGACGCCTGCGCGCTTGGCTGAGCTTTTGCATGTGCCCAGAAAACCTTTGTTTTGTTTCTATCAGAAGTCTTATGTTGTTTGTATTTTTTTAAGTTTAAAGAGCCAATTTGGCTTTCCCACAAGCCTGGTGTGCCTTGGTGTGAGGAAATGCATAAATGCACAAATGTTTGGCATGAAATAAGTGATGTATAACCAAAAATTACTGTATTATCCATCTTTACTATATTCAATATTCCTTAATTGGTGTGTGGTTCTACGTATGGGGTGGCTCTGTTTTTGTGACTGGAAGGTTGGGGGGGGGCACAGTCTCTTGGGGATTCGACTTGCTGGCCTACACTGCTCCAAAAGCTCCAAAATTACGAAAAAAGGAACCATTTATTTGTGCTGAAGTACATCTTTCTCCAAAAGCTGCACTAAGGGAGCTGGCTGGTGTGATGGAAAATATGCTTGCCAACAAACAGGATGTGCACTTATTGCTGATTTTTTTTTTGCGTGTTTGGATAAACACTTTCTTCATCCTACCATTCTGCTCCTCTACCTGTCTTACATCCTTCAAAAGTGGCAACAGCAGGATGGGAAAACCAGCTGAAGAACTATTTTTTCCATCACTACAGTGAGATACAATGTAATTCATTTTAAGTGGCTTTAAAATGCTAAGATTTGGACACAGACTCCAATTTGCATAGTTGTGGCAGGACAGGGATTCGTGCTCATTCATCATTTCAGCATCTTTGAACGAGCGCACTTAAATCTTACCGCTGCCTGTGGTTTTCTTGACTGGATGGCAGGAAGCGACATCTGGATTCCTTTACTCCGGAAATTTCATCCCAGGCTGGTTTGTCCAGTTAAGGATAATTTACTGTGTATTAGCCACCATTCACTATGTGCCGAAGAATTCTGTATGTAAATATTTACAGCTTGGAAGACGCGTTAATGAAAGCTATGCTCATTTCTTTATCTCCATAGGTGCTCTCTACATCCTCCTTGCCAGGCACACATACCAGAAGGAAAACGGGAATGGTGTGTGGTTCAACAGGTTATGCGACTGTATCTCTGCTCCAAAGGTTGCCAGTTTGAATTCCAGAACCAACCAAGTAGGTTTAACATTTAGCCTTTAAACAAGACCCTTAACCCCACTGTCTGACCCACCCCTCTCAATTATATGTCACTTTAGATAAAAGCATCTAGTAAATAAACCAACAGGAAAGTGAAGGGTGTATATTTTAGGTTTAGTGGAAGGTGTCATCTTGAAAGTTCAGAATGTCTTCATTTACATGCGGAAGAGTAAAGTTGAGGCAGAAGGGTCTCTGCCAACATCTGCTAGAAACTGATGCCTGTGAATCATTAACCCAGTTCAGAAATGCCATCCTGTTTCCTGCGATGTAGCATCAAATAATGCACCACTGTTCACGATGATACTACACAACAGTGGTTGACCACATGGACGCATTATCTAAAAGTTATAGGTTCGAGTCCAAGAAAGCATGCTTCTCTAGTATCCTACTGCAAAGTGCATCAGCTGAAGTTGACCAATAAAAGAACCCTCCATCTCAATAAGTAGGTTTCATTGCATAAAATTTTCAGAAAAGCTACTTAAAATGTAAACAGTACACTGAGTGTGATTCAAAGGACTTTCTACTCTGGTGAGGGTGAAAAGGCCTGGAAAATCTGGAAGACATAGTGAGATAAGCTCAGACTTATCCTGCTTCTTGGTTTTAAAAAACACTCACAGAGCTCCCTTGGCTGGCAGGAGTTAACGATAAACCTGATTTTCCAGGTCAGGCAGAGAAGAGATGCCTACTTGGAGACCAGGGGAATTTGCTCTGTAAGCAGATGTGAGACCCCCATTTCAGCAGGTCGTTTACGGAGAGACACCCTCCACTCCACATCTGAATATTCAACAACTTGGATGTCACCCGGGGGTGGGGGAGGGGGGGTACATTGACGAACAACCAGAAAAGGGGAACATTGGAATGGAAAATAAATGCTGGGGGATACTGGCAACGGCAGCAGATTTAACAGCAGATTGCGATTGGCTTTTCTTGCTCCTAACTGGAGAGGGTCTGCTAATAGCACCCTTAAATGACCAGCTGTGTCTCATCGGGAATGAGGACATATTACCTGGTGGTTATTGCATAAAAAATGGAAGAAAAACAACAGGAAGAATGCGGCGATAAATGGTAGGAAATTCTGCCAGCCTGAGTGGTTAGCGTTCACTGGGAGAAGGTTTGGTGAGCCCTGATTGGTTGGATGGCGCTCGTGCTCTGTGTGAGGCACTGAGGGACAGACGGAGAAGAAGGGTGCATCTGTTCTGGGCCCTTGCAGCTGACACACACACGCACGCACAAACATGCACACACACACACACACCAGTGTTTTGTCACGGGGTAACAGCTGGCAATTGTTTAAGTTTACACCACTGGCAGAATCAGTAACACTTGTGAAAGAAGAATTGCATTGAATTTTATTTGTTAAAATCGTACCAGACACATGGCGGTGAAGTGACAATGCCAAAGAACAGAGATCATTAACGATTCTTCAGATAACAGATCGTTGACCCCTTTCGATGAAATCATACTTTGAGTGACGCTAGATATAGCACCACATGAGAAATGTTCACAAAAATAACCCGCAATGGAGCTGTACAGAAATGCATTCCTGCTTTTATGAATTGGTTGCAGTCTCTCTTTTGTTTACAGTTTTATACAGTGTGGGCAGTCGTTTTTTATAACAACACCAATGGCTACATTGTTATTTTTTTGTAATTACCTTTAGTTTTTTTTTAGACCTTTAAGCTCTTTGCCCCATTTTTACTTAAGTTATATTAATTGAGAAGTTACTATGGCGATTGTTCTCCCCCCAGTAGTGACAGGGTAAGAAGCACATTATTAAAGTGATTAAGTGCGAAAGTCTTAGTCTTGATTTGCTCTATCCACCAGGCATCTCGGGCGGACGACTGGGGAGGTTGTCCTGTCCCTGGGGTGGGGGCCAGGAGAGGGCCCAGATGGGAGGGGCTGTGCATCATGGAGGCCCAGTTGAAGTAACTTTGTCCTAGGTCCAGGAATTAAGCTTGGCAGGAACTGCTGTCTACCCTGTGCTCATAACTGGGGCAGAAAGAGTCATTAGCTACATGAAACATACATCCCATCCCAATACTGTCTCCAGTGTCCCACTTTAGAGGCACTCGACTCTAAAGATAAGGCCCGGGGAGACGGCAGGAGTATTTATGAACGGCAGGGCCCCTGGTTTGCCATTCTGTTAGTGGAAAAATCAGCCTAGGGAAGTAGGGGACGTCACAAACGCCTCAGGATCCAATCCGCTTAAAGGACGGAGTTTGGGTAGATAAACAGACTGTTAAAACAAAGATGGCGCAAGACTTGTTGTTGAGGTGGAGAGGTACGTCGAGCTCTTTGACTCCAGCATGCTTCCATGCAAGGTCATCATAACATGCTCTGAAAATCCCCCCAGAACACAACGATTCAATAACACGGACAGTCAATCGTAAATAGTATTTTAGATTTACTAAGTAGCCACACCACATGCGTGATCATTCAGTATTATTTTCAGGGATATAGCTAAAACCCTTAATATGCATTTCTTGGAATAGAATACATTGGTGCTACAATTTATTCGGCAACATAATCTGATTAAGACAGAATATTCTTTTTCAACCGACAGCGAGCAACGTTTTTGCACATTTTTGCTCTCAGTGGTCGTTGAATTTACAGAGAATGAAAACGAGCATGCTACAACCACAGTGCCTATTTCCCAGTAACAGAGCTTGGATTGGTTCCCTCCGTTTTCAATAGAGTATGTTAATCATGCTAACTTTCAGTTCCAAGACCAAAAAAAGAAAGAAGCAAACCAGGCAGAGAAAAAAAAAAACCCACAGTTGGAAATAAAGTATGTGGGGTTTTAGATCCACATACAAGCAGAACACTGTCTTGAATGAAAAATCGCCTTTCAGCAAGTCCAGGTCCACTGCAGAATACCTAAAACATTCACACAAAAGTAGTCCGTCAATGGAAGCTGACATAGTTCCAGGAAACGGGGCTGTCTCCATGCCTACAGGTCTCTCTTTGTTGCTCCCCCTCTTTCACCCCCTGCCAGTCCTGCGTCGGCTGTGGGCTAGAGTTGGGCGGGGCAGAACTCAGCCTTTGGCGTGGGAAGTGAGCCCGCGATGTCCCAGGAAGCTGAGGGAGAATGACGGAATGCGTAGAAGCCTCCGTTGCAGCGAACGCTCTCAGCCAAAGACGGAAGGAAAATCCGCGGTCGGAATGCAAATGCAGACACGCCGTTGCCGCACAACTCTTGTGAATGAGCTTGGAGAGTGGGGTGGGGGCTGGGGGAGGGGCCCTGCACCCATTTTCAGCTTTCAGACATTGAACAGCAAAATATGGAAAGTGAAAAACTAACAAGTGTTACAGGTAACCGTTAGTCCAGTTCTCTGCTGATTTTCTAAAGGTATACAGCCTAATCCTATTTTTTTTTTTAAAGTAGCGTTATCCATAAGCACACTCCCGAGATGATGAGCTAAGGGGCCTGGTGGTCTTTCCCCGGGGGTTTAATTTAATTTGTGTTCATCCACTGTTTCTGTACTTTGACCCATCACATCAGAGAATATGGGATTTAGCATTCCTGAACTGCTTAGGAAAAAAGGGGCCCTACTGGCAGGAGAACTGAAACGGTAAACCTGCTTTACCTCATTAAAGCTTATAAAGGCTTGATTTCAGAACAGAAACTTGCAAGAAGAAAAGCAAAAAAAAAAATTAACAATATGCTCAGATCACATTGCCTGTAGTCAGAACAATTGTTCAATGACATTAAAGCATGCGCACGATTGCAGGTATAGGAGGGTTCACTTACATAGGCCTTTGAGTACAAAAGACCGACATATTAACTGCTTATTACTACCAGGCTGTAGCCTTGACTGCATTCACCAGGATTGTTTTGAATGGCAAAGTTGTAGTATTCAACTACAGAATAAAAAAGGAGCTTAAAACTTTAAATAGGCTTGGGGAAATAGCTTGTAATTACAAAAATGCAGATCCCCAAATTCCTAACCTGACCACTAATTTTCTATAATGAAGGAATACAGACACCAAAACAGGACCTGACTGACGATTTATTCTGATATTATATATATTACATTGATAGAAACCATGTATAAAATGTCCTGTTCCAAAACAAAGGCACACAAAGTCTTAGTTCACAATCTGGGTTTTTGTGCTGAGCATTCTCTATATAAAAACAAACGTTACCGAGATTAAAATTCAGAACAGCAAGACTAACATGCAAAAACGAACACAGCTGTGTGATGCGGTGAGGTGGGGGGGGGGGGGGTGTGGGTGTTCTAGTAGTATGTCTCCCTTTCCACCCAACCTAAGGGAAGAGTAAGAGAAAAATTTTAGAATGTCAATTTTTCTTCTTGGGCCTGCATGGATCAAAGCAAGATTGTAGCATCTCCCGCTAATACCCAAAGGGAGAATGAATTATCAAGTGATTTGCCATCTCTTAAGTGCAGCAGTTAAGAGGTGTAAACAAACAACATGAACACAATTACTTTTAAGTGCCTTGCTGCTCATAATTTAACTGCTCAAAGAAAGCAATGAAAACATTCCGTCTCACCTCCTGGGCTGCGTCGAAGAATCAGTTTTCTGATTTCATCATAAATAAAGATAAGAAGGGAGTACGGGAAAGCGCAGAACCACCAGTTGGGTCTGTGAAGAAAATAAGGGCAGGCAGTTGACAAAAAGAACATAGATACGCATAGCAGATATATAACAGATATACCACCAGCAGTTCAGACTAGGAAATCCATCTGAAGCTAAGCAGGTTTGGTTCTGGCCAGTACTTGGATGGGAGACCAATAAGGAAAGTGGGTTGCTGCTGAAAGAGGTTTATTCTTGTGGTCAACAGGGGTGTCCATCTTGAGGCCTGAATGTATCCCAATGTCTCAGAACAGTGATGTGGACGCTGTTCTGTAAAAATGGTGCTGTCCTTGAGACGAGCGATAAAACTGAGGTCCTGACTTTGAGGTCATAAAAGTTCCCTGGGTATCCTCTGAAAGAGTAGAGGAAGTACTCATGTGTTCTGGCTAAAATTGCCAACTGTGGCCCTTTTGAATCTGATCTCCTGTATCTAATTGGTGAATTCTCTCCATCACCTTCACCACCTTAGCTGGTGGATATACCGGTGCAGAATGCCTGCTGTTGAATCATCCCACCTGGGTGCTAAATAGTGGTGGTGGTTGAAGTGGCTGTAAAGTGCTTTGGGCATCTTGAAAAGTGCTATATTAATCATTCATACATATAAAATTGAGCACATCAATAAGCAGCCTTGGCAAGCTTCAAGCTTGGCTTTCAAAGCTGCTTTATAATGACTCAAAACACTTGGATACGTCTTCCACAGGTTTACAGGACACTCAAAGCATAAATAAGAACCTACTTAAGGGGGTACATTCTGAGGGCGATGTCCATTCCGGGGCAGTAGGAGAGGAAGGCAGCCAGGGCAGTTTCCTCAAAGAGTCCGAAGATGAGGATCTTGTTCCTGAAAAGCACAGGTGTTGTTTCAGAGTAGGAAGATACTAGTCCCTCTCTGCCATTGTAGGGTTTACTTTCCTAAGAACACTGCTTACTTCATGCCCTGCTGGAAGACTGAATTCCTCCTAGTCTTACAGATGATCAGGTCAGCCCATTGCACAATGACAATGCTGGTAAAGAAGGCTGTGTGGCAGGTGAACTCCACAATCTTTCTTTGTTCATAGGTCTGAAAGGAAACAAAAAGGACAATGAAACCTCTTGCTGTCTCTACTGCTACTTGTGTTATGAAGAACTCCATAGCCCTTTACTAACCCATTGCTGGCCATAACTGTCCTCCAGATCGTTCAAATACTTATCATCCCATTTAACGCGGATTCCCAAGAGCGTAGAGGGCAAGAACCCGTTCTCAGCAAGGATGACGAAGTAGGCGAAGAAACCAGCCAGTGCCTGAATCATACCTGGAAAGACAAATATTAAACAACATGACACTGCAGCTTTAACATTACCCACAGCCCACTGGAGATTCTATAAACACTTATCACTTGTCAACTGATACAGACATATACACTTAACATGACATCTCAAAACCACAGAGTTCTGAAAAAGGTTCATTTTAAAGATGTACCACCTTAAGATGTATGGGACAAAACGTCCAGCTGTGCTTGAGGGAAGTACTTACCGATCTGACCATAGGCTATACTGATAAGTCGCTCATTGACAAGCTTGTCTGTTTTGGGGTTTCTAGGCTGTCTCTTCATGATGTCACTTTCAGCAGCCTCATAGGCCAGGGAGATGGCAGGAACCTTACATGATGAAAAGACGGACATACAACCTCATGACAACATAATCTCCACCAAAAAATCTCAGCTAAAGGTAGGGAGCTTGAAGAGTCGGTATCCTCACCATGTCAGTACCCAAGTCGATACAGAGGATGGTGACTGTTCCGAGAGGCAGAGGGATATTAGCGATGATGAAGAGGAGGAAGGGAGTTATCTCAGGGATGTTGCTGGTCAGGGTATAGGCGATGGACTTCTTCAGGTTATCAAAGATCAGACGACCTGAAGGTGACAAAAAGCAACTGCTGTAGTGTGGAAGCTCCATGTTAGAAATGTCCTCCCTGGTCGACTGGATCTGGTTATACCTTCTTCAACTCCAGTGACAATAGAGGCAAAGTTATCGTCAAGGAGGATCATGTCCGCTGCTTGTTTGGAGACATCAGAGCCAGCAATGCCCATAGCTACACCGATGTCGGCTTTCTTCAGCGCCGGGGAGTCGTTCACACCATCTCCTGTCACGGCTACAATAGCACCCTGTTGTACAGGAAGGCCTGGTGACTATTTTGTTCTTGAGTTATAGCAGTTATCGAAATTTAAGCTTCAGTATTTCAATGCCATTTCAAATCAGAGCACCTGTCTCTGGCAGCCCTCTACAATGATCAGCTTCTGCTGTGGAGAGGTTCTCGCGAACACTATCTCAGTGTGATACTTCAGGATGTCATCCAGCTGTTCAGCGGTCAGATCCTTCAGGTCACCTCCATGAACAACACAGGCTTTTGCATCTCTAGAGACGAATACATTGAAGTAAAATGCAAAATGAGCTACATCTCATGTCTTCCCTAGAATTAATTAGTTAATTTTGTACAATAAAATTAATTTCTGAAATCCTAGTAGTGACTGTAGTAATAGAAAGTAATTTTAGACAAGAACTCTTAGATACAAAATATCAAATTACCTAGGGTTGACCTCATGAATGGGGATGTTCAGACGAGCAGCAATATCCTCAACAGTCTCGTTGCCCTCTGAAATGATACCTACACCCTTAGCGATGGCCTTTGCTGTGATTGGATGATCACCAGTGACCATGATAACCTAAGTAAGGGTTGAAAGTTATTTATATCAGGGTTGGGTGTTGCTTTCATCAGTCCTGTAATGGTAAATCGATCCAAAAAAACCTCACGTGTACACACCTTGATTCCAGCGCTTCTGCACTTGCCCACAGCATCAGGTACAGCAGCACGGGGAGGATCGATCATGGACATGAGGCCAACAAAACATAGGTTCTCAGTGGTGAAGTTCACATCATCAGTGTCAAACTGGAAGCCCTCAGGGAACTGGTCATCAGGAAGGAAAAAATGGCAAAATCCTGCAAATAAAAAGTGAAAATGAATATATGTGCCTGTGACTCTGACCAGAAGTAGTTAAAAGATGGATAGATAAAACAAATGCTAAGAGGATCAAGGCCCATCAGCATCAGCTACTTCTGAATATTCATCATGATTATTTTATACTATCTGTCCCTCTTAAGACAAAGCAGTAACTAATGAGTCCTGGTGATTCAAATAAGTGAAATATGTTGTTACCTAACACTCTCTCTCCAAGGCCACCCAGTTCCAGATAAGCGTTCTGAAAGGCATCCTTCATCTCATCATCAAGTGGCTGCTCCTTGCCCTGAATCATGATGCTGGAGCAACGATCTAGGATCCTCTCCGGGGCTCCCTTCATCACTAGGATGTGTTTAGGCTCAGAAGTGCTGAGGTTCTTATGGATGGATAGCTATTTGAAGAACAAACAGCTTAAAAACCTTCTTCTGAAACAGTGTATCATATTAATTGGAGTCACCTTCAGAAGGGTATGGCCTTTATACCTGGTATTTATTTGTCGAGTTGAAGGGAATTTCTGCGATCTTAGCATACTTGTCTCTCATCTCCTTCACCGACCCACAGCACAGCTCAATACACTTCAGCAGAGCAGACTCTGAGGCGTCGCCGGCAACATCTCTCTGTGATGGAGAAACAAGAAAATCAAAGTGTCACATGTCTGTCTTCAGCTGTCGAGGAAATACGAGCAAATGACTGGCGTGAAGGGGAGGCATTATTAAATTACGTCAAATTTCCTAGAAATCGTCACTATGGGCTTGCGCCTGATCACCCAAGAGGTTGTCTAATTTCTGGCAGAAGAAGAATTAGAAACTGGAGTGTGACACTCCGAATAAATTCCTGCAATCTGAAAGAGCAAGTGACCTACTTACATAAAACTATTTCCGAATATGCCCCAGTTTAACAATAGGCCAAGTTTATCCTGGATTTGTTTATCACTTCGGAGTTTATCCCACAATGCAGGAATAAATCACTGCCTGAGAATACTAAAGTTTAATGCCCTATTACTAAAACACGGTCACAATAATGAAGGGTCTCAAACTAACGTGCAAAAACCCAAAGATGGCTGATGGAACAACTTTCACCCATATGTACCAGTTTTTTTATAAAAATGTTCATTAAGAGTTAAATCTGAGCATTGCATTCATGTTCTTATGCACATGACTAAATGGGAACAAATACCTTCAGGATAGGCACATCGGTCTGCTCAGCAAGGAAGACCGCACGGTTACACAGGCCAGCGATGCGCGCCAGCGCCGTCCACGTAGCCGAGCTCCTGTCAAAAGAGGTTCCACTCTGGTTCTCCGTGGTGTCGGCCTCATGGATCTGATTATCGAACCACATGTGAGCCACAGTCATGCGGTTCTGGGTCAGGGTGCCTGTCTTGTCCGAGCAGATGGTGGAGGTGGAGCCCAGGGTCTCCACGGCTTCCAGGTTCTTCACCAGGCAGTTCTTCTTAGCCATGCGCTTAGCAGTCAGGGTCAAGCACACCTGTGAAGGTCCAGACCAGGAGATTTAAGACTGTCAGAGGTAACAGCTAAGTGTACATACATGAGGTACTTTAGCTTCTTAACTGAATACAGGCATCGGTATCAGTTGCAAACCAACTACGGCTGACTTAACACAAACAAGTTTGACCCAATTTCCAGGATGATATTTCTACTCACTGTGACTGTAGCCAGAAGACCTTCAGGTACATTGGCCACAATGATTCCGATGAGGAAGATAACAGCTTCCAGCCAAGAGTAGCCCAAAATAAGAGACAGGACGAAGAAAGAGACGCCCAGGAAGACAGCAACACCCGTGATGATGTGGATGAAGTGCTCGATCTCGAGAGAAATCGGGGTGCGCCCAACCTCCAAACCAGAGGCAAGAGTGGCGATGCGCCCCATCACGGTACGGTCCCCCGTATTGATTACTATGCCACGGGCAGTGCCTGAAATAAAATATTGAATAAATGTGTTATACTATTATTCCTTTAGAAATCTGAAATTAAAGTAATGTAAGACACAGCAAATATAAGAATTAAGACAGAAAACATGAACTTCCTGCAATTTCTTTTAATAAAATATCTATATATTGAATTTTTTTATTTAAAATTGCCTATGGAACAAAAAGCGCTAACATTCTGCAGAAAAAACTTATGACAGGACTTGCTACAGATGGGCAGTTGAAAGAGCCTACCTTCTACACAGTTGGTGGAAAAGAAGGCGATGTTCCTGGTCTCCAGGGGGTTTTCGTTGGAGAAGTCAGGAGAACGAGTCTGTGGTTCAGATTCACCGGTGAGGGAGGAGTTGTCCACCTGTGAACGAATAGTCATAAAATCAGAAAACCTGGCTACATGTCACAATCACAAATCAAAGTCTGCATTGGGTAGGAAGAAGCTGATCAAGTCACCTTGCAGCCATGAGCAGAAATGATCCGCAGATCAGCAGGAATCCTGTCTCCTCCCTTAACTTCTACCAGATCTCCAACCACCACGTCTTCTGCATTGACGCTCTTTTTCTCACCGTCTCGTATAACCAGTGCTTGCTGAGAGACAACACAGCATCTGTGCTCACTGGCTCTTCATATCATAGGTGACAGAACATAAAAAAAAAGGTTTAAGAACTCATACCTGTGGGACCAAGTTCTTGAAAGAGTCCATGATCTTGGAGCTCTTGGCCTCTTGGTAGTACGAGAAACAACCAGTGATGACGACGACAGCAGAGAGCACAACTCCCAAGTATAACTGTTCAGAGAAGGAAGGGAGAGATTTAGATGACATTAGAAGGCAGAAAGTCAGCAGAAATAGCAGGAACTTGGTGGTAACGTGTTTTCTTACGTTGTCTTTGGCTGGCTCATCTTCCATTGCTGCCTGAATACCATAGGCCAGGAAGCAGAGGACGGCCCCAGTCCACAGCAGCATGGAGAACCCACCAAACATCTGTTTGCAGAACTTGACCCATTCTGGAGTGGTCGGTGGAGGTGTGAGGGCATTCGGGCCATCGCGGGCCAGGATCTCTGCAGCTCGTGTGTTAGCAAGGCCCTGGAAATCCGAGACAAAGAAAAAGAAAAAAAAACATCTGTTCATTATACAAGCAAACAAAAAAAATCACTTGAGCAAGTCTAAAAAATAAAATAAATCATCTATGTGCTTTTTGTTGCTAGGCAATTAACTAGGTAAGAGCACAAGAAAGATAAGAGCATGCAGCTGGTCTCTGAAGGAATTATCTGAGGAAAACTAATCTCCAAGTAGGAATTTGACAACATGGTTAGAGGCTCTATTCAATTGTGCCAGATTTTACCGTCTTATAAGGCTGCAGTTGCACAGATGCCAGGAAGTAAAGCTCGCACTATGCTGACAGACAGAAATATTTCAGCATTCTGACTGACAAGGGTGTCTATCCTCATTCAGACCCATTTTCAACAAGTCAAGTTCACAGAAGGTTACCGGCTAAATCCCTGTAATTGTTCTGTTCTCAGTGCAGTTCCTTAAAGAACACTGTGTACGATATGAAAAGAAAAAAAAAACACCCAAGGGCAATTTGGAAAGGTTTCTGGGAGTGGTTTTTGATTCCAGACTTCATCAGCTTATGCCCACACTTGACTGGGAACTCACCCTGCTGAGATCAGTGCTGTATTTGCGATGTAGTTCATCAAGAGTCAGTTTGTGATCATCCTGTAGATGGGATTATAGTGGTGAATTAAACAAAGTGAAAAGAAACCTTAAATCGCAAATACATGAGGATCAATAAACTTGGGTCCCCATCATATACTGAAACTCTTGCTGCTCACCAAATCCACTTCCTTCTTCAGCTCATCCATATCCTTCTCTTTCTTCTTCGGTTTGCCCTTCTTCTTGCCCCCCTGCTCAGATGTTGCCGCCAGTTCATACTGATCCCGGCCATCCTGAGGGAAAACAGGGGAAGACCATCAGGAACAAGGGTCTTCGCCCAAATCGTAGGAATTCCTGCTTGAGTTTGCTTCTCAATGCTACATGCTATAGTGGAATGACAGCACACTGAAATATACATTAAAAAGTACATTAATATGATGCATTAAAATAGAGAGCAATAACATCTGGATTTTTTCCAATGTCAACATCAGAAAACTTAACACTGCTCCTCAAGCTACTGCCAGACCTATAAATTACAGGGGAAATGAAAGATGCATAAAATGTTTTTTTTTTTTCTTAAATCCAAGAGCATTCAGTACTTGAGGCAAGTGCAATGTTGTTTATTACTTTAAGTCACTCGCTGGAATGAGGAGAGTACCAGATCCAATGACTTTCCGATGTGGAATCTCTCTCACCTAAACATAATATCGTATGCTATTATTTCTGGCTTGATTGCGACACTGATATTTCCTGCATCGTCTTGCTATCACTAAATTAATAACCATTAAGTCATTGTTTTGATCTGCGCTCAGTGAAGCCAAGAGATCAGCTTTGGCGGTGATAGATGAGTTTCATGAAATATTTAAGAAGCAAGCTAAGGCAAGACTGAAGAAATGCCATTTCAGAACATACATGTCTAACCCTAACTCTACCTCACAAATTACCATGTTCTTTTGCGGTTCCATTTTACACTAGATAAAGTAACCAGGTCAGTTTATCAGCAGATGAATAAAATTAATATATAATCAGTAGCAGTCCCCTCATCTTATAAAATATTAACTATCCTGTTTCCATTGAAAGCCATTTTGGCTGACATTTGCCTTCTTACTGTTTATTATTAAAATGTGCAGAAGAGAAATACATGTTGAAAGATGGATAGCGTAACACATCACTGTTATACTGTTACATGGTTATCATCGAGTATGTCCGACAGGTCAATAAACAGCAATGCAGAGCAGCCAAGATCTTGGGAAGTATTTGGGGTCTTGCTATTGAACCTCTGTGTGAAATACATAACTGAAAGGCATCAGTAAAATACCGTACAGAAAGAATATAATGCCTTAATTGTCATTATACACAGCTGCAACAAAAACGATGCGTATTATCTGAGTCACAGCTTGTGGCAAAAGGTGTCTGTGAGTGTACAAGGACTACATATACATTTACTTCAGTTTATGTAACAATATCAACCAACAGTTTTAATTTCATGAACATAAAGAACACAAGCAACGGAACAATAGGTATAATCTGAGACGTACAAATGATCTACACAACAGAAATGTCCAAAAGCAGTTGCAGGGAATTTAACCTGTAAAGAATTAATTATAATAGTTCCTAAAACAGAGGCTGCAGCCTGTGGCTGAATTATAAAATTCCCAAATAAAGCTTTTTGCGTATCCACCCGCGTGTTTGTGGAAGACAAGCCCTGGAGTCTCACGCCTCTCACCGAATTTCAAATGGAATTTCACTGACTTCTCAAAGTACCCAGAGAAGATACGTTGCTTGCCCGCTCCCCCCACCTTTTTTCCATCGAGTATAATATAATGCCACGAAATGGACTTTTATAGAGCTCAACCACCAGGGGGTCGAGGCCTCAGTGTATGGGGGGGGGGGGGGGTCTCTTTAGTTATAATGTATAACGGGTCATTTGTCATGCTACAGTATGAAATTATTTCAATTCTATAGGGTTTAATTACCAAACACCAATCATACAGTGTTTAAGAAAAAACTATAAGTTGCCACAGCTCCTCTTGGGAGCCACAATCAGCATTCACAGATGAATATCCTATGTGTGTGTAGGCCTTTTGTGATGAAATTTGTTTCCAGGCCACTGCTCTGGGCTTTGCACATTTCTGCGAGCGATCACAACCTTCACACACCAAGAACACACTGTTCTTACGAGATTACCAAATAAATCCCTTCTGAGGAGGCAACAGGAACCAGAAACAAAGCGGAGCCAAGGAGTTAATATGACCTGTATGTTCCCCACCACAAACGCTTTAGATAACGCGTCTAAAAAGACATTGTTCGGGTTTTATGTGTGTGTACTTTAAATACAAATCTGCCCAGTTACGCATCTCCCTCTCATGTTCCTTATAAATAAAATTGTTGATTGAAGTAACCGTAGATGCTCTCCTCTCTCTCTCTCTCTCATACGCGCTCGCACACACACACACACACACACACACACACACACACACACACACCTTTCACCACAAGCTATAAAACCACACCCTTGCTATCTAAAGACGTAAGTCAAATGTTTCTCCAACGGTCTGAATGGTGATGAATAAAAACAAAGACTTCTGTGATTTTCACGCCTATGAAAAATAATGAGCCAAAGAGAATATCAAATTACAGGAAACTGCCCCAAAGGGGACAAAAATGGCACGACGATTTCCGCAACATTCAAATACAGAGCTGGTGAGATGCAAGGCAAGGCTTGGAATCACAGCATGGCATCATGTGACCAGACCTTCTCCAATGGCATCGCAGGGGATGTTTAAGGTATGATAATCTGAACAAGTGCATTCTCATACTCTGGGTTTTGTCAAATGCCAAAAATATTTAAAGAGCAGTACAGCAAGCAAAGTATGGTAGGCTTTGATTTTCTGCTACAAAGAACAGGAGTGTGAGTGAGCAGAAACCCCCCCATACACACCCAGAGATGTCAAGTGGAAAGAATGCCAAATCCCAAAGGAGAAAATGATGGCCTCAGTTGTGGTTGGGTGGGGCGGGGGGGGTCTAAAGGCCTGGCTTTCATACAAACCTGTTACTAGTGCTGTGGTGGACACCCCTCAATAAATAAGAGCTTCACAGAGTTGACAGCTACTCTGTTATGGGCAGATGCTACGCTAGGCGACTGCCAAGATTGTTCATGACGATGACTGCCTTTACGGCTTCCTTCAGTCAGCATTATTCCATAAATATAAATATAAACTTGTGAGATTTACAGCTGTCCCCCATCCAATGGCTTCTGGAGACCACACCCCTGTCTACCAAAACCGATACCATAAGTCCCAAAGGCTGGACTGCAGAAAATGCAGAACTTCACATAACGGCATCAGAGGCAAAGCTACCGAAACACAAGATTCTGGCTATTCAAATAGCAGGCGTGCTGTTTCCATCCATTGACAGGGAGCAGGAAACTTCAGCTTCACTGAAACACTATACAAATATTGCAGGCTTTGGCAATTATTTTGCATAGAAGTCACTCTGACTACCAGTGTATATTTAGGGTAATTCATTTATTTTGGTAGATAGTTATTTAATTCATGGCATAGAAATAATGAGAAATATTGGTTCATCGCCAAAATAAGTAGTGTCACACAAGATAACGTATTTAAAATATGTAATATCTACTTCAAATTTAAATCCCGTTTTCTAAATTCAATTAAAGTAATTTCTTGTTTTAAAGCAAACATCTTTAGTGTAAGGCTTCACCGGGCATCAAATAATCCCGAATCAATGTATGGTGTTTTTTGCAAATATGGAATTTTTTGTTTCATACGATGTGTACGAAACATATAGACAAATTCATTGTATTTACAAAACAGTTGAGATACATTTTTTCGTCTTAAAAAATGAGATCTGACGGCAGGAGAGACCCTGCATTCATTTGGCGAGACAGCAACACCCTGAAACAAAAAGAGCTTCATAGCTGCTTTGCACTGGCCTTTGCTGATATTTTGTAGCCGTATTAATCTCTATTACGAACAACAAGGTGCTTTTCCAATGTTCTATCCGGTATTACTCATTTGCTTTGTATAGGGCATTATATAATCCCACAGGAGGACGCCGTTTTAGTTCTGACACATCATGTCCAGTTTGGACCGGGTTTACGTGAACAAAACGCATTTCATCAAGTGGCGACGGGGCCTCTCCTACAGTGAGGAGTCACACGACAGCGCAGCTATACAGCGGGGAACTTGGCCATACCTACTAACCAAGTCACCCGCCTTCCGCTCCTCTAAGGCTCGGAGGACCGCTGATTGCTCATTTTACCGACGACCAACGTAATTCTGTTTTAGGAAACAAGACGGCAAATTTTTTGACAGCACGGAAAACTTGGCTTCCACTGGCGAAGAAGCTCAACCGCCACTTCAAAGTCGGTGCAGAGAAAAGCAACGTGGATGTTCCCGAAATACAGAAAAATAAACACGAAAAAAATAATAACGACCGGCCCTTATTGTGGTGTGGGCCACCAATCCACGTGGCTCACTGTTTTCTTTCTTTAACATCCACATCAGCAACCCCAACAAATGTAACTGTGCAAGCCAGTGACCATATAGCAATGCAACAACCACTGACCGTGTAACTGCGTCTAGCATAACATCCAAGGGAACTAACTAGTTAAAAATACAAAAGCACACACACTTACCCCAACCCCCATGTTTCTTTTAATTTAAGTCTTCTTAAAAAATATTATTTAGAAACAAAATGGAAAAAAATCCTTCCAGATCTTTACAGTGCCCCGTCCCTCTGCCGTACCCGACCCACACGTGTCACTTCCACGGCACACACTATTAACTGCTCTTCTCCTTAGTCCGGGGTTCTAATACTTATACGCTGTGTTTATTCGATTGTGACGTCTGCCCCTTTTACCATGGTAACCCTGAAAAGTGGGGAGGAGTCTTTCCCAGCCACGATGGAGCGCGGTCTTCTTCCTCAATATGGAATATTAATGGGAGATTTTCATACAGCGTAAATTTGAACTGGAAACACTCGTCGGTGATGCGGAAAATAAATGCCATATAATGTAGTTTTTCCACAAATATGTGACTAAAAATAAAAACCTTGTACACGTGGATTCTGAGATTTCACAGTTTTGCCGATAAGGGGGTCGAATTCAATGTTTAATGTATTTATTTAAAAAAATCAATAAACACTTTGAGAGTAATTTATTATTATTATTTTTTATTTCCTGTCCCGGATGTTGTCACTGGAGTTGGAACAAGTTAGAACGGTGCAACAGATCCCTCACGATAGTCTCACGCAACAGGGCTCAGTTTTACTTTATTTGCATTTGTTTAACGTTATTTGGTACCAAGAGGTGGTTTCCTGACTGCAAATCCGTTAACTGCCGGTAAACATAATGAATTTCACGATCATTTCTGCCACTAAATTGTGTAAACTGGCAAATGTGCTGATATTTTCTTGTGTTTATAGCGAAGCCGAATCTTTGGTTTCGTTTCCCTTTTTTACACATTTATTTTTAAGCAAAACATAATATTTCCCTCAATCTTTAAGTGCTTATTAGATTCTTCTAAACATTTTGTTTGACGATTGTTTCAAAAGTTACCTTCGTTACGCTGTATAAATATGAATCTTAATATTAAATCTAATATAGGGCACGAAGGTACGTGCAGTTCTCCCGTAATCTCTTTACAAGCTTCGGCACAGTACTCGCAGTTTCTTCACACGGATATAAAACAAAGGCGTACTGAAGGACCGAAAGCAAGAATAACCTTTATGTTCTCCGGAAAGTCACAGTTACCATTTAAGACCTAACCGTACCTATAGAATATAGGTAAATGGTATTTAGCCACTACCACGAAATGCTTAGCCGTATTAGAATATAAAATATGTGGTTATTTCATCCTCCTCCCACGCCAAAAAAATAATGAATTGAAAATAATTAATGTGCTGTGAGCTAATGTTTTGGTGCTTACTGGTGGCATATACTGAGGTTTCTTGATTTTTTTTTATATCCACACCCTATTTAATGTTATTTGTATACGCAATACGATTGAATTAGTTCCATTAATCATATTTACTGCTACTCAAAGCCTGCTGTCTGGTTGTTTATATCACATTAAAATCAGGTGGCCAAAATTATGGGTGGTACCTTTATTTATAATTACACTGCAGATTGCACATTTCCTGAGCTGCAGTACAAAGATTTTCTGTTTAAAGGCCAAAGGTGCTGCTGTTCTTCTAGTAGTAAGTTTCATTCTCCACCCAACCTAAAATAAGAAGAAAAACACAAGTTTTACATGTCCATATGCATAGTATATTTGCGTAAGTGTTCATATTTTACACATGTGTGCATTTAACTTAAATACTCTCACGTATAGCCCACTTTGTGCTTGTTGCAGGATCATCTTTATATCTACATGTCTGTTAGATATATATTTTACAGATTATTTAGAAAATTGGCGTTATAGATTGGAGTGTGATCTGCTTCTCTCTAGTTGCTCATTCTGGATTTGTAGAATGTTCTGGAGAACTTAGAAAATGTTATTTTACCTCCTGGATTGCGCCGCAGAAAGTACCTCCTGATTTCATCGTAAAAGAAGATGAAGAAGGAGTAGGGCAGGGCACAAAACCACCAACAGATCCTGAGGAGGCGAGAGAAACACAACACAAAAATGTACGGCTGTTCGCTTCGAACCTGCAGCCCTGAGCAGTGACATCCCCTGTCACACTGGCTTCAATAAGAAATACAGCCAGTCAAACAGGGTACTACTTACTTGAGTGGATACATTCTGAGTGCGACACCCATTCCAGGGCAATAGGAAAGGAAAGCAGCAAGAGATGTTTCTTCAAAAATTCCAAAGTTAAGGATCCTGTTCCTGAATGTGGCAAAGTTGAATGGTATGATGTAAGTGATAGTTGTACTTAAATCTCATGGTCTATAGCTATTTCCAAAGATAAGTTCCCTGACTGATGTCAGCTGCACACTTACCTCATACCCTGTTTAAGAATAGAGTTCTTCCGGGTCTTGCAGATGATCAAGACAGCCCACTGACATTGTACAATGCAGGTAAAGAATGCTGTATGACATGTATGCTCTACAATCTTTCTCTGGTCATAGGTCTGCGATGCAGAAAGACAGTAAAAAAAGAGCAGTTTAATATTATTAAGACATTGATCTCCGCATTCTATGTCTATAACTGACCATCATGGCTTGAAAGAGTTTGGATGTCTGGTTACTGACCCATTGCTGTCCATAAGAGTCTTCCAGGTCATTTATGGTTCTGTCTTCCCAGTTGACACGTAGGCCCAACAGTAAATCTGGCAGAAAGCCATTCTCCCCAAGGATGACACAGTAAGTGAAGAAACCAGCTACTGCCTGGATCATACCTGGAA
Source organism: Paramormyrops kingsleyae (assembly GCF_048594095.1). Lineage (NCBI taxonomy): Eukaryota > Metazoa > Chordata > Actinopteri > Osteoglossiformes > Mormyridae > Paramormyrops > Paramormyrops kingsleyae. The sequence goes on from NC_132797.1 coordinate 64,626,125, forward strand.
ATAAAAGAAAAGAAAAAGAAAAACCAATGGCAAGATTAAGTGTTTTATATGATTCAGAAGCCATGTAGCAACCCCATGTAACAGTCCAGCAGTTACGTTAATTCCAAGCCATACTATATGGAACTTTTATGTCATCCCATTCTAAATGTTATCAATTCCCATTCACAGTTATCAATATGGCGCTGATCCCTCCTTTGCAACTATAACAGCTGGCATTCTGGGATGGCTTTCCACAAGTTTTTGGACTGTGTCTGCGGGAATTATTCCCCTTTCATCCAGAAGAGCATTTTTGAGGTCAGCCACTGATGTTGGACGTGTAGACTTGGATTGCAATCTCTAAGCATACCAAGACTTTTTGAACCGTTCCATGCTCACAACTTTGTGGGTACAGTTCAGGGAAGGCTCTTTTCTGTTCCAGCATTTGCCCCAGTGCACAAAGCCAGGTCCATAAAGACATGGTTGGGTGAGTTTGGTATGGAAGAACTCTGGCCTCAACCCCACTGAACACCTTTGAGATGAACTAGGACAGAGATTGTGTGCCAGGCTTTCACTTCCAACATCAGTGCCTGACCTCATTTATGCTCTTTTAGATGAATGGGCAAAAACTTCCAAAGACACACCCCAAAATCTTGTGGAAAGCCTTCCCAGAAGAGTGGCAGCTGTTGTAGGTGCTAAGGGGGGAACAATTCCATATTGATATCTATGGATTAATAATGGGATGTCATAAAAGTTCCTGTGGGGGTTGTAATGGCCAAGTGTTAGTGTAGCAAGCCTCTAAAGGGAACAGTGCACCATTTGATCAGATCTTCCACTGAAACTGAATTAGTTTACCCAAATAATAACAGGATCTTACCAATCTGGCCATAGGCCATACTGATGAGTCTCTCATTCACCAACTTATCAGTTTTGGCATTTCTGGGATGTCTCTTCATGATGTCACTCTCGGCATCCTCGTATGCCAGGGAGATGGCAGGAATCTTACAGGTAGCAAAGGTGTGCCAGTATTAGTTTTTGGAAACCTGCAAGCCTGCTGTGAATCCTCAAAGGTTTTTTTTCCAAACTGAGCTGTCCTCATACTTACCATGTCAGTGCCTAAATCAATGCAGAGGATGGTGACAGTCCCCAGGGCCAAAGGAACATTTGCAACAACAAACATTAGGAAGGGGGTGATTTCTGGGATGTTACTGGTGAGGGTGTAAGCGATGGATTTCTTCAAATTGTCAAAGATCAGGCGGCCTGATGAGAGAAAAGGCAAATGATCTAAATCTATAGCTTATTACATCTTAATGAAAGGAAACTCTTGGATCCTTCCATGTTATACCTTCTTCTACTCCAGTTACAATGGAAGCAAAATTATCATCCATGAGGATCATGTCAGCTGCTTGCTTGGAGACGTCAGAGCCAGCAATGCCCATAGCTACACCAATGTCGGCTTTCTTCAGCGCGGGGGAGTCGTTCACACCATCTCCTGTCACGGCTACAATAGCACCCTGTAGGATAGTAGGGAGACCTTTCAGCTTTCTGCTTTAATTTCTAGGTTTGTTCTTCTTAGTTGAAACTGAGAAGCTTGAATTAGGATGAAATAGGAGTGCATAATGTAAAATTAAGGGTATAAATGAATGCAAGACTATGCTTTCAAGTAATACAAGACTTTAATAATAAGATAAATGGCAAAGTATGATACCTGTCTCTGGCAGCCTTCGACAATGATCAGCTTCTGCTGTGGAGAGGTTCTGGCAAACACTATCTCAGTGTGATGCTCCAGGATGTCATCCAGCTGCTCTGGGGTCATGCTTTTCAGCTCTGCACCATGAACTACACAAGCTTTTGCTTCTCTGTGGACAAAAAATAAAGGAGAGTCATTATATTATGTTATTGTGGTGCTTCAAGCTGTTTTTTTAAAAAAAAAACTAAAAAAAAACACCCAAAATGCCTAAAAGCTGTAGTCACTATGACCAGTATGGTCCTATACCTGGAATTGACTTCACTAACTGGAATGTTCAGACGAGCAGCAATATCCTCAACAGTCTCGTTGCCCTCGGAAATAATACCCACACCTCTTGCAATGGCCTTGGCAGTAATGGGATGATCACCCGTTACCATGATAACCTAAAAGTGAGACAGAGATAAGAATTAGAAATTATTGGCACCAGGACAGTTGACTTCGTCAATCATGTAACAGGAATTTGGACAGAAGAACCCTAAGTAGACACGTACCTTGATTCCAGCGCTCCTGCATTTGCTTACGGCATCCGGCACTGCAGCGCGGGGAGGATCGATCATGGACATGAGGCCAACAAAGCACAGGTTCTCCGTGGGAAAGTTCATGCTTTCAGAATCAAAATGAAAGCCCTCAGTAAACTGGTCATCAGGAAGCAAATAATGGCAGAATCCTGCAAGCAAAATGTTAGAAAGAATTAGAATAAGTACAAAAAGTTTTGAATGGTGTGTGAGTGCCCTGCCATGGGCGGGCGCCCCATCCTGGGTTGTTCTCTGCCTTGCACCTGTAGCCTCCAGGGTAGGCTCCAGGCCCCTTGTGACCCTAAATAGGACGAGCGGTTACAGAAAATGGATGGATGGGCATTAAATTTCAAAAACTACCTTTGCAATTTTCATAGATAACACTTTGCCAAGCAAGGTTTGTAATTATTGACACATAACTACTTGCACTTTCTGAGTATGTCCGACATACCTTTAAAGAAAATTTACTGCTGTGTATTTTGTACCTATGCGCCTTACCTAATACTCTCTCTCCAAGGCCACCCAGTTGCAGGTAAACATTATGAAATGCTTCTTTCATGTCTTCATTAAGTGGCTGCTCCTTGCCCTGAATCATGATGGTGGAGCAGCGATCCAGGATCCTCTCCGGGGCTCCCTTCATCACTACCAGGTGCTTAGACTCAGAAGAGTTGGGGTTCTTGTGGATGGATAGCTATTAGAGGAAGAAACAGATTAAAAATGTTCTTCCGAAACAGTGTATCGTCTTTCCTGAAGTCACTTTCAAGGACCTGTGTACCTGGTATTTATTTGATGAGTTGAAGGGAATTTCTGAAAGCTTGGGGTACTTGTCTCTCATTTCCTTCACCGACCCACAGCACAGCTCAATGCACTTCAGGAGAGCAGACTCTGAGGCGTCTCCGGAAACATCTCTCTGTCAAAGAAAGAGCCAGAACAATAAGATAATGGCACCTGTTGCTGCCAATTATTGAAGATTAAAAGGGCACCATGCTACACTGTGGGTACTATGACAGTTGAATGACAAGCTTTCACATACCTTGAGGACAGGAACATCGCTCTGGTAATCTTTGAAGAAGGCGCGGTTACACAGGCCAGCGATGCGCGCCAACGCCACCCACGTAGCTGAGCTCCTATCGAATGAAGTTCCGCTCTGGTTCTCCGTGGTGTCGGCCTCATGGATCTGATTATCGAACCACATGTGAGCCACAGTCATGCGGTTCTGGGTCAGGGTGCCTGTCTTGTCCGAGCAGATGGTGGAGGTGGAGCCCAGGGTCTCCACGGCTTCCAGGTTCTTCACCAGGCAGTTCTTCTTAGCCATACGCTTAGCAGTCAGGGTCAAGCACACCTGTGAAGGTCCAGACCAGGTCAGTTAACACGGTGTCAATATATTTGCTGCTGCATAGCTTAGTCTGAGAAGACATACTTAAAAATTCACAATGAGAAATACAGAATTGAAAACTTTGATGTTTATATATATATATATAGAGTATAATATTTGACATAGGATCTTTCCACTCACAGTGACAGTAGCTAAGAGGCCTTCTGGAACATTTGCGACGATGATTCCAATGAGGAAGATGACAGCTTCCAACCAACCATAGCCGAGAATGAGTGAGAGAATGAAGAAGCTGACACCCAGGAAGACAGCTACAGCTGTTATTATGTGGATGAAATGCTCAATCTCAACAGCAATGGGGGTCTGTCCAACTTCCAGGTTTGAGGCAAGGGTAGCAATGCGTCCCATCACTGTGTTGTCTCCGGTGTTGATCACAATGCCACGGGCAGTGCCTATAATGAGACAGACGAACAGAAGGGTTCCAAGAATGTAGAATGTATACTGTGTTTTACAGAGAATGAATAATATACATGCATCTGGCTATTTATGCAGCTAGTTATCTCTGATGTTACGCTCTACCTTCCACACAGTTTGTGGAAAAGAAGGCGATGTTCCTGGTCTCCAGGGGGTTTTCATTGGTGAACTCAGGAGAACGAGTCTGTGGCTCAGATTCACCGGTGAGGGAGGAGTTGTCCACCTGTAAACGAATCAAATTGCAGTCAGGAAAATCACGGAGATGCACTTTCAATATTTAGGGAAAAATGAGAGACCTAATTTCATTTAGCGCAAGAAGTCTAAATCACCTTGCAGCAGTAAGCATAGATGACACGAAGATCAGCAGGAATCCGGTCTCCTCCCTTGATTTCCACCAGGTCTCCAACCACCACGTCCTCAGCATTGATGCACTTCTTATCACCATCACGGTATACCAGGGCTTGCTGATAGACAGAATGGAAAGATGGTATTCCAGCCCATTCCCTCTACAACTTATGAGATACAAGTGGGAAATATAGGTTTTTATACAGTAATACCACAGGAAATCACACCTGGGGCACCATGTTCTTAAATGAGTCCATGATCTTGCAACTCTTCGCCTCCTGGTAGTATGAGAAGCAGCCGGTGATGATGACAACGAAAGCTAGTGCGATACCCAGGTATAACTGTGAACAGAAGAAAAACCAGGCCTCATAAATATGAACAAACACTATGAAGAGATGTATATGTGCTTAAACATTAATGCTAATCTGTAGAGAATAGGTTCAAGTGGCAATTGTATACCTGGTACTGCTTACTTGGCAAAATATACAAAACTTGTCAATAGCTAATATACCTCCCAAAAGTTGGCTCAGTGGGATTAGAACCTGCAGCCATCTGGTCACAAACTTATTAATTCACTTAAATCTCACACTCACGTTGTCATTTGCAGGGTCTTCTTCATAGGCTATCTGAATGCCGTAGGCCAGGAAGCATAGGATTGCTCCAATCCACAAGAGCATGCAGAAACCACCAAACATCTGTTTGCAGAACTTCACCCATTCTGGGGTGGTCACTGGAGGGGTGAGGGAATTTGGACCATCGCGGTCCAAGATCTCCTTTGCACGGGTGCTAGTCAGTCCCTGTGTGAGATGAAGTTGGAAATGCCTTTTTAATCCAACTGCTGCACAGTGTCTGTCATAATCACCTCTACAGTACTTTATATTAAATTACACTGGATCTGCTGATTTTTTCTGAGCATCAACCTGTAAAAGTTTAAAAGAATAAATAAAGCTTCTTTTCTTTGCGTTTTCTATTTTAAGAGAAAATGGGGTAAAAAAAATCACCCTTATTAGCAAACCTTAACAATGTCTGTGCCAAATTTTCGTTGAAGGTCTTCTATGCTGAGTTTGTGATCATCCTGTGAAAAGTGATTACAGACATTACATTTACATCATTGAAACATTATTAAAAACAGAAAGAATTGTTTATGAACACATATGATTATTACAGTTCTTACAGCCCATAAATTGATCGGCAAGTAGGAGATGGAGAGGTTTACTTACAATATCGACCTCCTTCTTCAGCTCCTCCATATCCTTCTTCTTGTTCTTCTTCTTCTTCCCGTTGCCATTCTCAGAAGTAGCTGTCAGCTTGTAGTCACTTCCTCTCTGTGTTGGGTAAAGTACAGAAACATCTATCTACATGCTTACTTGCTATTTATATTCCAAAAATATGAGATCAATATACTTTTTTATTGCTTGGAGCAAGATTGATAACAATTTTTAAGTAAAAAAAATCCAGCTATGGTGCTGTGTGCATTAGATAATTTCTTCAACCTAAAAATCCTAAATTCAGTTTGACTTTAACTGTGATTTCCAATCCAGTATGTGTAATGGAAGCACAGTTTCCCAGACTTGGGACAAGTCAGCTAACCTGGAGCGAGTGAGCAGTGAGTTTGAAAAACATCTGAGGTGACATTTCCACGAATTCTATAACGCTGTTCAGTTGTCATAATACTAGGATGAGAGGGCTGGGATTTATGCCAGTAAAAACAGGGCTATAGATAATGTATAGGAAAAGCACTGACATACTAATACAATCCTCTGAACACATGCCCACGTTAGCCCACTGTGGCTCCCCATGGACAATCTGGACTAAATAATGTCCAAAGAAAATCCTGTATGGACCCACTATAGCTACACCCAGACTGGGCCCCTCATCAAAAATTCTGGTCCAGTCCGGCAACGTCAATCAGCATTGCCCAGTCTTTTTCCATTTGTAAGTCACCTTGGCCACAAGCATCTGCCTAATGAATAACTCTAAGTGTAAACAAAATTCACAAGACCCTCACAGAGCCTGTTCTTGAGACCTGAGGACTTTTAGACAGATTAAGAGCAGAGAAAGTTCTAGGTCCAATGTGCCCAAATTTGTTGCAAGCACTTGGGTAGTATTTAAATATATTGATCCAATAGCACAAAAAGTTGATTACAATATCTAATATTTAAACAACAGAATAGAAAAGAAGTGATGCCCTGATTTACGGCATAAGTCTGTTTCCTGATTATGTTATAACCAGTCACAGTTGACTTAGCGATCAGATAAGTGACAGCGATTTACATAGCAAGGGTTAGATGTTTATCTACACAGAGTTCCTTCTGAGTAAAGCCAGGTAATTCATGTACAAATGCAATAGTGTTGTAGTCAAGACCGCCTAAACCGAGACCAAGACATTGCCGAGACCGGAGGGTATCAAGACCAAGACACTGCCGAGACTTGAGGGTACCAAGACCAAGACCAAGTCCAAGACCAAGACCAAGACACACTAAGGCGAGACCAAGACCAAGACTGGTCGAGACCAAGACCAAGACCAAGACCGAAAACAGACTAGGGCTAGAATCAACATCACATTACCCAGATCAACTGTAGAGAAAAAAGGCATTGCTGTAAAGTGTCATTACTCGTTAAATCAAATTCATGTTATCTTTTCAATTATATTGTCCGTATGTCCATATGTCTCTCATTTAAAATCTCCCAGATTTGTCATAGTTACGAGACCTGATAGAAAATAATATTCTCAGCAATCCTCTCCTATAACCATTTTATCAGACCTCGTCAAGGGAAAGAGATGGGATGTACCAGAAAGATGTTCATATTAAGTCTCTTATACCAGGGACAGAGGCCTCGGGTAAGTTATGAATACAGCTATGTAATGATCCTTTGCTTTGAATTGAAGAGAATGAGCCTCCAGATTGACTTGCACCTCCAAGACCGTGCTTTCTAATCAATGTAAAATACCTAATTTATTTTAATTATAACTATGCTATAGACTTTGCGGACATTTTCGGACATTTTTTTGCCGATGTATGATACGATGTGTATGATGTGTGTGGACTGTGAAGCACTGGCAGTATCCGTGGAGAAAATGTATAAAATGTAACGTTTTTGAAATGGATGCATCTGACTGGTTGCATTTGAATTGAGGCGCGTAATAAATAATGATACTGTTCTGTGAGGATGTGCAGTTTTCTCTTTTTTTCCCCATCCCATCGAGACCGCTATGTCCGAGACCAAGACAAGACCGAGACCAAATAGAGTCGAGACCAAGACAAGACCGAGACCAAATAGAGTCGAGACCAAGACAAGACCGAGACCACAAAAAATTGGTTTCGAGACCGGTCTCGAGACCAAGACCGGTCTCGAGAACTACAACACTAAAATGCAAGACAGTAATTCAGTTTTGAACAAATCTAGTATGGTCATTTAACAGTGCATTTTCAACATCTATCTATTCTTTAGCTAGTATTTTAATTTAAGACCATGCAGTTTATGTTTTACAGCTGTATTATGACATTATTAATGATGATGTCATTTATTTCTTCAAATGGTCAAATTTGTAATGCCAATAGCATAACATTCTCCACACAAGAATGAGCACCGAGATATTGCGTTGTTCCATTTACTTTAACTGATCAGAGCCAATCAAGTGAAATTTGTTTTTAAGTAGTTCTGAAGTTGTATTGTCTATGGATTAACAGTGGACTGTGATAGGACGCTGTCCCTTTGAAGGGCACTCTCTGTTCTTTGTGTGTCCCTGGGGTTGGCTTTGCTTCCCTGAAGACTTGACTTGCATATGTTTAGATGATTTATCAGTGGAAAAATGAGCTACCCATTGACACACAGTAAAGACAAACTTTGGTGACATTTTACTTAAAGCAGTCATCATGATAGATATATTCATAGTACATAAAAAATGCATTCATAAAGTACTTTAAATACAGCTATAACTATTTATAAAAATAAATATACATGTTGTCATGCATTATGAATTCTCTATGACATTTTTATCTATAATGCACTATAGATACCTTCATAATGCGTTATAATGGTCAGTATAAGTATATAGAGCATTATAGATGAGAGCTTCATAGTGCAAACAAAATGCATGATATATAAGGCTATAATGTGTTATGCCTTTTTATAAATAGTTACAGCTGTGTGTATAATACTTTATGAATGCATTATTATGCACTATGAAGGTATCTATAATGCATTATACATGGGTGTTTTAAGTAAAATGATACCAAAATATCTTGTTGCCCGAGAAGCTGTTGAATAAATAGGTCTGCAGCCATAACACTGAGAGTGTTCTTTTCAACACTGTAAGTGTTAAACTAAAGCATCAGATTTTTACCTGTTTAAGAAATCTGGCACCTTCCTAAGTTTAGGTATGAAACTCATTTGGGTTTCAAGGACCCGGCAGTGACCCTCTTGTAGCCATTACTATTGTTACATCTCTGATTTGCTACACAGTAGGTCACTTTTACTTTGGCCCATCTTTAAATATGAAAAAACAGCAGTGCGTAAACAAATATGTAAATAAGTAAGCAGTACTCACAGTCACAATACAAAAGGTACTTTAAATGGAAATGTCAATATATACTTACTCCAGCTCCCATCTTTGCTAGCTCTTCCTAAACGTCCAAATTAGAAGTATAAAATAGATCTATTCTTTTTTTATTTTTGTTGTATTTCACTGGTACTGACTATGCTCCATCTATGAGTCGCTTCCACAGGACGTGCTGTGAAGCTACTCAGTGGTTCATCTGATGTCTGGCCTTATATAGGCATTATTTCCCCAGACAGGAGAAGGTGTGGTCGGGGGATTATCAGGGTGGTTGGGTTAATTTGCGGTGTGGTTTTTTGCCTTCATTAACCTGGGAGGCATTTCAAAGTAAGTTTTAATCCTAAACATGCCCTGACTGAGTAGTTTACAGAGAAAACATCAAGAGGGTCAAACACTAAAAGGAAACAGGCCCGGTTCAACTGGAACTGACCTACACTTTGCCATTTGGCGAAAGTTTGAGAAGAATTCCATTTTTTACCACGAAAAGATAGAAAACAAATGTTTGGTAAAGAATTATTAATCTGCCCTGAAGGGAACACCATTTCACGGCAGCCTGCTATTGGCTTCCTGTTTACTGGTAATGTGTTTTATACAAGAATACAGGGCAACATTTGCCCTCTTTACACAGAACTTCAGCAGCAATAAGGTTTTTTGTACTGGGTGTGTGGCATTTTCACAGAATTTTTCCCATGTGTTTAAAATCCTGTCTGATCTGATAAGATGCATGTAGTTTTGTTCAAACGAGGCCTTACTGAGACCTCAGGAGTTTGTAAGAGTAGAATCTAGAACATTTTGTACAGTAATTATCTGTCGGAGAGATATTAGATGGATGTGACAGACGTCTATTTTTTTTGTTGCAAAGAATTAATAGTTTAAGTTTTCTTCATCAGAAAAGTGTCTCTTACCAATGAGGTGACGTTGGGCGGGGCCAGAAGATGAGGCAAGGGACAGGTCTGAGAGGGTCCGAGGCTGGACGCTGTTTGTGTTGGAAACAGTGACTCTGTTTGTTGTCTCTCGGTGATGAGGCATGCGCCACGTCTCTGGATACCAGTGACTGCCTCTAGATATTCTAGCTTCAAATGGAGGCCCTGAGGTTAACGGAGCAGTGCTCCTCTCAGTTATAACTCCGCTAGCTGCCTGCACTGTCCCCAGTGACCTCGGAATCTGAGATTTTAGCATCTTTGTGCACCATGAACTTGCAAACATACACTAACATACACTTCCAGATGCCATGACATTACATGTCTAATATGACAACATAATATCTGGTGCTAACTATTTTAAAGTAGAAATCAAGCTAGAGTTTTGAATGACAGAAATAGAAAGTATCATGTGTAGTTACTAAAATGTTGGTTTGTCTGAGCTGTGCAGGAGAAACCATTGGCATTTCACACCTGAAAATTAAGCTGTCAGCCTTCTGCAAACTATAGCAACCTGATTCTATGTAAACTAGTGTTATAATGATTATAGTGTTATCCTTTGAAGAAACGTACTACTAACATGATATCTGTTATTCACACTGTCATTATGTGTCAGATACTAATGTCGATTGCTTCTATGCTCACAAGGCAAGTTTGAAATATATTTATTTATGAGTGTGCTAATTGCTTCCTTCTGTTGAGGACAAACCAAAAACAATTAAATCTGGCTTGTTAATTTATCATCACGTGCTTATTGTTGATTTTGACAGAAACTGGACAGTTGGTGCAATGGCAGGATTGCCGAAAAGGACAACATAGTTTCTGTTAACGGTGTTGAACAGAAAAGCACACATTCATATCCAGGAGCCTCTTAAGACTTTCCATGGCCTGTAAGAGAACATGGAAGGCTTGTATGTTATGGTTCTAAGGCCTAACAAGGACACCTTGACATGTTGCTGTGGTCTCGGATCCCCTTTGGGAAGCTTCGCTCTGTGAGCTTAAGGCCTGATCCTTTCTCACAGGAAAAAATGACGTCAGAAAACCAAAGGATCCCACGGCGCTTGACGTATCACTTGACGCCTGACACGACTGCCGGAGGGTGTTCACTACAGCTGTATGAAAATAGAGATGTGTGGGGTCAGTTGTCGGGTGGTGGATTCACTGCTGAACCCAGCCTCAGGAAGTGCAGGCTGATTCGTCAGGCAGCTCATTCATACGCGCAGAACGGAGAGGGTGAGGGGAGGAAGAGAGTAGGAGCCAAAATACTGTGTGTGACTTTCACATAGACATGGTGCCTTCCACTGAAAGAGCTTCTCTGACCCTTGACCTTTAGCGTGAGTTTATTTAGCTCTCTTCCCCCCCCCGCCCCATGTGCCTGTGATTGGAAGGTTGCCAGTTCAAGTCCCAGTGTTGGCCGAGTGATGTCACCGTTGGGCCCTTGAGCAAGGCCCCTAACCCCCAATTACTGGCTGACCCTGCTTTCTCAATTGCGTGTCACTTTGGATAAAAGCAACTGTTAAGCAAATAAATGTCTCTCTCCCTCTATTTAAATATAAATATATCTATCATACTTCTAAAACTTATCTGTGGAAGCATGTGTGCTAACCGACTGAAATCAAAACTAACATTGCAGAAATCATAAGTAAAGAGAAACACCGCTAACGTTGCAAAATTTCTAAAGCTGGAAACATGCACATCGCCTGCTTCACTTTGGACTTCCTCCTCCCCGTCCTGCAGCTAAATGGGTCGGCTTTTCCATCGGTGTGTCTCTCAGTGCAGAGAACAGACGCCGGGCTCCACCAGACCACCACCCCGCTGGAACGCAAACAAACGCCGCAGCAGAGACCAGGGAGGTGTTGTGAAAACGTGAAAAACGTGAGGCGAAGCCATTAAAAAAAACAGAAACTAAATAAGCCGAATCATTCACAACATAGATGTCATGATCGGCGATTGGCGAGCAGGCAGTGGAGGCGAGAGCAGCCAGGTTAACAGAAGAACGGGGTTTATTCACGGAAGAACAGACAGGACGGGTACTCACAGGCATTTAGACGACAATGACAGATCTGACTAGACGGAACTTAGACGCGGACTAAATACACAGGACAGGTTGGAATTAACTAGACATAGGTGGGAACAATCAGGAAGTAACATGAGGTAATGATGGGGCGTGGCGCACATGAGGATCGTTCGGAGCGGATCGTGACAATAGACACGAGAGTACATTCAATTCTGTCGCTTAGCTGAGTGAGGTGCTTGCCTGTTACCCCTGTTTGCGGATGGTGAATATGAGTCCAGAAGACTCCGGGAGATGTTTGGGTCTCATTATTTCTCCTGCACTGGCGCTTCTTCGTTCTTTGGCATTTTCCCTTAATGATATGTCTCTTTCTTCCACCTTACAAATTAATTACAGTTAAATAAATACAGAAGGAACAGTGGACATTAAGGGAGTGTATCTGTCAAGTGTAGTAGAATCTAAGGTGACCCGTACCACATGTCTGCTGAATAGCTACATGCAGTAAATGCTGTGTTATGTCTTTTACTGCATAAAGTCACTGGCTTTCACTGTCACTGTCATTGGCTGGGGAGACTTTACTCATGTGGAAATAACAAAGCCTTCCCAGGTGAGAGTGGATCTCCGCCCCTACGGTACTAATGATGCAGGTTCAGGTGCAGGAGTCGCGTGTCCCAGTTGGTAGTGTCAACATCAGAACTGAACATTTGTAATGCAGAGGAGAAAAAAAGCCTCATTCTATAAGGCTTCCTCTGTCAATAGTGGTTTCTTCCACACGTGCTAGAATTTTTCGGTACACTGAGTTTCTGGCAGCCATACGCTGCGGGATTGACCCATTGCGGCCTCTGGTTCCCTGGCTTTATAGGTGAGAGTGAGTGTTCCTCCAGTCAGGGCTGAAGACACATCCAGGAACACACTTGGCCACAAGTAACGTCTCTGCCACTCTGTGTGAGGAAGAACCACAATGAAGGAAAACTGAAAAGGGGTCGGAGGACGTGAGGATGGAAGAGGCAGTAGGGAGTGAAAAGACAGAGAAAGCAGAGAGAGAGAGAGAGAGGGGGGCTGCAGAGAGAGGGGGGAGCTCTGATTTATTCTGTCAGACTCCTCAGACCTGCTGAGCCCTGGCATTTGCAACAAAGAGCCAGTGTTGCTCCAAACCTTGACAGGGTACTGCAGGGACAACATGTGGGAGCCCAGGAAGGAGGCATCAGCCTCCCAGAGAACAGCAGCTGTACGCTGACTTCCTCATCAGGGTTGCGTATCCTGTCCCCTGCAGCTGGTTAGCCCTCTGCTAGTCTGTTCCGGTTCTACACACGGCAGACTTAGTGTGGGGCCAATGTTATTTAACCTAGGGACTCCATAAAGTATTTAGCGGCTCTTTATACTTTGAATTCTCCAGGCTTTCCTTTCCGCTTCATTAGGTTTTTAGCAACAGGGTGTCCCCCGTGAAACCTGGTTCTGCTGGAATTTTATTGCCGCAATGACCTTGTGGGCACAATGAGGAACAAAAGTAATTTTAAACCACCTCTTAATATCAGAAATAAACTTTCCTAAAATGTAATAAGACAGTAAAATTGTAAAGTATCCCATATTCATAATGACTTCATATATATTTTTGAATAGCACAGTAATTAGAATCTTTGTTTGATGTCAATAGTGATGACATTGAAGAATTTGAATCCTTTCCCTCAATAATCATTACCATGATGTTGAGACATACCGCAGCAAGTAATACTGAAGGTTAGCTTTTCAAGTGACATTTTATTGCTTTTGCTGAGATTTTTTGATAAAGTTTGTTTAGCTGATTCGAATGGGGAAAGCCAAATGAGATAGCCCTCTCTTTAATCATTGCCTGAAAGTATCAGGAACATAAAGACTGGATTAATTCTGTCCTGAATGATTCCTAAGAGGCAATGAAAAGCACGGCCAGATACCTGAATGTGACACCCCTGCTTCAGTAGCTCCCTTTATGAAGCCGTTTGGGGCGTCCAGACGCTGATCTGGCATGGGAACTGCTGTCTGTGGGATGTGGCAGGACTTTCTCTTTGTTTCTATAAACACGCTAATTGTAAACAGATTCACGTAGGTACCCGTCCTTTGTAGCATTTCAAAGCAATGAAAGAATATTTTTTCTCAATTCAAGAGTAGGAACTTCTTAAGAACACACAAGTTTAAATCCTCAAGAACTTGGGTTTGTTTCTTTTGTCCTCCTTTCTTTCCTTTCGCAGTTCTCTTCCGTATCCATTAAGAAGGATTTTCCATCAAAGGGTTTTCCATCAAAGATTAATATGTCATCCACATAAGAATCTACCGATTTAGTCATAAGGGATTAGAAGTGACTTCTGTTTTGGACAGGACATCTAGTTTTATAGTTCTATAGTGGTAACTACTTTGCTATCATTTTGACCTTGGCATGGTCACAACAGTCCCCAAATGTATGTCTGTTACTATTATAGACATATTGAGCAAGAGATTTCTCCTCCTTATCCAAATAAGTGGTTGAATGGATGTTTGTTTGAGGGGAAGGACTTGTCAGTGAATATATGAGTGTTGCTTTACTGCACGCAGTCCTTCGATGATACGGCTGATTAATGCTCATAATCCAGGCCTGCAATGCAACACCTTCAGTTAGTTCACTCAGGTGATGGAGATGTGAGGAAGGCGTCTTACAGATGCTACTGGAAGAAAAGGAAACTGCAGACATAAGTAAAAAAAAAAAAAAAACATTCAAAGTTAAAAGGGGCTCTCACAAATAAAAACAAAATAAATCAATCGATCTTCATTTGACGTCATCTCCTTTCCACAGTAACATTCAGACTTTTGTCTGATTAGAAGATCTTTGACATTAATGAATTGACCTCGGTCTGTATCAGGATCTTGTACTTGAGCATGAGCTAGACATTTAACTGTAAGGGGCCGTCAGAATTAATGGGAAATATCGATCCTTTGTGAACAACTTCAGCAGTGTTATCTGTAAGATACTATAAAGCTTGCGTGAATGAACAGGGCCGTTGGGTAGAGCCCCATCAGTCATAGTGAGCTCTTAAATTCTATAAATGAATAAACTGGAGTAATCTGAGTTACAGCAGCCGTAATATAGATTATTGGTGATACGATCGTCAGTTTAAAGTAGAATTTTGAATTGTGGGGAATGCAGCGAATTGAAAAGGCAGCGTGGTCTCCGTTCAGGTGCATGCCCACGCCTTTTTAAAAGTGTTGAATTTCGAACACGGAGTTCTTGGCACCTGTGTCGAACAAAACTGGGCCACTCCAGCCACTATTCTTCTCCTGGTTTCCAGTGGGGCGTGTCCTCTAGCCAGGAGGAACAGTGGCCACATTGTATGCCAGTGTGAGAAAAGGCACCAGAGGAATAATAGGAGAATAGAAGGAGAGAGGCGGGAGAGGTATAGGACGAGGAGAATGAAAGTGGAGAGTCAGAGTGGAGGCAGAGGGGCTCTCTGTTATGTTACGGCAGACTCACCGCTCGTGCATCAGTGAGACCTGTGTAGGCCCTGGCACTCACAACAGGGAGACCCTGTTGCTCCCAACCTTGACAGAGAGATGCTGAGAAAATGCAGAAAAAACATAGATTCTTTAGACCAGCGTTCAGAGGTCGACTGAATTTCCCCCGGAAGCTGGTTAGCCCCCACGCTGGTCTGTTCCAGTGTGACACACCCCTTTCTTTGTCTTAGGCTAATTCTCCTTTGATCTGTGGATTGTGAAAAATGCAGAGAAACTGTACCTAGATGGCTGCTGGCTCTTCGTTCCCCTTCATAAGGCCTTGCGTAATATGACCCAGCTAAAATCTGGGGTTTGCTGGAGTTTTATTGCCAGAATAAACCCGTAGGCTAAATGTGTCTCTTATTAGAGGATGTACCTCATTATTTCAATTAAGAGAGAAGTAAATAAGTGGACAGAAATTAGATACTCCTCCTCCGGTTTGCTCAGTGCGTGTGCTCTTTTCTCCTCGATCGGATAAAGTTGCACCATGTCTTGTGAAATATTCATGAAAGACTCGTGTCTCTAGACAAGGCCTGATAGGTGACAGGCGTGACAAAGAGCTGAAAGACACGCCGACGTTTACCGTGCCGAAAGTTTAAGTGTTGGTGTGTCATGAAGCCTTCGGCCTGCTCGTCAAGCGACCCAACAAGGGGGCGAGGCTGAAGGGGTCTTTAAAAGAGAACGTAGCGACCAGCCATTTTCCCGTCGGATTTATAGAGACGCTCTGATTGGGAAGTTTTCCCCATTTGTCTATTCCTGCCGGTGGATTCTCACTGGAATCTGTTCTGCAAAAAAAAAAATACAGGGAAGTTCTGACCCATCACAAAGCTGAAACATAAAACTATGACCGCATACTGGTATTATATTCATTTAATGTCACTAAATACCTCAAAGTCAAGACATACACTTCTGCAGTTTAGATGGAATGCTTAAGAATAAACTAATAGTGTAAAAATGTTTTGTACAGGCAGTCCTCTGGTTAAAAAACATCTGACTTACGGACAACTTGGACAAAGGAAACGGACTGCCATGAAGCCTATTACATAAAAAAAATTGGGTTAAATACAACGATTCATAATAACAAACGCACACACTACTTCGTGACACTCATGATGACATTGCGCAGCTTCAGTGGTTCGTCGGCTCGAGGTACAGTACCATATGTAGTTATGTTTATTATTACTTTATATTTTTTATTGTTATTATGTATTATTGTTCCGACTTACCTATAAAATGGCTTTAAAGACACTTAGGGAACAGATCTCGTTTGTAAACTAGAGTTTAAATCATATTTGCATCAAGTACACAATTGTGTTTGTGTTTTAGATTCAAAAACAGTGACTTCTTAGTCAAATTTAAAGAGATGAAATGATGTGCTCAGCTCTGATGATGGTTTTGCTACATTTAATAAAATACATTTAAATAAATGTTTATGAGAAAGAGGAGGCCTTGCTGAGTGGGTTTGGGGGTTGCAGTGGACCAACACAGGAACAGAGAAAAGGCAACGGCCCAGAGTGTTTGTCTGGGGCTGTGTGAATCCAGCGCTGCCCAAAACTGTGATGCCAGCCACACCCTCCACAAAATAGCCCAGCAGCAAAATAGAGGCCTTTTTCACTGCCAAGTCAATTTTAAATGCAGGTTGCTGTCAGCGATGTGTGCAATGCGTGAGTGTCGCTCTACGCCTCGTCATTTAAAATATCTATGCAATGTGGATTCTTCCCGTTTCAGAAATCCTGCGTGTCAAGTTCAGCTCATTGACTGGGTGACATGGTGATGCAGTGAGTGGTCCTGTTGAGTTAAGGGTTTGAATCCTGCCTGGCTAACTGATGTTTTTACAACCTGTGACCCTGACCAGAAGAAGCTGTTCGCAGATGTGTGGATGATCTTCCTAAAGTTCCTGTAGTGTTTGTGTGCCTTGCGATGGGCTGGAACCCTATTCAAGATGCAGGGGCACCGAAATGCCGGGGAGGTGGTAGGTAGGACGATTCCAAGGGCCCCTTGAGTGACCGGGGCCCTAAAAAATTTGGAACATAATTGGATTGGCCTGGATTAGGGGGCAATTAGTTGGCTATTAGCTGAATTCTCCCCAAACAAGCTTTATGGGCCATACGGCCCCCTCTCATTCGTACATTTCTTATGTTCTCATGTCGCATCCATGGGGCCCAAAATATCTAGTGTGCCAGTGCCAGGAAGTACATCTTCCTTATGTCTTCTGCTGCCTGGCATAGGTTCTGAACCCCTTTGTGCCCCTGTATGGGATTAATGGTTGGAGTACGGATGAATGGATGGGTGGATGGATTCATTAATTCATGTTCTTTTCAACAGCTGCTCTCTGCATTTATATTCCAGCACAACTGAAGGCCTTTCATCAAAATTAGCATGATCCTCTTCTGAACTCTGTCTGCTTGTGCCTATGGATGAAGCCTAATAATAGCCTTTGCAACATTTTCGTTACGTAAACAGGCATGCTTTCTTATTCTACTTTATGATTACCATGTGGTGGGTGGTAATACTATACAGTGAAGCCTTGTATTTTTAGTACTTTGCACATTAAACAACGATGCACAGCTTTTAATGCACTCAAGGGATTTTGTGTTGGCGAACATTTGGGTTGGTATATTATTCAGTACAGTACTTACGTACTGGCTTTGAATAAAGGTGACTGCTAAATAAATACATATGAATATAAATGTGTTTTATAATTATTTTAGCCACAAGTATCTGTAGAGTCTGCTCCCCTCAGAGTGCAGCTGACAAGTGCCTCTGGAAATCCACAGGACACAGTCACTGACCTCTGTCCCCATGGAAACAAGGTCACAGGAAGACAAGGCAAAGTCTACAGCCAGACAGAGACACTCACTGAAATCAGCTCTCAAACTGCAGCACTGCTCCCAGAGATTTTCATGAAATGTATGCATGTTTTCTAACATCATAGATAAATCTAACATTGTATGATTTTGATTTAAGTATAAAAAGTATTTGGAAGAGATCATGGAACTTTTAATTTCTGGATATAATTAATTCCCACTTAATTGGCCACTTTATTCTAATGCACAGTACCTTCTGTTATGTAAGTGTTCCAGACTGTCAGAACTATTGAACAAGCCTGAAATGCTTTCTAAAATTAAATTTATTCATGGCTCCTGTGGAAGCCAAGGGCTGTTTTCAGAGCAGAGGAAACGTGCAAGGCCAGGTCCCATTTCAGCCACGCGTCAGTCTCCCAGCGGGGGCATCGGTGAACATCACCTTGTCCTAACCTGCCAGTTCAGGGTGAGGAATCCTAACCTCATGTCAACCTCATTCTCCATCTTCGCTGGCGCCACAGCGACCGGCTGTTTGGTTTTGATTTCCTGCTCCCTGGCGACGCCAGTTGAGCTTTTACAGACATGTACATTTTCTTCAGCCTAAATTGTGGAACAAACAGACGCAGGTCACATTTTGATAGTGAAGCTACAGTGTAAAGGTGGGGATGAATATGGTGTTACCATTGTGCCCCCCCAGGATGTGACCTACCAAGGACACTGTGTTCTTTTTAATTTTATGTTTTAATAAAGGTGTTTATCCTAAAACAAATAAAGTCAGTCTCTTCCAGGGGCGTGACTACAGATCATCTGCTTACCCAATACCCCCCCTCCTTCCCCCGCATGACCCTCTATCACATTTTTTCTGACTCTGGCACTGGATACTCACAACCTATACCAAATAAATTTTAATTTTGAAGAATGACCTGTGATTGCAGAATAGGGACATAGGCACTGTATGTGTACAGAGAACGTGTCAGCTTATGGTTGCTAAAGATACCAGGGGCATGCTTTCTCTCCCATTTTTTTTATCTCATTAATGCCTTATCTGAGGCAGCACTGGAAGCTACCACAGGGTCGAGGTGTGTCTCTCCCTGCCGCCGTTTCCCACTTCTCTGACGAAAATAAGAAAATGTGTCAACATACGGGTTCCCAGTAGCGGGGAGATATGCTAACAGGCATGAGTGGCGTGCGTATGTGTGTGTGCCCGAAGTGTTTAAATCTGTGTGTGTGTGTAAGCATGAGTCCGTGCTCGTTTCAAGGTGAATAGATGGGGTTTGTCGGGATTACGCGCTCCCAGATGGTGGGGCGCTGTGCTAGCAGGCTTGGTGTGACTCCCGGCTCAGCGGCGTTTTGGCGCGATGGAGTGGTGAACTTCTAGAGTGAGAGTGGTGGAGAGAGTGAGAGAAAGAGAGAGAGAGAGAGAAAGAGAGAGAGAGAGCTATCAGCAGCAAGGCCGCTCTCCTAGAACCATTTGCTGTTGCTAGGCAACCTCCAACGAGAGCCAAAGGCCCGGGTTTAAAGAGGAAAGCCAAAAATTCACAGGGCCCACTGTTAGATTGCTTCCAAAGTAAGTGGGGGAAGCTGAAAAGCATTTTTAATCACAATTCAGGATGCGGGTCGAAAAAAAAACTCAAAAGCGACTAGTGAGAAAGGAGATTCTGGGGGGCTTTTTGGAGTGAGGAGTCGACTGGAGTCTCCCTCCTAGGAGGAACAGATCAACATCCTCAGTCTACATGCAAGTCTTTGCAAGTTTCTTGGGATCTTGCAGCAGATAAAGAGCTTGTTTGGCTCGTTTGGAAATGAACACAGGCTGCTGGAAGGCTGCTAAAAGTGAGTAAAAACAAAGTAAATGAGACACCCCAAGCTCAAAGAAAAAGAGGAAAAAACCTGTGTGCAGCCAAAGTTAAAAAATAAACCTAGTATGCTGCATAGCCCCCGCACTGTCATACACAGGCAGATACAGGTACACACCACTGTCATGTTAAAACTCCAGTATTTTAATACCTGAAGTGTCAGGAGAATCATAGAGCATTTGGTTATTCGCATTGCAGTTGCACTTGAAACTGCATAATGCTTAAAATTTTAAAAAGTGGTGAGTTTTGTTAACTAGTGCAACATTTGTCATCGTGTTACTGTGAAAAAACATTCCTTCGCCCATCAGTCGCTATCTCGTCTCTCTGTCACTCGTGGTGGTTTTAGTGGCCCCGCCCCTGCAGTCACGAAACGGCGAACTCTGCCCAAGGCGTCCATCTGGAGTTTGTCCGACTTTGGAAAATTGCAATTATACTAAGGGGGGGCTGCCCAGCCAAAAGTTCTGGTTCCTTTGACGATGATGATTGTTCATTTATTGTTTTAGTGCTTCATGTCTTAAATCTTTCATTTTTCTGCCTGTTTGGGTGGGACCCAGAAGCACTTTCAACATTAATGGAGTGAGGCAGTGGCTAAGGGGCATTAATGCAGTCAGGCTGCCATTATTACCAACCTGAAAAGGCAGACATCGTGTGATGTCACTTCCTGTAAGCCCCTGAATCCATAAGGAATGCGCCTTCAGAGGGAAGCCATTAATGTATACATATTTGGGTTGGTTGGTCTTCATGATTTTTTAAATGACAGTGGAAATCATTTCCTTTCATTCACTCCATTTGTTTTCCTTTGTCAGAAATAATATTGCCCCCCCCCCCCCATAAATACTTGCCGGTTCATAAGCGTTACCAAGACAATCACCAAAGGTATTAACAAACCTAATATGAGACTATTAGTAATTATTATAATGGTTTTACTGATGGCATGTGCTATGTATACATGCTCAATCATTTTTTTTTTGTTTTTTTTCTTTACTTTGCTTACCTCATGAATATTTCAATTACTTTAATAAATATCTAATTAAATGAATGGTGCGTGAGTGTGTGGGGGTTGGTGCCCCATCCGGGGTTACTCATGGCCTTGTGTCGGCAGCTTCTCTGCACCCCCGCGACCCTGCATAAGACAAGCGCTTATGGAAAGTGGATGGAATATTTAATTAAATGACCAGTTATGTCTAAACTGCTAACGCCTACAGAATAATGGATTTTCAGACCAAATGAACAATGTAAGAAAGATTTAATTTCTTCAATACTTTATAGTATCTTGTTTCACAGGATTGCATTTGTGTACTGGGTTTGCACCATGCGTACTGTCTTGCATCTTATCTTTTGCACTGAATAAATGTTTCTCGGTGCTTTTCTTGCTTGCTGCAGTATGCATAAAAAAGATGGATATTCCTGTGATGGACAGGAATTCCATTCAGGTTGTCCTACATTGTGAGTCATGTCTCCAGCACCCCCACAACCCCCCCCCCCCCCCCCAAGCCCTGTAATGGATTTAAAGCATACAAAGTATGGCGTTAAGTCTGTAATGTATCTGTGAAATCTTCAAGAGATTCCTGAATGAAAATATGCATATTATGTTAATAAACATAATAGGATATAATATCATTATAGAAGGCTGAAGGCTAGGAGGAAAGCCAAGTACTGGCAAACACGGGGTTAATATTCTGCCGCTACCCCAGTGTGGCCAGAGTCGGTCCGTAATGGAATCATTGTCCCTGACATAGAGATTATGGATAGCTACTAAAACAGTCACACCGAATCCCCCTGATTTCCTGCAGTGCACACAGATGTCACTTGGCGTCCCATGAAGACCTGAGCCAATCGGGGGTGCGGCAGACGATGGGCATGGGGGGAGGGGGGTGGGTTGGGAAACAGAGATAATAAGATGTGCTGGAAATATCTTGCGGCGGCTATAAGAGATGGTGATTCGGATGGCGGCCTGACGTTCGCATGCGGCGCGGCGCGGCGCCTTGTCGTGCACATGAGCCGCGTGGCTATTATTAGCCGAGCCTGTGTGCTGTTATCGGCCCCTTAAGCCAGCATCTCCACATCTCTTTTTTTAACAATCTGCACAATGTATGCCCCCCCCACGGCTAAAAAAATCAATGCCAGAGATCCCAGGGTGTCACTGGGTTTGTTGCTACCTATTCGCAATTCCACCACTCGGGATGTTTAAGACGGAATCAGCACGAGTGTAAGAATTTCACACCAGTAAGAATATAAAACAAAGAAGTGACATAGAGACAAAAGGACACAGGGCCAGAATCAGGCACGAACGTCGACGTCGATGGAGGGTGAAGGTGAGGAATTCTGTCACAAACTTTTTTCAGAATCAGACATTATGCGGTCAAAGCTTTATCTGTTTTTAATGACAATAAACCTTTATGACGTAAAGAGTAAGAAGAGTGCGCGCAAGTATCCCTCATGGTTAAAATTTAAAATAATAATAATAATGTCAGCTGTACCCCCCCCCCCCCCATGACTCCCGCAGATTCCACACATCTGCAGCTGGTGGGAAGCATCTGTAAGACAAAACCAGGGGCTCACAAACATATTTCTTGAGTCCCATTGTGTTGCTAGAAAGGCAAATAATTCTGCTTTTCCCGGGTTTTATTGTTTGGTGGGTTCTGGATAATAGTAAATAATTTATGTGTCAGTGTCCTCCCGGGATGCCTGCTGGCTCCTTCTTAATGACTATGTGTGTAGTTTACTCCGCTTTGTCTCCATCCTTTCCCTCCCTGTTTTCCACCCGGAGTTGGGTCTTATTTAAAGCCACAGTCCCCCATATATAGCGCCTCTCTGGGCGATTTCCCGTCCATGGCTGTGCTCCCCGTCGCTCTGCCCTCTCCCTCCGTTTCGTCTGGATGCTCCTTGGGACAGCTTCCTGTCCGCCATAAATGACTGTGACCCCCGAGGTCGGCAGTTTCCACGGACACAGGGGGTGAAGTGTGTGTGTGTGTAGGGGGTGGTCACAGGCTTTGAATCTGGAGAGGAGTTGCTCAACTGCCTAAGAGGGACCTAGAGGGGATCCACAACAGCATGACGGATGGGGAGAGCAGGGGGGGGGGGCACCTTTTAGAGTCTATCAGAGCATTAGTACATTAGATGACACAGCTTCTTCCTTTCATATTCTCTGACTTTAACCTCCAGGAAACAAGGCTAATAGTGTTTGACGCTCATACTGCGAGAGCTGGACATGAACCGATGAAAATCGATCCCATTACGAGCAGGTTTTTGCCCCTACATTACCACTTCGCTAGGCTCTTATTACCACAATTACTTAAAAGTGGGTAATAGCTCTCTCCCCCAAGGACCAAGGGAGGGTGGAGAAAAATTCACAGGAGGAACAGGGCCATGCAGAGGCTTTTCGGGGGGCAGGTGCTCGACCCGTAAATACGGATATATAACGGACAGCGATGCGCTTAGCGTCGGCACGCTACCTGAAGAGCCAGCTGTTTCATTTCGTTTAGCGGATCACGAAGTGCAGCTGCATTTTAAGGTGTCTGGTTTCGCGCCCTTTGTCGTGCTACATGAGCGAAGGCATTGGAGCGATGAACAAGATTCTTACAGTACACAGGCCTTGGAAATCCACAAAAAACCCTACTGATCGAGCACCGACACACCAAAGCCTGTGAAAAGAAGTGAAACATGCATCCTGGCATGCGAGCTGGGAAGGGCGCATTAAATATATTCAGAAAAATAAATTAGGGGGGGCTTTCAACCCTGCTGCAGTTGCTGTGTGGCTCCAAAGAACCAGATCCTAATATAGACACATCTACAGTTAGAGGACTGCACCTATTCACCACTCCTGCTGCTAACCACGGTGGGTATGTGCAATGACTCTAACCTGGCCCACACCCACAATGCCTCTCTCTAGTAGGCAGATTAAGGGCATTTTTTGGTTGACCTTCTACAGTCCTTTTATTTGGTGACACTGGGAATACGCATGACGTCAGGGCACAACAAACGCTAAGCTATAATTTACTTTTGTTCCTCTTTTTCTGAAACCGTAGGGGAAGTGACTGCCTCTCGATCTGGCTCACTGCCTGGCCTGAGGAGATACTGTGGAAAAAGCAGCGGGATATTAAGCTTATAAATCCTAGACCTTAATAACATGTATGCGCTACATATTTTCCCAAACTAAACATTTATACATTCAATACTCAAAAGTAAATGTCTGCAGTTCCCAGCGGGATTTAATGCTGTACATAGATTCAGTGCCGGAACGATATAGTGTAAATGATCCCACTTCTGGGAAAAGGAAGCCTGAATAGAATAGGAATGAAAGCACCATTCTGTGACCGGCCTCGCTTGGTAAATAGATGCTGTCTTGTCCGCTCCTTTGTCTCATTCTCCTTCCCTTCAGCTCTTTGCGACATGCTGCCTTTCAGGTCCGCTCCATTTCTCTCTTTTTTGCTTATACTCCCAGAATCCTTTGCTTATCAGGCCCCCATTAATGCCTATAGACTGGGTTACTGTCACTAATACCCCTCGTATGTTACCTCTCGTCTTTCTCTCACTCTCTCTTTATGTCTCTAACACACACGCAAAATGTTTCTGTTGATTTATTTATACTTTTTTGAAAACTACCATCTAGATGACTGCTCTGCGAATCCTTCTTTAAATGATCTATTTTTTAGTGACAGACCTCAATGTTTCCACCAATGCCATCTGTGGCATGCCCCTAGGGCTGACAGGTGGAACCCGGCCATCTCTCCAAGTCTGTGGTGTTTCCATGTTCTCCCTGTGCCATGTGGGCCCAAAGGCATGTAGCTAAGCTAAAAAAAACCTGTAAATTGTCCTTAATCTCTGTGCATGTGCTCGGTAATAGACTAGCACCCCAGTCTTGCGCCCTGTATGCCTGGCCTCCCCTAAGATCCTGCCCAGGATGAGTGTTTAGGTGATGGATGGATGTTATTTATTTAAGTTCTTTGGGATAGAAAGTTGTGTTGGAAAATATATTTGTTATGCTGCTGCCAAGAAAAAATTCTCACCGGGGACTGAGAAAGATCCATCTTATTTTACCAATGAGTATGACTAGAACATGGATTTAGTCGTGGGTGGACTATAACTTTAATAGCGCCCCCACCCACTGACTTATGTTAAATGTAGAAATCCTCTCGCTGGTGTCCCTATATTTTTTGTGGATATATTGGCAGATCATTAAATGAGAGGTGACGTCGAGTAGACAGGATGATTGCTTTGTGACAAGTGCCATCTAGTGGTCTAATTGGACAGCTAACATTGGTGTGCCCAGCAAGCAAACCTCAATATAGATGTCCGTCTGTCCGTCCGTCATCCATCCATCCATCCATCCATCTTCAAACTGCTCATCAGGTCAACATAAACGTGATCAGCTCTTTTTTTTTCACAAACTCATATCTTCAAATGCTGAAAAAATGTAAAATTCCTTCTAAGACGATGTATGGCTTTAGTAGATAACTGTACATGTAGATGATACATGATAACTGTACATTACCAATGATTTGTATTTGTATATAATTTATATGCCCTCCGCACCTAATGAGAGCTGATCTGCTCATCCTCATCAGTGGAATGTGGGCGGGGGCGGGGGAGGTAGTGCTGGGTCCCGAACTAGGCAGAATGGAACACAACCCTGGATGGGATGTAAGATATTGTATTCATAATTCATTGTGTGGATACAGTTCTAGAGTCAGTCAGGTTGTTGTGTGATATTGCCAGCATTGTAATAAAAATGGATGTTATAAAAATATCACTGTTCAACTGAAAGTCTTCCAGCACGGCTTCTTTGAGAGCAGGATAGTGCGAATGACCTCTAAGGATAATAAAAATTTATGTTCCTCTTGCTTTGGACGGCACATTATTCCAGACAGGAAACATAATGTGTATCAGAAAAGACAACATTAATCCAATTTATTTGATGAGTGGGTTATTACAGCGTCTAAAACAGCTAAGAAACTGCCATTTCAGATTTCAAGAACATATGACACCCTTTGGTCCAACAATAAATATCTAATGCAGTCAGGACTGGTCTACTTCTCAGCATACATGCCACAAATATAACAGAAGTAATGAATGTTGAGTGCAGGTGTTCCAATTTTGTGTTAAAAGTCATGGTGTTAGTGGATGTAGGCAGCTGGGTTGTCCAGGAACGTGGAGATCTTGCTGGCCATGTCATCCAGATCATTGGTGTTAGTGTATTTGAGCAGGTTATAGGAGCCCACAAAGTAGTGCTTGAGGTAGCGCTGGCTAGCACACTTGTGGAGCTTCCTGACCAGCCTCAGGACGCTCTCCTTCAGGTTCTTCCAGTGCTTGGAATTGGGGTATTTCTCACAGGTCCAGAAAAGCAGGTTCTGGCAGAGTGTGGTGGAGGGTGGGGGAATGGAGGTGAGGGGAATGAGATCAACAGTAAGACCAAACAACCACTGTGCTGACAGGTAACAGACCCAAAGATGAACTCCATCAGACTTCTACACAATCACAACCACATTAGCAATGATGTCAAAACTTGAATGAAAAAATTTGACATGACATGAAGTCAAAAGTAAATGAATGGTTTCAAAGAAGAGAGTTCTGTTGGTGCTCAAGATCAGGTGAGAACATGGTTGGGCTGTTGTGATGGTGGGTTTGAGTGTTTTTTGACACGAGCACTGGATTGTGAAGAAGAGCAGAGTGACTGGTACCTGTAGATGGTAGGCTGTGATGGTAGGTTTGTTGCCGGGACACCAGACATCCTCCTTCAGCTGCCGGACAATCCGGTAGCACTTCCTTCGGCAACCCCCATCCTCGTCGATGCTTCCTAGCAGCACCTGCTCTGCCCGTGAGAAGGACAGCAGCCAGTGGTAGTTGGACGTAGCCAGCAGATTGAATCCAAAGGACTGTCAGGGGGAAAGATCGATTCAGTTCCATTGGGTTATCATATCATATAGTGGTTCAGGAGAATGTGTTTATTTTGATATCACTGTGTAATAGCTTAAGGGTTCACATTCCCTCAATTAGTGAATAACAAAATGAGATGATTAATTATCTAAATGATGACTTCAATCACATCATGAGAGATTTGCATCCATCCATCCATCCATCCATCCATTTTCTGCCACCGCTTGTCCTATTCAGGGTCGCGGGGGGTCCGGAGCCTATGGGTGCAATGCAGGGAACAAACCAGGATGGGGCACCAACCCATTGCATTCTCATACAAAAACACACACACACACACACACACACACCGATAATTAGGTAACTCCAATTAATCTCAGCATGTTTCTGGACTGTGGGGGAATCTGTGAGTACCCAGAAGAAACCCCACAGCAACACCGGGAGAACATGAAACTCTATACACAGAACCCTGGTGGAGACTTAAACCCTGTTCCCACAGGTGCTAACCACCGACCGCATGAGAGATTTTATTAATGAAAACCAATACACTGTAAAGAAAATCTACAGAGGAAAAACAGGCTTGCTTTGAAGACTGGCTCTCACTCTCTCACCATCTGGTGATCATGCCTTGTCTCTTACCTTGCGACAGACCTTCCTGATCCCTGGTCATGTGACAGCTTTTCTGGTTTCCTCACCTTGATGCAGCGGACACGATCCGCTGGAGGCCATCGCTTGAGCAGCCGGGGCCAGCGAGCCTTCTTGGGCCAGGAGTGCATCAGCTCCACCGTCGGCACCAATTCCACTTCGATCTGGGCCTCTGATGTCTCCACGGCAACACGGACCACCGAGCCCATCGTGTCAAGGACGCTGACTTTACCTGGCAAGCCAGAACAAGCCAAAACATCAAGCGTTTTGCATCCATCGATCATCTGTGCCGGTGAATTTACATCACCGATACCTCTTATTTATTATTATTTATCTATTTACTCATTCACCATTTTACTCCTGCATAAAACTTATGTACTCTTCTATCATTGCATGCTCTAAACATTCTAAACATTCATACTTTAATCACTGTTTACTTCTACATTGTGTATTAATGTTGTCATTGATTTTTTTTTTAGCTTGTCCAGTCTACCACTGCATATATATGTATATATATGTAACCCCACAGGCATGGGGAACGTTATTTCGCATTGCCGTATGCAGTGTATTGAATATGGTTGGTGTGACAAGTCAAGCTCCACTTGACTTGACTTGATTTGATTAAACAAAATGGCTCCACCTTCTGGATGAGGCTCACACCTGCCATAGTGTGAGTCTTCTGTAACATAAAGCTAAATCTTCATAAACCTACACATGCGTGAAGGACCTCCCTTTTGTGCTCCACACCCTTTCCATGTGTAGACTGTGTGTGTGTGTGTGTGTGTATGTGTACATCTGGATATATAGATTGTGTGGGAAAGCTGGGAGCAGCCAGAAAAAGTAATTAACTCCATTCCAGATGTGCCCTGGGGCTGACGGATGGGGATTAGCACCATAAAAGGAAGACAAAGTGCACAAAAAGCCCCACATAACACTTTAACGCTCCATGCTGGATTTATGTGTCCAGCAGGGAGTTCTGGGTGGCTTCTGTTATTTTGCCCTTCATTGCTCAGCCGTAGGATTTATTGTTTGTGACAGAACAAAACTAACGTAAGTAATGGGAGCTGAAACGCTGGTACTGCACATGGAGGCTTGTGAGAGTGCAGCATGTGCTCCAAATACGCATTGAAGCGCTTTTAGACAGATTCTTGGAACTGATACCCATCTTGTCTATCTATCCTTTGGTCATTTAGAGAAGTTTCCAGAGATTCTGATCGTACCTAAAACCTCACTTGTTACCTGGAAGAATGACTGTATCTTTAAACTGGGTGGTTTCCACTACTGGACCAGACAGCTGGCCCAGTTCACAGAGGTCGTGACAGGACACCAGGCGACCCACTGAGTCCGTTCTTCTGTGGTGTGGGTTCAATGATTTGGGTCCCATGCCCATAGAGACTGCACAGACTAACGGGGTCAGTCGATTGACGCGCTACTGGGGAAAATTAGCTGTGATTGGACACCTTGTTCTGTTTTGAGTCACCTGATGCCTGAAAGCTTTGGATAGATATCTCTGTGCCCCCATTCCACACCACTAGTACGATTCTCTCAGGTAGATCCATTTGTTAAGGTATTACTCAAGCATTTACTCAAGGACACTTTGTATGTTACAAGGACATACAGCGCTGAAAAAAATGGAGAGACCACAGCAAAATTTTCAATTTCACTCATTTCTCAATTCAAAGGTATGCGCCTGGGTAAAATGTCCATTTTTTTGCAAACTCCAGCCTTGCTTTTCCCTGTTGCTCACTGGAGAAGGGCTTCTTCTTTGCTTTATGGGACTTCAGTTCTGCTTCTAGGAGCATGTTATGCCCTAGCAGTGCACTTCACACCAATAATACTTCCCATCCTTTTTGAAGGTCACTTGATGTCATCCTCCGAATCATGAGGTACTGCGAGATAAGTTGACAGTCATCTCTGGCATTATACAGTTGCTTCTGCCCTCTACCTGGCTGGGTTTTGGTCATTTCCAGTGTCTCCTGCTTCACCTTATTCTTCTGTACTGCTGTCTTTGAGCCTGGGAGCGGCCTGCTTCACAATGTAGCCTTCTGCCAGCAAAACGAGGATTAAATCGGGATTTAAAAATCTAGATTTTTAGAAAAGATAGAGTGGCCTCTTAATTTTTTTCTAGTACTGTATATAGATGCACTGAATGTTATACATTATCAGCCAACCATAACTGAAGTTTATCCAGTGAAGCAGGTAGTATGAGAGAAGGTTCACTCTACCAAAGGGTGCTGTCACACGTGGACAAAGACGCCAAGGATATCAGCTGACCTACCACGCTGCCATTCATGTTTAAAGTCATGTACTTCAGAGAATCGTGTCTCAGGATGACTCACTGGCTAAGCTGCGGGATTTGACGGCCTCTTCCACCTGCTCCTTGAAGACACTGACCACCTTGGCTGGCACGATGTCACCCTCGATGGCGACGTGGCTATCATGCCACTCCTGCGTGGGGCTCAGGAAGCTGTCCAGCTCCAGCCATTGGTGCAGCTTCTCCGGCTCACGGACTGGAGATTGCCGCCGTGACCCGCTCAGCGAATAGTAGCGCCACCGCCGGGCCCGTCGTTCCCTGTATCCCGTCAGTCCCCTCAATGGCACCGAAATGAGGAACTGGGTGGGTGTTAGGACCTGGGGGATACATGCAATCAGCTGCCGTTCAGAAAGCAGGTTATTGGATAATTGCAGTAAAAGCTGGGAAAACTATTTACTCCTTAAGTTTATCTCTTATCTCTCAGTTCTTCTCAAGTTGAATTGCATTTGAAGTTGTGTATGCTCTCCTGGGCGTTGTATGTTACCTGGATAGCTGGATTGAACGCACACCGTCCCCTGAGCAATGTGGCCCATTTGGCGAGTAAAGCAGGTTGATCCTATGGACCGAAGGATAAAATCATTAACTTCGACCCAAGGGCAGACCAATGCACAGGCACGTAAAAAAGATGTCTCTTCTGGGTGTGTCCTCACTTTGAGGCTGTCGCTGTGGACGCCGGAGTTGGAGATGGATTGAAAGCGACCGTCCTTGACGCTGACCTCAGACGTCAGGTCCTTGATGATCTTCTGAACCTCCTCCACTGTTTTTGAGACCTGTCTGTGTCTGAGGTCGACCTCCACAGAGTAAAATACAGTATTACGCTCTAATTAAATTGTAAAAATCAAAGTATTAAGTACAATCAACATAAGACACCTCAATGGTGGAAAGTGTGAGGCGTTAGGGTTAGGACAGGAATATAAGCCATGGTCCTTGGAGGAATTCTGTGGTATAAATTTGCAATGTACTATTTACCTTACTTTTATGCCACATTGGACAAAGCGTCCACTAAATATGTCAAATGTAAATATAACAAATATAAATATTTAATTAAATTGTCTCTTAATTGCATATCATTTGAAAAACTTCCAGAAATCCTGAATATAATAGTCTGGGGTAAGCTGAACATGTACATTCTTTGATGGAAGTTACGCCCAGTATGTGAGATAATTACCTGATTTTGTAGATACTGGTCCAGGTCTTCTTCAGTGAATTCTGCCATTTCACACATTCACTTCCTTTGCTCACTGTCTTCCATCCACAGTGTGTCACTCAGGGTGCCGTGTGACTGTCCTCGCTATGTTTTCCTCAGAGCACGCTGCATAATCTTGTTTTTTGAAAGCCCATCACTCGGAGGTAGATGCTATTCCGCTCAGAAACTTTCCACTCCGCGGTGCTCTGCACTGTGACATGGATTTGGGTGGAAAGTGCATTTCAACATGCTACACATTGATTTTATACCATTGATTTCACAAGCTAAGCTGGCTTGCATAGTTCTGTAGGCCTTCACGTTTGCTAATGCGTCATATTTTTTTTATTAAACATGCAACGATTTCAATATACAGTACTATGCAAAAATTTTAGGCAGTCACAGAAAATAATGCATAAATGATCTTCATGTTGGTGTAAAACTATGATACTATGTTTATCAAAGTGTGTCAGCTTAGCCATTTCAAGATATCTCCTAAAATTGCCACAGCATTTACGGCAACCGTCCAATACACCAATGTATTTTTTGACTCGACCACTACCCCACCTCGTCTGGCTAATCAATACCCCATTGAATTATTTAATTCATTAATTGAGCTGGTGGAGAGATTTATCAAACACATGGAATGGCTGAGGTGCCCCTAAGGAGAGGTTTGGGAACCAAAGCGGAGTTTATCTAGCCAGCCCACAAGATATCAGTAACTTTTTGCCGAAAAGATGAAATTCTGTGGTACCATTCATTTGCATATGCTATAATGTTAAATAGTTTATTCCAGAATGAGCAATGTCTTCAAGATAAAAGAATCTGTTTATTTTTAAATCATGCTTTTCCATAATAAAAACCACTAGGCTTGAAACCTCATGAAGCCCTCCCCCCAAACGCGATGTGCTCTCAGTGATTGATTATTGTCATTATGTAAATACATTCCCACTGTTCCTGGTCCACCTGATGGATGACTGCTCGACTGTACGCTTCCAGAGGAGGTGACTATCAATATCAGCCTGGATCCTAATGAGATACCCGACTGATGAAGATCCATACATGTATACTACCAGGGCCCAGGGGTGCAAGAAAAATCCGTCAACGTCAGTCAGACTTAGTGGCGTTGGGTCCATCGGCATGCAGGCCCACCTAAGGGAATGAGCTTTAAAACACTTAAGGGGGCTGGTGTGTGAAATCAGAAGGTTGCTGGATTAAATCCCACGGTCAGGGGAGTGATTTCACCATTAGGCCCCCTGAGTAAAGCTCTTAACCTGCAATTGCTCTGGGAACCGTCTGTCCCTTCTCAGCTACATGTTGCTTTGGATAAAAGCATCCGCTAAATGAATAAATGCTAAAGAATCACTTTGGTGCCTTGCAGACAAGGTTGTCAGTCACTTATTTCTATGGCTGCTACGTATTTTGATAATTTTAGGTTATTTCCGTCACCAACAAAATGGTTTTCTCCTGTATGAGTATTCCAGACTGATAGACATGGAGAGCTGATCCCTTCATCCTTAATCCACATCTGTAACCCTTCCGGGAATACACACATCACACACACACACACACACACACACACACACACAGGCGAATCCAGATGTCTAGGCAGGGGAGCCAGGAAATGGAGAGCAAGTGGGACAGAATGATGCGTTCTGACAGCGTCGATGACATCGACGCGTGAGGGACTGGCTGCACACTCCTGCCAGCACAACGCCGTCAAGTCCGCTAATGCTCACTGCGATGCTGCACGACAATTCCATGTTATCTGTCCTCTTTGCTTAACTGGACACAAGCTGCCACCTCTGCCACCCAATAAAACCTTTCAGGTTTGCGTCATACCTTTATATCGCAGTATCATTTATAATACATATACTGAGGTATTTGTCTCTTTAAACTGTTTCTATACTACATTGCTACTTGGGCAGAACCCAATCCCTGGAAGAACCATGTCTCCCTTGAGCGTAATACTGACATATATAGATGTCAGAGCTATGAATACTGGATGCATGTTTTTTATACATTCAATATACATAGTATAAATGATATTGGAAATATGGCACATTCAACCAATAATAAAGCATAGATCAATTATTAACTTAAAATTCTAATCTTACTGAAGTGTTCATTAGCTCCAGAGTCTCCAATATCTCACCTGCACTAAGATTAAGCTGCCTGTATCTTTTTCACCCGTTAACACGTCAGATTCAATCAGTGAGTGGTGGTGGAGCTGGGGGGGAGGGTTGCTAAGCAACTACAAAATCTACTGCAGTTGCAGTGTTTGCTATCTTCACATGCAGCATATGCGGCTTGTGTAACACCGCAACAATACTTGTTCTAAATGAGGCACTTGTGTAATAATGTAACAGCACCCATTTGTCAGTTGTGATTTTGTGTGTGATGTTTCATTTCTTATAATAAACCATTAAGTGTAAACGAATGAGTAAGCAGACTACACGGTTGGGAACCAAACCTGACGTTCTCCTTTCCAGAGAAATCCAGAGGACATGGCGGTTTGTCGCCCTCTAGAGGAAAACAAAAAATGCCTGTATCTATTAGTACAATACCAAATGCTATTTTTCTTTTGTTTTCCTGCTTTTTTATTTATGCAAATATATGCACCTGCAAACAGACTTTTAGGCGGAAATATCTAGTATTTTATATATTTCCTCCAGAAAATATAAAGTAAACAACATAAACATGCTGTGTAGAGCATGCAATAAAAACTTTGTAGTTACCACATCCCTGAAATGGACGTGTAAAAAATATTTTATTTTAATGATTCAATGGGTACAGAGAAGGTCAAAAACATGTTTGCACAAATAATTTGTTTGCCAAATCAATATCAAGAGATTCACTGCAAGGCTAGGAGAATTGTTATGCAATGTTTTTTATTTACCATTGTTATTGTGATATTGTGATATTGACTGGTACCAATATCTAGCAGGTAACTAGTTAAAATACTTGGATTTACTGCAGATGTAACATTACGCGCAATTCACCAGAAGACATGGATTCAGAACAATACTAATAATTCCCGGATAGATTGATTCTGGGAAACTACCAGGAAGGTTAAAGGGGGTGCAGCAAGGTCTACACCGGCCAACAGTCAAAAACTCATAAAATATGCAGTCAGATCTTTTAATTAGCAGTCATAAAATGAGACAGCCAGTGGAAGTTCAGACATTATAATTAAAATACAATCTTTGCATGTGATGTGCAAATAGAGAGCAAATGGATGTATACTTCTAAGGACAGACAGAATGCTGAACTTGAGTCCCAAAAAGATCACGGTATTTATCAGATTTCAGAAATGGCCCAGTGAACACTGATTTACAGTACAGAAATGTCCAGATTGCGTGAACCTCCAGCTCAGTTCATGTGTAGTGCATGTGAACAGAAATGTTATCGGAGTAGATTTAGCACCCAAGAGAACAGTCCATGATTAGCCGTCTCTGACGAGTTCCTTTTCTCCACATCTGCCAGTCTCTCCCTCTCCTTTTCCCTCTCCCTCTCCAGTCTTCCCTCTTGGTCAGCCCTTCGGACCCGGTCCACCTCACGCTGCAGATTGAAGTGGACCATTTGTCTGTTGAGCAGAGGCACTATCAAGTTGAAATTATCCACCTTCTTGTTGAGCCTGCCGAGATCCTCACTGAAAGTCTGGCAGCACTGTCTCCACTTTAGCTCCTCTGCTGGGGTCAAGGGGTCTCCTAGCTTCGCCCGGGTCCCTTGCAGCCCTGCTCGCAGCTTATCCGCCGTCTCTCGGATCTCCTTCTGAGCCACGATCCACTGCGGCTGGTAACCATTGTCGATGAGGATGCGATTGAGGTTGTGTGTCATAGGGTCGGCATACGGATTCTCATTGAACTTGTTGAGGGGCTTTCCGGAACCTGGCAGATTGTGGAAGTCACCCTGGGCCATCGACTCCTGGATGAGGTCTTCCACTAGCCGGTCCACTGCTTGCGTGATCTTAACCTTCCGGCTCCGCCTGTGTACGTCCTGTGCCGCCATGGCACCCTCATCTGCAGCGGCCACCCTCTCTAGCTCCCGCCTCCGGTACTCCAGCACCTGCTCTGTGGCCCGATCTGCACGGAACTGGCGATACTGACGCTCTCGCTGGCTGGGTGTGCCCAAGCCAACGCCATCGTAGCTGAGGTAATGCCTATGCTGGGGCGACTGTGTCTTCAGTCTATCCTCCTCTTCCTCTTCTGCCTCCAGCTGCTGCCAGGCTGACTGCCGCCTTGCTATATGTGCCAGCGCAGTGCGATAGGCCTCCTCGATCTGGGAGAAAAGGGCGGCATCCGCCGTGGGCACCCCAGAGTCGGGGTGGTACAGTTTGGCCATGCGGAGGTAGGCATCCTTCACCTGGGCATGACTGGCCTCTGCATCCTCGGGCAGCTGCAGAAGACGGTAGCACTCCCGCAAGTTATACCTCACAGGGTGAGCATGACTGAGCTGGCAGAGGGAGAGGTAGCAGGGGGGTCGCAGGGCTCTGACATGGTCGCCACGGTGCAGCCGCAGAATAAGTATGGCGCAGCTCATCTTCAATCACAACCACAACACCTGTAAAGTAAAGGGGAGGTATGTGGATCCTGACCACATCCCATAACTCCAACATCATCTATTACATGCTAAATTATACTTGATCAAAACTGTACAACTCAGTATTCGGCCCCGTTTTTATTTAGTCCTTTTTATTGTATATAATCCCGTAAATCATTCCGGAACACATTTCACCCATGCAGTCTGACGACAACAGGGATTGACATAACTGGTACGCAAGTACGCATTCACCTTTAAAAGCGATACGTGCGGCAATCGATTAATGTAACAGCGCAAATATACGTGCATTTGCGCCGCTATGACAAGAAATCACCGTGCATTTTAACCTCTACACCGCAAATGACGTACGAATTAGCATATAAAGATTAAAATGCACGGTAATTTCTTGTCATATTGGCGCAAATGCACATAAAATACGTACGCATTCACGCTGTTACAACAATCGATTTCCGCACGTATCGCTTTTAAAGGTGAATGCGTGCTTGCGTTGCAGTTATTTCAATTCCCGGCCGACAAACAAGGACGAACTTGTGACATTAGCGAGCAGGCTACAATACATATTTCTGAGTCCAAATTCACATTCACATCCAAAGAAGTGATAAAAAATAAGCGTACGTTTAAAGCAAAACTCCTTTAATCATTTGACTGTTTGTTTCGTTAATTAAAATAAATTATCATTTTAGTGTCAGTAAGTTTTTTTCGTAAAGTAATGGCAGTGATTTACCTAGCTAGCCAGCTGTTTGGTTCATAAAAGTGAACAATATAACCGACGGTAAGTCATTTCATTTTTCCAAAAATGGAAAATAAAACGTCCCCGTTCTGTTTTGCTAGCTTACTAGCAGGCAATGACAATGACGTCTCATACACGGGGTCCTGAGTGTTATTGTCAGGTGAATAGCGCTGCATTCTGGGATATGTTGTCCTAACAATCACAATGTGCCTAATAACTAGTCAATATGCGATATGCGATAGTTAATTAAAATGCATATTATATCTTTCCGTTGACCAATCTAGAGTAGGTATATTTAGTCTATGATTTATTAGTATATCGTTTATCCAAAATGATATACTAATATGTCGGAGAATTTAGATTATAATTCTGAAACGCTGTTGTGATTGGTAACGAGTGTGTGGCACTGCGGTGCAGAGGTAGCGCTTTTAAACGTAACATTTAGTTTAACTGCGTTTAGCAAATGCACGACTCAGGTTGCGGCACTGCAAGGGCGGGCAGGAAGATTTACATGAAACTGGGGAAATCTGCTTGAGTTGATAGATTGCGCTCATGTTGCATCATTCAGGAACCCTCCTAAACCTGTAATGTTACTGCTGCAATTTCTAACCATTTACTTGTTCTTGTAAATGTCTCGAAATACATCCTTCCTGTTTTTACCAATAATATTGCAATATTTATTTTGATGTAAATTCCCCAACAATGTTTAATTAGAAAATTGTTAAATTAACTGTAAACGCCATAATTTTAAAAGTTTTCTGAAAGCCACACCGATTACGTAAATGGACTTATTTTAGCGGCAGTAACCCTTGCCATAAATCGCTTCTTACCCTGAGACTAGAGTTCAGAGTTTGAATGATAAAGACGGTCAGAGAAACTGTACAGTGCACGCAAATTGGGCTGCATAAGCATAGACCGTCTCCCTCATTAGCGGATGCTATAAACATAATAAACTGGGGCGAAGTTGTAGCCATTTAAATAACTGGATGAGTTACTGGACCGCCTGTTAATCTCCCTCGTTTAATACAAGAAGTGCCTTCTTGCGGCTTGATCTAGGAACCATCAAAATAGAAACCCATGTTTTCCAACTCTACTACCCGCTCATATTTAATTATTATTTTTTTTAGATTAACTTGTTGGTTTAAGACGTGGTCAGGTAGCATATACAAATGCATTCATGTAATAATACCGTGTATCACATTAGAAAACCTATTTTAAGCTTTGCTTAAAACACATCTGGTACCCATACGCAAGGCACAATTCGGCGGAAACAGCACTCCCAAAATTCCGTCGGCGTTGTTTTTTTCCGCTTAATGTGAACAGTCACTGGAAAAGGTAATTACTGTCATGTGGAAACCATGAGCGGAATCTGTGTGGAAAGCTTAATGATCGCCACGGCGGAGCTGCATAGCAGGCCGCTGGGTCTGGCCGAGCCGCTGGCTTTCCGTTACGAATGATCAGCAGCTCCGTACTCACAGGTAGCCCAGTTCATGAAAGCCAGCTGGCCTGAATGAGACTAATTGCCAGTTAGGATTTTTATAGGCTCAGCTGGGCAGCATAAGCAGGAGTGAATGGAGATAGGAATAGAGTAGAAGGCTTAGCCCCAGTGTTATAAGTCGTCGGGGATTTTCATGTGGCCGGTTTAGGTGGTTTGTAAAAGGTGGTTGAATTTTCTTTTAAGGGGTACCATTCATGTTTTGTGTTATGGTTTTCTTTTCCCCATTTAGGTGACTTATCCCTGATCTCCTGTGTCTCTATCCTGTGTTTTGGTGGAGCTTTGCCAAGCAACATTCGATATAAAATACGTGTTGGGATAAATTGTATGTGTTTAGAACGTGGAAATCTATATTTTGGAGAAGAGCGAATTATAGAGTCTGCCCCATCTTTACTGTTTTCACTGCATTGCAGAACCAAATTATTGATTGCTGCTGCTTAATTTAGGTTACAATGCCACACAATACTATTTCAGTATCACATAATAACGCTTATTATTTTGGAGTTTACTGCAAACGAGCAATTCTTAGATTGTTATCCCTGCAATTGTTTACTTACGTAAGCTGCAGTGGTGAGATTTTTGGTATTTTCTTTGATGCTAAAAATAAATCTCTGCCAGCAGAGGGCAGTGTGACTTTGAGATATGAGATAGAAGTTCAGAGCCATACTTAAGATATGTTGTATTTGTCTAAATATGTGTTAATATTTGTATTTGAAGGAGAACTGATCCCATTACCCAAGACATTTCCACTGTTACTTGTTGTAACCGTCACCTTTATGCTTGGTATTTACCGGTGATATGTGGGTCATGAGTGATTGGTCTGGTCCCCCATACTGGTGCACAGTAGTGCTCAGAGAAGTCACTAGTGTACAGAAGTTCTAGTAAGAAAGCTAAAAAGGCCCAGAGCCTTGGTATAGCTCTAGGGTTATTCAAATCAAGGTCCGA
Organism: Paramormyrops kingsleyae; assembly: GCF_048594095.1. Classification (NCBI taxonomy): domain Eukaryota; kingdom Metazoa; phylum Chordata; class Actinopteri; order Osteoglossiformes; family Mormyridae; genus Paramormyrops; species Paramormyrops kingsleyae. The sequence goes on from NC_132797.1 coordinate 64,664,916, forward strand.
GCGCTTCTGGTCTTCCAGCCTTCCTTTACCTGTTAGTCAGGTGTGAAGCTTCTGACCAATAAGAATCAGCAATTATTAAACTAACTACCTGGGAGAACTGAAAAAAAGGCCTGGATTTGGAATCGAGGGCCAGATTTGAAGAACCCTGGTCTAGCTTGTAGCTTGTTGCCTACGTTAGTTACCCAAGGTGCTCTGCAGTAGGCAGCACTGATTTACAAGAAATGTACCCAAGGTGACAGCAAGAGGATGTATTCATAAGTCTGATGGTGAATGTGGGCTGACAGGAATTTTTAAGTATTGAGCTGTAAGACTCTTTACCAGTAATCTGACTTGCTCGATTTCACGGAGATAACTAGGTATTCTTAGTAACCTGGCAAGTGTTCTCAAATATACAACTCAAATTTCATATACAAGTTCAGTTTCCATGTTTGGTTTTTATTCAAGAGAAGTTGGCATATTTTAATCTCCAGACTAAACGTTACATTTAATAGACATTTGAAAATACAAACAAGTGCAGGGCATCTGTTAAAGCACTTGAAATACAACAGCATGAATGCAGGTTTATGCAAGTCACCCAAGTTAAAGTACATTGTCCAGCACCTCTGCAGTGTGATGCCTGGCGATGCAAATGTTGTAACAGGCTCAGTACTGTAGAAGAACCACATAAACCACTTGCAGGCATTGCGAAGCTTTAAGTCCAGAGCATGCAAATAGTCTTTACGATGCACAGTGTTTAGTGATGGTTGCCCGGCCGCGGATGCATTGTTTTAGCTGCGTCTCTTCGCAAAAGCATTTCAGTCAGCGCAGGGTTTCATACTGTAGTGGAAATGGCAGGATCGCAGAAGACCGGGATGCAAAGGGGTAAATCAGAGCTGAACAGACATGTACGAACGGATGTGCAAACGTGGGAACGTTCCTCATACGGAGACAAGTGCTAAATATACATGCTATAAGCAGGACGACCACAGGCTCCCCATTATTCAGTGCACAAGAGGCGAAGCTGACGGTGATTTGGAACACAGCACCGTTAAAGTGTTCAAAATAAGTGGATGAGGCGGTGTGAGAGCTAAGAGTGCAGGAAGGTATGTGCGTCGCTTTGATCCTGTGATGGCTAAAGCAGGACAAAGTGTCGCCGAAACAGCATTGCCAGAATAACGGAAACACATTCTCTGTCAGGATACATTATGCACTGTACATGATACGGCTGACATGACATGCCAACAAGAGTCTTTCTGGATCTCCCATTCCGTTACAGGGCGAGGACGGAATGAGCATATTAATGATGCTGCGGAAAAGTCCAGAATGCCCCCCTTCCCCATCCATTCCCTTACATCCTTGTCACATTTCTCATGCAAGAAGTAAATGTAGTGTATATATTTATATATATTTTTTCAGTATTTGTCTTCTCCCCGTGGGTCTGTGTGATTCCAGGGCAGAAAGACAGTGTTATAGACTAAAACCTCACTGAAATTGCAATGGCAGGAATGGTATCTGTCGGGGCTGGGCTCTGTCACATGGCTCCCACTAGTGGTGGGATGGGGGCTGCATGTCCCTTGAAAGACCTGCAATCCCTTAGCAATAAAGGAGGAGACTGACGTGGAACAGTCACTCAGTGCAGGACGGCGGGGACGTAATCGGGACGTCGCGTCTCGATGATTTTGGGGTGGGATTGTCTCCCCCCTTCTGCTTCGTCACCCCCACAGATGTGGACGACCACGCTTGGGGTGGTGGGGGTCCCGGAATGCAGCTCAAACTCCTCCCCTGATGGAATCAAAAGGAGAAAGGCATTGTACTACCAAACTGACCACTCTGGAGGCATCGCTGTGTGTGTAGCTGCTCCCACAGACATACCTGCATCGGTCTTTGAGATGTCACAGAACAGGTCACAGTTGAGGATGGGAGTAGCATCCTGTGGCTCCTCCCACCCAGGAAGTGATGACAGAGGCTTTGGGAGTTCCAGACGGGGGCTTCCGATGTGTACGGACTACGGACGAGCAGGAGAGACACAGAGAGGCAGTGGTAAACCTCCTTACAGTCTTCAAAATCAAAAGGTCAATAGTTGGCGTCAGTGTTTGTTTCACTGCAGATTAAACCACTAATGTTATGGTTTTATGTTATTTAACGCCGGTAAATTCTAGTATAGTCTGTTTTTACTCTCAGGGTGTTATTAGAATGATATCACTGGGCAGAGCAGAAAAATGCCATGTCTCAGAGAGCTGCGAAAAGTTACTTAGGTAGCGCACTAAAATACCGCTGTGTGAAACAATATTTCCATACTGTTGGGGAGGGTCCCTCTCCTGTTACTGTGTAGGAGGTAAAGAGAGAAGGAGTGGTTCTGGAGTGTGTGTAGGAGGTGAAGAAGGAAAAGGGGATTCTTGTGCTGAGAAATGAGGGGAAACAGACTATCCGGTTTTATGTGCAATAGGCCAGTAGTACTCTGGTCCTGTAGAGATTTGTAACAGCAAAGTACTCTGGTCCTATAGAGTATAGAAGTAGCAAAGTACTGTAGTCCTGTAGAGTACAGTGGCAACAAAATACGCTAGCTCTGTGGAGTGGGGCTGTAATTAATGGTGGGGCAGTACAATGGAGTGAGGAAGTCAGCGCCCTCTTGTGCACTGGGCAGGATGAGAAGTAGGAGTGAGCCAAACCTACCTGGGCGAAATGCAAGCGCATCTCCTTCCCATTGAAGACGCTCTTGTTGAGCCTCTCTTTGGCCTCAGCGGCGGCCAGTGCATCGCTGAAGGCAACGCGGACGTGCCGGAAGCTCTTGAAGAACTGGAACGTGACCCCACCATCGAAGGAGCGGAACAGCTCCTCGAACTTTGCCTGGGCGTGGAGAAAACCGGCCATGACACACAGCCACAAACATCTGCTCTTCATTCGTGTGGCTGCTGCCACCATCCGATTCAGCATTTCACTTAGTTTTGTCAAGTTTTAAAAAAATACCCTTAAGTAAGGGTGGGCGAGGGACTTAAAAGGTTAATTTCATTCAAAACAACAAGATGGTTCAAATGTTTTTACCTTTATGCTGGACCAGACTTAAGAGTCATTACTAGACACCAGAAGCAACAACAAGTTTTGACAAGAAAGATAAAATTAGCCCTGAGCCCTGACCATAGCCAGTCTGTGTAATTTGTATTTACATTCAACACCTAGAGTCTCTGTAATATTTCTGTTATTGTTATGTTATTATGGTAATTAAACTCCTGGCCTAAAACCACAAAACACAGTTAACTGGATTGTTTACCTCCCAGACTTCTTAGCCACTAATGACATCGTATGTACATTTATGATGAACAGACAGATAAGCCATCTGGCAGGTACACATATGTGCAGAGGTGCCCCTTATTGAGGTAGCTGCTGAACCCCTCACCCCTCCCCCCCCCCCCCCCCCCCCCCCGGCTCGCCACAGGATTGTGGGCAATGGTATAACCAGACTGATCTCAACAGTAGGGGCACCATCAAGGTGAACACACTGGCATCACACAGACTGAACCATTTCTGTCGATGGTGATCTCTTCTCAGGGTGCGACATACAGCACCCGTGTTTAATAATAACATTTTGTCTGTCTTTTATTGTACTCTGGCCTCAAGGGCGGAAGAAATCTCCACTGAGCTTATTTGCCTTAAGAAACAATGCTCCCTATTATGGGAATATCTATTCTTAATTCCAGAACGCGCTTCAGGTTTTCACTGCATTGTATCAATCAAACTGGCACATAAGAGGACCTCTCCCAAAGAAAATAAGCCTCGCCAAGAGCTCATAGCGAGGAAACCATGGAAACGCTTATCACAGATCGGATTGGGATGCAGCAGAATGGGTCAAACGTATCTTACCTGGACCTCAGGCCTGCTGAACACCTCCTGGTCCTCTAGGGAGACGACCAGGCAGAGGTTATCCTGCTTTGTGGTTTTCAGGTGCATAATTGGAGCTCTGATGTGGGACGTAGGGTCAAAAGTTCTTAGAAGGCTGTGTCAGCAAAAAGGATCCGTCTGTCTCACTCCGTCCAATCAGTGAGGCTGATTCACACCAAACAGATCTTTTTGTTGTCCTTTTACCTCCTTTGCAGGTATGGTTTGCAGTTGTAGGGTGGAGAGCGAGCTGGGCGATCGTAAGAATGATGGAAAATGCCTGAGATAATGCCTAATGCCCTGAGAAAGAACTCAGTGTTCTACAAAGCCCAGAGCTGGAGAGAAATGAAAAAAAAAAAAAAACAGTAGATGCAGCTGTTTCCCAGATATTCACTCTGCAGTCCAGGCTCTTCTGAGTGTGTTCCCCTCCCCTCTGTCAGTGCCGAACGGTGCAGAGGAAATGCAGCAAACGTCTTCGTACTGAACCTTCCAGAAGGTGTCCTTACAATACTGACAGGTGACTGGGTGTCTCAGATTCACACTCGCCAGGTCTCAGCTGTCTGCCTCTTATAGGAGAGCCAGTGATGGCCCCGCCCCCCCCTCCACTTTTAACACCAGGACTGCAGGGCTCCGCCCCTAGGGGTGGGGACTACTTACTGCAGCAGGAGAAAGTCCCTCCCCTGCTGACTAACGTGCAGTCACCCAATGTGAATGAGAGAGGGAGAGAGAGAGAGGGAGAGAAAAAGAATGAAACAGGGAGAGAGTCAGGGAGAGAGGGAGAGGTGGGGGGGGGGGAGGCAGAGAGAGATAAGAAAGTCGTGGTGTAAAAATAAAAATTGAGGAACAGGAGCAGAAAGACCACTGGAAAAAAATGACATAACCCTGTCTTCTGTCCCATTAATCTCTGTTTCTCACTTGCTCCCCCCCCCCCCCCTTTGTCTCACAGCCTGTTCTAGTGCGAATGGAAAATACCAATCAGCTGAACTGTGTGGAGAGACAGCTGTTATCAAGCAACCCGTTAGCGCACTTTCCATGAATGCTAAGTTAAGCCAGCCCCCACCCCCCCTCCCAGAATTACCCACTGAGCGCGCACACGTGCTCGCATACATACGTGCACACAACTCGCGTACACACACAAACGCATTTGCACATACGCGCGCATACACGCACACATACGCAAGCAAATATGCCACACTTGCTGCACAGATTAACAAGGTGAAAGGTAATGCGTTCAGTATCAGATCAGGTTATCTCATTTGGATCAGTTCAGTTTCGTTTTAAGCAGCGGATTAGAAGCACACAAATGAAGAGCATCTTGTTTTATTAGGCAAAAGGTTTGGGGGGGGGGTCTTTGACATGTATAGGAAGTAAAAGGGGGACTCTGGGGTGTGTGTAGGAGGTGAAGAGGGAAGGAGGGATTCTGGCTGTGTGAGGAGGTGAAGAGGGAAGGATGGATTCTGAGGTATGTCCAGGAGGTCAAAATGGAAAGGAAAGGATGCTATGGTGTGTAGGAGTTAAAGAGGGAAAGGGGGATTCTGGGGGGTATGTGTAGGAGGTGAATATGAAAAGGGGGATTCTAGGGTGGGTGTAGGTGTAGAGGGAAAGGGGTATTCTGGTGTTTGGGTGGGAAGAGGGAGAGAGATTCTGGGGTGTGTGTAGGAGATGAAGATGGAAAGGGATTCTATGGTGTGTCTGTAGGAGGTGAAGAGGGAAAAGGGGGATTCTGGGGTGTGTAGAAGGTGAAGAGAGATTCTGCGGTGTGTGTAGGAGGTGAGGGAAAGGGGGATTCTGGGGTGTGTAGGAGGTGAAGAGGGAAAGGGGGATTCTGGGGTGTGTAGGAGGTGAAGAGGGAAAGGGGGATTCTGGGGGGTATGTGTAGGAGGTGAATATGAAAAGGGGGATTCTAGGGTGGGTGTAGGAGGTGAAGAGGGAAAGAGGGATTCTGGGGAGTGTGTAGGAGGTGAAGAGGGAAAGAGGGATTCTGGGGAGTGTAGGAGGTGAAGAAGGAAAGGGGGATTCTGGGGTGTGTGTAGGAGGTAAAGAGAGAAGGAGTGGTTCTGGAGTGTGTGTAGGAGGTGAAGAAGGAAAAGGGGATTCTTGGGGGTGTGTGTAGTAGGTGAAGTAGGAAGGAGGGAGTCCGGGGTGTGTGTTTTGGGGGGTGTGTGTTTTGGGGGGTGTGTGTGGGAGGAACAGTGGAGCTGCCAGCCCATTGTAGAAGATAAGTCAATGACTCTTGATTTTTCACAACAAATAAACAGATTAAAAAAAACATTGTGTCCTTTTCTTTTTCCACTCCAAGACAACTGAAGTTGCAGAAGCAGAATCATGAGGCAGTTACAATTTTAGTTCAGTCTTGAGTGGTTGCAATATATCACTGTCAGGCTTATTTTAACCAAGGCAAACGCACACACACACAAAAACACACATATATATATTTTTCCTCTCAATTGGCACAGTTGGGGGGTGTGTGTGCAGGCCAGCGATGGCTGACAAGCTGTTTCCCCCTCGCTTGGCTCACTCTCCATCCTCAGAGACGATGTTGATTTCACACTTCATCATGTTCAATCACACGTCACGCCGGTGTGGAAGGGGAGTTTCAGGGACCATGAGCTGTGGCCGACGGTGTAAATGTGACAGGAAACGGTAAATATAATGCAGCAAACATAGTGTAATGTAATTTAAAGTAAACAGGCACTTTAAGTATCTTTTCACAGATGTCGATATTTAAAGGCCTCATTGTTCCTCTGCTCTGTACGTAAGAGAGGAACGTTCCAGTCACATTCATCTCAAAGCTAGAAGTGTTTGTTCTTTATAGTACAATGAGCTTATTTGGCATGAGCTTATTGGGTTTTGTTCAGCAGGTTAGAACAATGCAAGGCTTTGCTGTGTGTGTGCGTGTGGGGGATCAGATATGCATTACATTGTGGGGACCCAGTGTCCCTCTCAGTGTGATAACCTGTTATTTTGACATTGTGGGAACCATTTTTTCTGTCCCCACAAAGAAAAATTCAATTTTATAAAAATTTGTGACTGTAATAAAAAAATTAAAAAAAATAAAAATGCCAAAAGAATTGTATTTTGTTCGGTTACTTATGGTTAAGGTTAGTGCTGGGTAGGGGTGTCATTATTGGGATTAGGGTTTTGCCCATAGAAATGATATTCCACAGAAAGATATGAGTACAGATGTGTGTGTGTGTGTGTGTTTGTGTGTGTGTGTTGGTATGTGCCTTTCCTGTCCATTGAGTGTCAAACTGTTGGAAGCAGCATCTCATCAAAATGGAAAATCTGAGAATGCCAGATGTATGACCGGCAGTAAAAAGACACGTGCATTAACTTTCCTGCCCATCTTCTTTTTCCTGTCTGTAGGCCAGTTCCTATATTAGATTTCAGACCAGTATGGAAGTCAGTACAGTACAGCCGGGTGTTGTTCGCTCACAGTAACTGCCTGTGCCTCACAGCAGTAGTCATTCATCTTCTCTTTGTCCCCCGTGTTTTACTTAAAAAAAAAAACAAAAAAAAAACAAGGTTTTCAATCCTCAGAACCTGTTACTAGGGCCTCCCGTGCAAAGACAGACTCAAACCCTCTGGACAGCTGTCAGTATAAGCCATGCCGAGCACGAGTGCAGACCCCAGTAAAGGTGATTGATGCATACTGTATATAAGCTAGTCCAATGCACCTGTCATTCTCCGAATCAGTAATTGTGTGAGAGAGCAGTGTGGGGTTAGTGGCTTCTGACTGCGATTCCTACTGCGAATGCATGCAAGGTCATGGGAAGTGAGCACTGAAGGGGGTAAGGACTTTGACTTTGACCAGAGGGGTCGCTTAAAATGTCATTTCAGTGATAGCAGAGTGTTGGTCAGATCTGCAAAGCTATTTTTTTAAGCCCTTCTATATTGGGCTATTGTGTTTCGCTATTAAAAGGGAATGCCACTCAAAAATTAGATTAAAAAGGAATTCCACTGATGGCTCGACGTAACTGAACAGGCCACAGCGATGATGTTGTCTCTGTTTCTAACTCTGGAGTTTTCGAAGAGTGAAAGCCAGTGACAAATGTCTAAGCAAGCCGGGACTCACAGTGCGCTTGCCAGGAAACGACCTTTATTCTGTAACGCAGCTAATTGTTTTTATCAACGTCTGCTATCCCAGAATTACGTCGGCCGTCAGGAGGCAAACTTGTTTTATGAGTAAATGGATTTCTTTGACTCTCCCGGGTAAGGATAGAAACAGGTGAGTCAGCGCAGGAAAGGAAAATGTGACTCAGAAGTTGTGCTTTTTGGTTATGTCAGTTCCTGTGTTTACTAAAAACGTCTGTGAGAAGCTTCTCACTCTTAAAAAAAGCCGCACGAGTTGCCGCTTCCTTGTTGGAGCACTCTGTCAAGTGGAGTGTCGTTTTTTTTTTTAAATGTGTGGGCTCATGAGCAGAAGGCAGTGTGCATGACACACGAGGACAGCCAGTTTTCAAGCATGTATTTGGTCCTCTTGAGGAATGTGGGCTCTGAGAACGTCGTGACGGAATGACTGTGACCCTTGTTCCTGTGTGTTCCATCTCGCGTGCCGGCCCTGTGTTTTTCTGAATCACTTTGGGTCAGCATACACTTCCTCAATAAACAGCCTTCCATATCACAAGTACTTTCTTTTCTGTTTTTTTTTTTATTTTGCCCTGAACTATTCCTCATAAAGTAATAATTTCACTCGTTTGAAGCTTCCTAGCAGGTTATGTAGGATGGGAATCTGATGGAGAGTTCAAGCCCCTCCACCAACAAAGGCTACCAATCACTTTTCTGGGTGTCATGAAAGGAAAATTGTGGTGTAGGGTTGGGGGGGGGGGCGATGTCGTGAGCAGTTTGCACAGAATCTGTTATATATTGGTTTATAAAACTGGTTCCGCAAGATTTTCGTAAATGGAGAGCCATTGTCTAAACACTTGTTTCCCGAAATTATCTTTGGTCATAATAAATAGCATATAATGAACGCCTAATGGCATATAATAAGTACATAATGTTCCTTAAGATTAAACAAATGTTGCTGTAATGTTGCAGAAATACGATGGTGTAAAGACTGTATGGTGAGCTGCTGGAAATTGTGATGTGTTTGCGTGTTTGTGGTTGTGGATGTGCTTCAGATAACCAGGTCTCTTGTTCTTTGAATACACTCACCTTTAATAACCTGATTCCCCAGTTATCTCATCCCACATGCTCAAACCCATGTTCGGATTTGACGCCAATCCAGCCCACCCACATCTTCTCAACCCAAAAAGGCCTGAACAAAGCCAGGGCCACCTCATTCTTCTGCTCTGCCAAGAACCTTCCAGCCTCTGTGGAAAAACACGCGCCGTCGGTCACCGTTCACAGGCAGGGAAGATGTTATGTAAACAAAAAACTCCACACTACTCAGTTCTCTATTAAAACATGAAGTGTAGGACACAAATAGCTCACAGCTAACGGAGCTCTGGAACTATTCTGTTGACAAAAGGAACATTTTGAAGCATCGTGGAAGGTGGGGTGGGTGGAATGGGAGGCTTGAAATGGATAAGCAGATACCAGAATATCTTGATATATGTATTTTATAGAGAAAGCCAGGACTTTGAGTTATTTGTTAGTCCTGCTAGTTGACTGCATCTCCAAATGTTTCATGACAGAGAATTTGGACACCAAGGTCACAAAAAAACTATGTAACCACAGAGACTGTATGTGCTACAGCATAATTATCTACACCAGCCATCAATACACGTCATAACCTAATTGACGTTTATGTAACAGACCCTTTTGTCCAAAGCATTGTACAAGTGAGGCATTCAGCACATCATAAAGCGGCCGGGAGTCGACTAGGGCACAAGTGCAGCACGGCTGAGTTTCCAATGAGTGACCAGTAACAAGTGTTAAATTAGCACTGGAGCAAGAGATACACAATACGCTACAAACACAGCCAGAACTGAAAAAGTAAGCTATTCAAAATATGTCATGATGGGAAAAAAGAGTCAAAAGCTGAAATTACAGCGACTGGCTACTCTTCATGCCATTGTATTTATGGAATGGTAATAATGAATATGACAGCTAAAGATGGTTACTAAATTACAGTTATAAATAAATAAAACATGACGTCATGGAAATTACGTCAGTATTGTCTAATATAGCTTATTTCTTAAGCCCTTGCATATTAAAATGCATGTTTTTTTTTGGTAAACTCCTGGATAGGTATGTCGTTGAAACAACAACAGGGACCCTGGGTGCGTTTTGAGTCAGACAGCCCACTAGCCGCCGCGTGAAACAGCAGCTTTCTGTGCGCTCGTGTTGAGGCGACACGGCACCTCCTCCCCGCGCCTTTTTTTCCAGACTAGGAGAAGATTCCTGTCCTCCGCTGACGCCGCAGCTTCAGCCCCCGTGTCACAGTTTTCCGTACGATGCGGGGTTGGAGCCGATGTGCAGCCAGCGGCATCAGGAACAATAGACAACCGTCCGGAATATTCCATCTGATTCACGGAACGGATCATTGTCCCTGAGCGGTGACGCAGAGCCATGCAATGTCACATGACCCAGAGTCACCATTAGTCATTGAGATGCACCCACCCGCTGATTGCGCCTCACGTTCCAGACCGTCTGACACCTGTTGAGCTGAATGATAGTCTCCCGCAGGTTATTTGCTAGCCGAGTGCGAGTCATGAGGCCCCATTCTTTATATTGCCATATTCCTGCTCAAGAGGAACCACACCGGAACACAATGCCCCACGAGCTTAGTCGGCTACCAAAATTTGCTGCTTTAAACCCATTTTTGCTTTAGCAAGAAGAACCTCAGCACTTATTTGTTGACTGCCTCAACGCTTGATGCTAATCTTGTCTGTACCCGTTTACCGTTGATGAAGGGCGGACTGACCGTAAGGTTGTGCCTGCTTTCACGGTCATGGTGGTGAGACCACACGCAGCTTTAATGTGTTCATATTCAGGGTGATGTGTGACTTGGCAGATCAGGATGCTATGCCTACACTGTCAGAAAAAGGAGTTCACTGGGACTGAACCCTCAAGGGTCTGCCAATTGTACCCTTAGCTGTATGCAAATGTACCTTTTAGTGTAATTTAAGGTACAGAAATGGACTCTCTTCCTCAGGAGGTTGGTGGTTCAAATCCCAGGCAGAGTGATTTCACCACTGGGCCATTGAGCAAGACCCAAGTTAACCGCAGTTGTTCCAGAGACTGGCTGAACCTGCTCTCTACATTGCGCGTCACTGTGTACATTTGCTAAATAAATTTTTAAAAAATGACAGGATAACAGCCAAATAATTAGATCATTTATCATGGTTGAGAATAGGGGGTTAATCTCAAAGTGAGTGTCATTAGGTTTAAAATTAGCAGTAAAATTCCAGCCCAGTCATACATCACCCACTGCAAATACACTGACAAATATTTCTGAAATGTTCCTACTCCCCAGGCAATGACCAGCTTACCCAGTCCTGATTTCATTTGTACATTTTCGGTGAAGTCAGATATAGACAAATGTCATGCTTCTGGAATAATTAAACTTTTCTTTAAATATAATAATTATAAGCTTATATAATTATATAGTTATAATTATATGCTGTGTTTTTTTGTAACTTGGATAAGTGTGATGCCTATTGGGGACAGTCTGTATGCTGCACACTGAAAACAGTCAAATTATGCCCTCTAGTGGTTTGGAGGAGAAAAAGTTTTCCTCACGGGCTGTATTTCAGGCTAAGGCTTGTTATGCTAGCATGTGGGTGCCATTGATGTCATAGTGTCTGGTAAATCCGAAAGCCTGCACAAGATTTAACCATAAGAAGCTGTATTTTTATCTAAGCAATGAAAATCTTCATGGACAAAGCTGTTCATCAGCTCTCTCTGATTCTTGTCGACTTCACACTGATCATCCCACCAGAAAACGCTGCTTCTCCCATTCACTCCATTGCACCGTTTGCTTGGGGGGTGACCCCGAGAGGCAGTGGGATAAACCTTTCCAAGCCGGGCTATGTTTTTAATCCAGTGGGATGAAATCCGATTAAGGTGACCTACAGCACTATGGGGGAGGGTGACAGGAGATAACCTGAACCCCCGCCCTCTTCATTCACACCGTGCATGCGTGCGCCTATGTGTGTACTGCTTATTCTCATGCTTATAATAGTTCTGTGAAGCACAGCAGGGGTGCAGCAAGGGCACGGATACCCTGGCAGATTTGGGGTGGGCATCACCTTACAGCGGCCCAGAATTCCTAGCTACACCCCCGAACCCCAGTCTCCAGCATTGGCCTGTCTTCCTGGTTTGATCATCACAGAAGGCATCTGAGCACCATACCTATTAGCTTGTGTTGAAGGCACCCGATGATTACCTGGCTTTGGCTTTATCGGTTGTCTAAGCATGCAGCAAATGCTAATCCCCATCTTAGAAAGGCTAATGGTTCTGGGTTTATGTGCTGGATATGTAAGTGAAGAAGGCTCTTCTTGGAAAGACAGGCGTGGTAAACAAGGTAGGAAGCAGCTGCTTGAGGACATGAATAAACTTTTCCTTCCAGGAGCTGAGACACACTTTCCATGCGTGCTAAGTAAACAGGAGACCGTGGACGCCACGTGAAATGGCACAGCGCCCGTGCAGCTATCAGCCATAATTACATAAGGGAGGTCATGTGATCATAGAGGGATCCGCAGAGCTGCATGGAACATAGAGTGTACTGGTGCTCAAGGTGGGCAGCAGACCTGCCAGCTGGGTCAATGCTGTTGTATATTTGTTCAAATAAAACTATAAGTGGCTTTGGGTAAAATCATTAACTAACCAACTCCATGAGGCTACTGGGGCAACAGTACTAGTTTAGGTTAGAGTGCTGTATTGCTTACTGGAAATTATTGCTAACCAGCATATAAAGTATAATTACTTATTAAATCATAACGCATGCATGAAGATATCATTTCTTTATTTAAGGGGCAAAGCCTTAGTTGCCGCACCTGGTTTTTGTGAGTTGTGCTAGTATTAACTATTTTTTTTCCATTTATGACTGCAACAGTTAAAAAATTCTGTTTGAGTTAAAAGTGAATAACACCACTTCTCCCCCGTGGGCCAGTGATAGCTTCGGAAATATTTCCAGTATGCTCTGACATGATAAACAGTACATAGCACCTTTGCTGTAAGAGTGAGGGGGAATCTCTGTTGTCATGCTGTTTATATAACATCAGGAGCTCAAGGACATAAAACAGAGGAACATTTTTTCCCAGTGAGTGTCTTAGGCTGGCTGCGGAAAGCTTTCTCACTCCGGCAGATTCTGAGTAATAAAGTAATAGCTTGTTTCTTATCCCTGAATTAGGTAAAAGTGAATGGAACCCTGAATTTCTACATGAACGCTGATTATATCCCCCTGTCCCTCTGCTACTGTACTGCTGGTTCAGTGGGTTGAACCAAACTTCACCTCTATACCAGGCAAAGGACAAGGCTGATTTATGAAGCTGGGATCCATGGTACAGGCTGTCCTGCACCTCTATTGGTTTTTCCCACCACTTACAGGAGGTGCAGTGAGCAGTTACTGGCGCAGGGTTGGCCGTCATAACCCCATTAATGCATTGCCACGGTAACAGCCAGATTGACAGGTGCCGGAATTCCTTTCTGGCGTACAATACTGTAGCCCCGTTGCTGGGATACAGCCCTCACAAACAATTTAATAGACAGTGCTGAAGAGTGGGGATTATTTAAAGGGCAGCCGAGCTAAAAAAGGGAAACAAAATGCAGTGGGCGACAGGGAAGGCGTACGTCAAACGTCATCCTCCATTTCATCTTTTCATGCTGCAGAATGTCAGTAGGGCACATTCCAACCTGCAGCCATGACGGCATAATGTGGTTGATGAGCTGGACTCTGTATTGGTTTATCTTTTTAAGAAATCCCACAACGAATGCCTAGGCTGCTGTAGAAAAATAAAGTTCTCTTTATTTCGCTTTATTAATGCATCGTCATTTATTTTGAGCTGAACACGCCCCAGTGGCGAATGTGAAGCAGCTTTGTGTGCAGTGTGGGTGACGACCAGGTCAGGGGTCCGAGTCGGCACTGTTACTGATCACCTGTTTAAAAGGTCGTGTTCTTCGTCGGTGTTCCTTGGACTTGGCGTTCTGTGGTGTTGCCGGGTGTTGGGAGTGTGGGCTTTGGGTACACAGGGAAGGGGGGGCTCCACAGGGGTCAGGGGTCAGTTTTGAGAGCAGTACTTCCAGAAGCAAACTGTCAGAGAAAAGGCCTCAAGTGGTGAGTGTCTCTACTGGATCCAAAGACACTACTAATGAAACCATCAAAACAGATCAAACGTTTCTGCAATGAACCACATCATCTAAAACTCCTACAAAAACCCACAACTGTCTGAGTAAAAATTTTATCCCCATATCCTCCTGAGACCCAAGGAAAAAAGTGTCCTTCAGTTTTAGGTTAATTGTGATTTTCTATGTCTTTGGAGGAAATAAGACATCTTTTTTCAAATGTATTTTTATTTTTAATTTCACAGCATGTCGTCTTTAGTGTACAACAGGAATAAATATGTTTCCTTACATCAGTGAAAAGATGTATGCAAAAACAAAATGTCCACTGCAATGGACAAAAATGAATGGGTGGGGTCTCAGGAGGATATATAAACACAAAATTATTCTAATCAATCACTTAAAATGAAAACCAGTTGTGTATCAGGCACAATTCAAAAATCCCAGCTTACCTCGCTTATTGGGTTTCTTTCCTGCCTGGGGGGTTGCCTTTTTGTGACCCTTTCCACCTTGCGAGTGACGCTCGTTTACATTGTCACTTTGTTGCGAAGTTGTACTGCAGTTATCCACAGGGGGTGCTGTGGTGGTAGTTCTCATAGCCTCGTCTGAAATTCCCTGCATAAAGATGAGCGTTTCCAGCAAGGCGCATCAGGAAGCTTCTCACGAAGTATTCACGAGCGAGATGACTCAGCTGACTGCTGAGTGATCTACAATGTAACCCTCTAAGGTCTCTGGATTATCATGGACTCATTCCGAAATTCTCTGACCACATGACCCTGCCCAGGATAATCAAATGGATTAATGCATTGATGGATGGATGGATGGATGGATGGATGGATGGATTCTCTGAATTATTTCCAGAAAACATATAGATATAAGGAGTCTTTCTCATTATTAATAAAAACATCATAGGTATGATTTCAACTTGCTTGATCCTCATTGGACATAAAGTTACACTGATACTAATGAATAAACACACAGGCACTCACACACACACACACACACACACACACACACACACACAGACACAGATACACACACAAACACAGAGATATATATACATATACAGACACACACAAAAGCACATCCACACAAATACACACAGAGACACAGACAGACACATACACACACAGTCACACACACTTACGCCTTTGCTCTTCTTGCCTGGTCCTCGCACACCTGCTGCAGCACAAATAACAACATGATTTGCCAATTGTAAATCAGCCGGTTACCCAGTAATTTGTGTGTTTGTGTAAATGTGTGTGTCTGTTTGGACGTCTTACCACGTGGTATCAGGGTTATCTTGCTTCTCCGGGTCTTGTTGATGGACCTCTGCAGATCTTCCAGGGAAGCCAGCATTTTTAAGATCTTCTCCCTTCTGTCTTCTCTGGCCACCGCTGGCGTGTCTGGACCAGGCTGCACTGGCTCTGGGATCCCCCCTCCATCTGGAAAGCAGAGCTTAGACATTTCAGCTACAGGCCCCAGAGCAGCATTAGCATTCACCTGCTAAGGTCCACACTATACAGTAGCCTGCAGCGTCCAATTCTCTGTTAACTGTGTTTATTTGTCAGAGATGGATGTGCACTTCATAGAAAAGAATCCCAATTCGAATGCCTTAGACCACACATCTATGTTCACCCACCCAGAAGCAGAAACATGTTAGTCTAGTGTGAAAACGATTTATTTTTGCAGTTCCTGTAGGCAGAGGGATCTCATCCCTTCAAATACCATCAACTTTCCTCCGCACCATGTCTCTTTTCTTAGTTCTTCTAACTCTTGTAGTATCTGACTTAATGTATTTTTGTAAAATGCACACTCCATTCGCACCTTGTATAGCTATAATTTAGTCTTTTTACCTAAACATCAGGTACAGGTTGTGAACTCCAGTGAAAAAGCATTTGTTTCCCACTAAAATTGTCAGGACGTTCTCAGAGAGCTTGCCGTGTTTTGACAGATGATTGCTACCCGGCCTGAAAACCCCTTGCAGTTCCGACAAAAGGAGACTAAACTCAACAGCATCAACACACTCAACCCAGTGGTCTATGGTCATCGTCCCAATTCTAAGGGACTTTCACTAGACATAGGTCATCTTGAGATCCCCAAATGAGTTCTCTACTCAATACAGCTTCTTGTTAAACCCATGCAGGTACCCACGCTTACCCCGTCCTGGATAGCTTACCGCCTCTCGTGAGCTCTATGTCGAGACTGAAAGGAGCACCGTTTGCAGTCACTGTCACCATTGTCATCGTCACCAACACCACTGCAGCACTGATCATGGCTTTGCAGCTCATCACTCTTCTGATATTTTCTGGTATTTTCCAGAATATTCTGGCGTCGTCTAGAATCTTCCGGTATCCCCCGGTACAATCTGCTGTGTCGAACTTATTGTGCTCGACAGGGGTCAGTGTCACCTCTGCTGTTCCAGTGATTCTTTCGTCTATGTGGCAATCTAACGCTGGTTGCCAGATTGGGTTTGGAGCACCTCTTTCTGGGAAGGGTTGTCGATGGTGTACGGCTAAGCGTTCGCGCCGCGTCTATCCGGCGACGGGGGCTGTGTCCTATTTAAACCCCGGCAGCCTGCCGAAGCGCTGTTCCCTGGGCCCGTCCGCGTGACGTTTGGGGTCTCGTGTGTTTTTCTTCGTCCCCTCTGCCCCGCCTTGGCGTCAGGGACCCCATTGTGAACGAGGCGCCGGGCATCAGGGCCTCCTGCGTCACAGCCCCAGAGCAAATACATTAAGAAGCCGTTATCACTGCTTGCTCAGTTGGAGGGGGGCACCCCAAAGACCATTCCTCTCCCCCTCGTGGGGGTGGGGCTAATTTTACAGTCATTACCCCCCACCCGCCTGATTGGCAAATTTTACCATCAGCACCCTTCTCCCACCCTGCTCAGTAAACCTGAACCCCGCTGCCCTGTCATTAGCAGATAATTTACCTTACATCGTTTTGTCTTCCCTTGCGCTTCATTTCTGGCCTAGAGCTCCCACAGAAGTTAATCTGCTGGAGGTCAGAGGTCAGAGGTTAGCATCGACAAGCTCAAACAGTGTAAACACATTTTACAGATGCTTGCATGTGCCTGCAGCTGCATGTAGATTTCAGCAGGTGGCACTGTGGTTAAGATTCTGCTTTTACTACATGCAAACACAGGGGAAAAATGAAAACTGTCAGGATGTAGCTAGGAGGTGACCAGGATGTCTAGAAATCAATGAACAGAGTTATTCAAAATGACTACCACTAGTAAATATTGACATAAATTGCAGAAATTATTAAAGCTTTATCATTTTGATGTATGTTTTAATAAATAGCTAATGACAAGCGTCGTTTGTCATTAAATACTTATCTTACAATATATGGAGAACACCCTGAAATATCTGCTCTCGTAAAAGTCGCTATCTCTGACTCCCAATCCATCAAAGGTGTAAACAATGGCCGGAATCCACTTCTGTGTACAAAGATGCACCATGGCGATGGCCTCAGTGACGCCTTGGCGATGGCCCTGGTGACGCCACGGCGATGGCCTCCTTTTATGCATGTGACGGGGCTCCGCCGAATGTTTGCAGTGCGCCCCCCCTCCTCTTTGTGTTGGATCACATGGGGAGGAGCCAGCCCCAGGGTTAGTCTGTTTGACCAGCTCTGTGATGTCTGAGGGCGGCCATGACAGGGGCTGGCCTTTGGGGCCTGCCGGGAATGTGACGATGGAGACTGGTCTTTGGGGCCTACCAGTAATGCAGTGAAGGGGGCTGGCCTTTGAGACCCGCAGGGAATGCGATGGCAGGGACCAGCCATTGGGGCTCATGGGGAATGTGACGATGGGGGCTGGTTTTTGGGGTCCATGAATGAACCAGTTGCTTAGAATTGGAATGACAGACCTGGGGCCTCATGTATAATGACATGCGTAGAATTCACACTAAAACATGGCGTACGGACAAAACTAGGAATGTGCGTACGCAAGAAAAAATCCAGATGCACAAAACTGTGCATAAGCACAGATCTACGCACATTAGTTTATAAATTGAAATTTTGCTAATTTTACACACGTGACCCACCCATAATTATGTATATTTGCATATGTAAATCTGTATAAATACCCGCTTTGTTCTGTGTTTTTCTTAACAACAATGGATAAACCATGTAGGACAAAGAAATATTTCAGTGAGTGCGAAGTCGAGGTCATGTTAACAGAAATCGAGAAAAGAAAAGTAATATTATTTGGTGGTTTAAGTGGCATCAGTAATAAACGAAAGTTGACGGAGTGGCACAGCGTGGCGGAGTCAGTTAAAAGTGTTGGTTCCGAAATTCGCACGGTGGCCGAAATTAAAAAGAAGTGGCCGGACATTAAAGTTGACGTGAAAAAACGAGCGGCCGCTCACCGTAAGAGTCTTAACAGGACAGGCGGAGGGAGCAGAATTCCCAGTCTCACACTTTTATCGGGTGAGGGGGACACCGATGTCAGCGTGGGTGAGTTTTTCTCGTACCATACTTGTTTGAATTACTTGCATGTTTATGAATAACAAGTAGGGCGCAGATGCAGTGTTACTTTTGTTTATTTTGTTTGTTTATTCTTACAGAAAATAGTACAAGAGGTGCCCCCAGTGCTGAATGTCACGGTGCAACGCGAAAGCAGGCGAAGGAAGCCGTGAATGCGAACAAAAAGGGCTTTATTACCAGGATAGCAAACTCCAAGACACATGTAACGTCAATGACCGGACTGGGGAAACAAACAGAAACGCGGACTAAATACAATGAACTAATGACAACAATCAGGAACAGCTGGTAAACACGGGGAATCCACACAGGGTTAACGAGGGGCCGTGGCACACAGGAGGAGCGGGCGATCGGGGCGTGACACCGAGGATGACACAGGCGGTGATGGTGCTGCTGTGCCGAGCACATCTTTGGACGCTGGCTGCACACATTCCCGTGCCTCAGAAACCGGGGGCCGACCATCCAGCCGTGTGCTGACTGAAGCTGTACTGCAGTCATAAAAAGAAATTGTGAATGCTGTAAGATTTTGCCAATGAATTAAAACATCTAAATGATACACTGTGTGGTATTGAAGTTGTAACGCTGTTCCAATTGGCGGGAAATTTGGTGGCTCAGGGTCAGGTTCATCTTGCCTAAGCTCTTCAGATACCGGCAGGCCACGATTTTGTGCCAGATTATGCTGCATGCTTGTACAATGCGACACACTTTCTTCGGACTATATGGCAGCACCCCAGCGGTCTTGACCAGGCAGTGCCAACGGCCTTTAAGCTGCCCTACTGTGTGCTCTACCACCGGCCGAGCCCGAGAATGGGCATCATTTTAATACTTCTCTTCATTCTGTGGGTTTGCCAGCGGCGTGAGAAGCCACAACTTCATTGGGTACCCACCGTCCCCTAAGGAGTTGTCAAATGGTTAAATCAAACAAAGCTTACAATATTATAAAATGGGAAGAATCTTCTTACCGAGCAGCCAGCCATCACCTACCACCCCATTTTCAAGTTTGTTTCCAACACTACTGTTTCTGAGAATGAACAAATCATGGGTTGAGCCAGGCCATCTAGTCACAACAGTAATGCAGGGGTGTCAGAAGCATTTTGAATGTGGTGGGGGCACACTGGCATAAAACTAACATTTTATGTTAAATGTGGGGGGATCTAAACAAAGAATTATGAAATGTGAGGGGGACATGCCTTTATAGCCATGTGCGTGCAGTCGATGGCTCCGATTACATTGGGAAATGCAGATATCGCTGCAAATTGTGCTTTAATCTTTGCCTGTTCAACCACAGTTTAAGGAAAGTTTATATATCCGGGTGACAAGCGGATTATGCTGTCCCATACAGCTGGCATGGCGCGACTTGGTGTTGACTGAGAAATACCCGATCGGTCCGCAAGTTCTCACTGAAAAGCACCTTTGGATAAGAACCCGAGAGTGGACAGAACTTGTAAAAGAACAGTTATAGCGCAATTCCTCATCGTCTGCCTTTGTAATTAATGCTGGCCCCAGTTCAGCACACAGTTCCAAAAGGATTGCTCTTGGAAATCTGAATCGACTTAGAAGCCAGTCATCATCATGGGCCGAGTAATCACTATGATCCCTGAATACGCGCTCTCTTCTAATTCTTCCATAAGCTATGTCTTCCAATAACTCAAGAGCTGCCATGGTAGTTGTAATAGTCTGGTCATTTTCTGCATCATTTTATTGTTACAAATTGATTAAAATCGGGTGCCGTACATTTGTAAACAACATACAATTAATGTTGGTGTATTGGATAAAGTCAGCGTCATGATTGTGAGTATAAAAAGGGAAACCACAGTAGGAATGACTTGCCATTGAGTGCCGTCCATTTACAAAACCGAGTAGAAACGTGCGTACGCCATGTCTGGAGCTGCCATGTGTCACGACTCGCAGAGGGAAGCAAGCGAAGAAAGCTGTGGATACGGACAAAGGACTTTATCTGCAGGGTTACACACTTTAGAACACATGTAACGTTAATGACCGGACTGGGGAAACAAACTGAAATGCGGACTAAAGACATTGAACTAATGACAACAATAGGAAACAGTTGGTGAACACGGGGAATCCACATGGGATAGATGAGGGGGCGTGGCACACAGGAAGGTAGGACGAGTGGGGCATGACATTACCCCCCCCCAAAGGTGCAAACTCCAGGGGCGCCTAAGGGGAGTGAGGAACAGGACCGGGGACACGGGACCTGGAAAACAAAAGCAAAACATCAACAGGGCACAGGGAACAAGACAGACATACAGAACAGACACAAAGACAGCATCCCAGACAACAACTGACAAACAATGGGAAAAGCAAATAGGCACAGGGGCAACAACACGGGAGACACAGCAGGAACACCAACAGGAGGAACGAAGGGGCCAGGAGTGCACAAAGGAGAAACAGGAGGATGAGGAGCAGACACAGGGGGCACAAAGGCAGAGGGCAAGGAGGCAAAGGGTGGGGGGAAATGGGGAGCTGGAGGGAACCCCAGCAGGCGAGGGGCGGAAGCCGCAGAGGCCACAGACAACTGTGAGGAGGGAGCAGGAGGGAATGCCGAGGAGGAGGAAGGCGGAGGGACCAACGGCGGGGACGAGGAGGAAGATGAAGGGGACACAGGTGAAGGGGAGAAGGGAACAGCAGCTGTGGAAGGCGAAGGCACAGCCGCTGCCAGCCAAGGCGTAGGTGACCGACGAGCCGAAGATGGGGGACCCACAGGCGATCGACGAGGCATCGGAGGCAGGACCACAGCCAGGGTCCCACTCAAATCCCTCCAACTCCACTATGGAGGGAGTAGCGGTGGTCCGGTGGGACCTCCTCGGGGACAGGGGCTGGGGCCATGGGTGTCGAAGGCATGGGGCCATGGGAACAGGAGGCACGGGGTCAGGAACCGGGGGGACTGGAGCCATGGAGTCAGGAACTGGGGGGACTGGAGCAGGAACCACAGGGGGCAGCACATCAGCCGCCGGCACAGGAACCATGGGGAACTGAGCAGGAACCACAGGGGGCGAAGTAGGAACTACAGGAACCATGGGGGCCGAAGCAGGAACCCCTGGCACAGGAACCACGGGGGCTGCTGCAGGAGCCGCCAGCACAGGAACCTCGGGCAGGGTCGCTGCAGGAACCACCGGCACAGGAACCTCGGGCAGGGGCGCTGTAGGAACCGCCGACACAGGAACCTTGGGCAGAGGCACTACAGGAACCGCCGGCACAGGAACCTCAGGCAGGGGCACTGCCTGGTTCGGGAACTTGGGGACCCGCAGGATGGAGTCCTCAATAGACCAGGCCCCTTTAAGGGCCAGGCGTTTTCCCACAAAGGGGTGCGCTGCCGATCCCAGCAGCAGAGCGGTGGCAATGCAGACGTTGGGTGTCCGCGGGGGTGAGGTGGCGGCGTCAGGAAACACCGCTGGGTTGAGGACCGGGAGGAGCCCATCCCGGCAAGCAGCAGGGGAGGCAGCGGAGACCGAGATGGCCCCTCCGGCATCTCCCGTCTTCGGTTCTTCCGCTTTTTCCTTTGGTCTGTTGCTTTCGGCGGGATTGAGGGCACCTCAGGCAGCACTGACAGCGGACCAAAAGGTAAGCCATAGTCGGTGCCTACCTGCCGCATGTTGGCCTCCGTTACCCCACTTCTCAGTCACCGCAGGTTTTCGTGCACCTCCACCATGAGGTGCACGTCTTTGGACAGGGATGCCTCGTCCAGCTTATCCCACGTCCGAAAAGGCTGGCAGTCCTTGGTCGCCCCTCACCCCAGGCTGCTCTAGCCAGTATGTCACCTCTCCGATTAGACTGAGGTATTTCTCCTCAGTCAGGCAAGGTGTCTTTTTGTGAAGTCCGGTCATTATGTCACGACTTGCACAGGGAAGCAGGCGAAGAAAACCGTGGATACGGACAAAGGACTTTATTCGCTGTATAACACACGTAAAGTTAATGACCGGACTGGGGAAACAAACTAAAATGCGGATTAAATCCATTGAACGAATGACAACAACAGGAAACAGCCGGTGAACACGGGGAATCCACACGGGGTAGATGAGGGGGCGTGGCACACGGGAGGGTAGGACGAGCGGGGCATGACACTGTGAGAATGTGTGTAGCGCCAAGTTTTGTTTTTGTACATCTCAACGTGAGCGTGGAAATGGACGCACGCAACATTTTCGTGCATACACACCATTTATACATGAGGCCCCTGGAGAATCCTGGCCGAATTAATGACTCCATTACTGTGTGAATGTTTATCAGTGTACAAGGCACATTCACAGTGCATTTATACACTCGTCTCAGTTGCAATCATGTCTCCGGTGGGTTTGGCTGCAAAAGGCACCCGCTCTCTTGCTTCCTACCTGCAAGTGTCGCTATTGCCCTCCCTCTTCATCTTCGGCACCCAACCTGTCAGGCAGCTGCTCGGTCTGACATTATGCTCAGTATCGCTGGAATTTCTGCTATATCGGGGAATTCTGATCCTTTTTTCAATCTGCCCCTGTTTGTCATGTGTTGTGCTTAACCTTGTTGAGAAACAGTTTATTTTGAAAGCTCATATTTTGCTTTGAGATGTGTTTTGTGGCTTGAAATTAATGTGTGGGTTTAAATATTTTTTGATTCATATGATTCATACAGGAATAACATAGGAATGAAATTTGTAAAAAGGCATTTTGTAGGCTTGTGAAATACAACAGTATATGACCAAGAAGATTTTAGGATAAATGTCTTATTATCCTACAAATACATATTCTTGGCTGTTTAAAATATTTACACTAGTATTTCCCCTGTGTTCAGAAGAACAGAAAATGTAGCAAATACCTGTGATTTTGCAGGTTATAAATGGTGATAATGTGTATATTCAGTGAGAGTGACCCTTGCTGGTCATGCAAAACTAACCAAATGGTTTCATTCTTAGAAGCAACTGACCAAGACCTTGAAACTTTCACAGAGAGGAGGCTTGCTCTGGTTATAACAGAGATTTCCTCCTGTGAATGCCTCAGAAAAGCACATCCATTAAAATGCATTGGCCCTTGTCTGTAGCAAACCCTAACTGCTGGGCTGTCTATGTTTAATCTGTGTTCCTGGCTGGACGTGGTTGACAGTTGGATGTTACCAAATTAGGACAAAATGGGGTTGAGAATTCTGGTTACATAACAGTACAGGGTATTTAAGATCTACGCTGTAATAACAGTCTCTCTGATAAAGGTTCCTGCTGGACAAATAGATAATATAACATAATGCAACCCAAATTCTATTTTTATCTGCCAAGCTGATATTTGATACACGCTTTGCCCACTGGCGGAAAACACAATGTTATTCGGTCTGGTAGCCACTAGAGGGCAGGACAGCTCTTTCTTTTTTTTCTTTTTTGTATTGCTTTGTTTTAGCGGTAACATACCCAGCTATCTATGGTTATATGTTTAAACTTTTCATTTGGAACCATTCTTAAATATATTGCAGTTTATTTCGGCCAATATCTTTCCTTTCATACTGCCTCTTGGGACAGACTCTGGACTTATATTAGCACCTATAGATGGTGGGTGGATGATAATGATTTTTCTTACAAAGTCCCTTTGGAGCAACTCATTGAGAGCTTTAGGTATAAGTATCTGTCTGCAGTTTACAGCTGTCCTGGGGTTTACCCAGTGGGTCTAATCAGGGACAGAGAAGTCCAGCTCAGCACTAATTAGTCCTGTTTCAGAAGCCGATCGGACACCTTTTTCGACGGGCAGTGATAAAGCCAGCAGGCTTCAACGTCATGACACCCTGAGGCAGCTATGGCTGTTTAAACGACTGTGACAGGAAGTTCAGTACCGCATATCTTGCAGGTGATGTGCTTGCCCGTCTGCAGAACTGTCTGCTTGGGCGGCTTTCACCTGCACAGGTGCATGTCCTTCCCGCAAAGCTGCACCGGTCATGCCGATTACCCGCAGACAAGCACAGCTGCATTCCGTGGCTCTGCGGGTGCGTCACTTGCTGATTGTTCTGCGATGCCGCATGTGCTCACTATGTATCAAATTTGGCTTGATGTTTAACCTGAAACAGGAGAGCTGGAATAATTTTGTTACTCAAAAGAAATACATAAATGGGATCTTTTCCACTGCCTTCTGCTTTGAGTCTCTACTTGTCTCCTTCAGGTGGGATTCTGACAACATGACATTATTTATTTACCAGATCCTTTAATCCAAAATGACATACATTTGAGAATGGAGGGCCAGCCAGTCCTTAGGGCAATTGGGGCTGCTCACGGGCCCGATGATAAAATCAGCCTGCCGAATGTGGGAATTGAATCACCGAGATCTAACCCACTGAGCCACACATGGCCCCCAGTTTTCAGTATCACTCTGCACATTTGTTCACACGATTCCAAGAACTATGGGAAAAGCTCGACCATACAGCTGCTGTAACCACTCTAACCAGCATGAAGTTGGTTTTGGGGGGGGGGGCATCTGTCAGGGAAGGCAGGGAAGGAGCAGTGGCTTGGCAGGGCGAGGAGTGAGCGGAGAATCTGACAAAGTGCAAGCGGAGAGGACTCCGGGGAGCGAGGTGAGATTGAGGGAATTATGAAGGGGGAGAAAGGAAGGCTGTGGAGGGTGCGGATGGAGGGGGACGCGGGTGGGGGGGAAGGTCAGGGCTCAGTAAAGAGCGATTTGTTTTCAGTGAAACCCGATCCCCCCCCCCACTTACCACCAGTGCAACCTACAGCGGAATCAATTACCACTTGTCAGGATGAAACCGGAGCCAGAGAAGGCAAAAAGGGCACGACCTGGCAAGGGGAAGGAGTGTGTGTGTGTGTTTGTCATTTTAGGCTCTATTTAAACACAAAGGTGAGAGGGTCAGTGAGAGCATGCTGAAGGGACACAGGGAAGTGAAAGTGAAAGGGAAGAGGCTTCTGCGACAGGCTGTCACTCCTGCCCCGGCGCACTCTGTGGCGTGCCAGAGGCCAGTGTGGTTCAGCGGGGTGTGGGAACCTCTAACCACAGCGGTGCGGCCGGGGACGACGCCACGACATGGGCTGGGGGGGGGGGGGGTCCTCCTGTTACAGCCAACCGTATGGCGCCCCCTGCTGGATTGACAGGGAAGAAGCCGTGCACAAGCTCCAGGTTCTTGGCATTCATAACAGATTTTCAGCAATAAAGTGAGCATAATATGGAATGTACTTTGTGTAGAATTACTACTAATTTACAAGTAGTCTTTAATATAAAGACAAAAATTGACTGTATTTATATCCCAATAAACATTTATATGTATGACATTATAAGATCAACAAAAACAACAAACAAACAAACAAATGATGATGATAATAATAATAAGAGTGTCTGCCCTGTACTGGACTGGCATCCCATCCAGGCTGCACCCCTGCCTTTCCCCCTATGCTGCCTTTGATGCACCTTTAACTAAATAACTTTAATATGCTGTGCACAACTTTAAAATAATAAAGTCACAGAGGAAAACATTTAAAAATACATAGAACTAAAGTGTATATGAAAAATGTTAAAAGATACCAGAACTGAAACTTTGTTTGTCTGATCGTAAGATGCTCTTATTGCCAAATGGCCAAATCGAGGGTAACCAGTGGAGGGGGCAGGCGTGATTACGAGCCCCACTACGGTCGGACCCGGAGATGGGCCACGGGGATATTGGGGAAGACAGTACAAGTGATTGGTTACTATTAGCAGACACTAATGGGTGTGACATCGATAAGGAGGGTAACCGGATAGTGTGCGTTTTAGTGCTAACCGCTGCATTCCCGTCGTGCCATCAATCATTATCGCACTCCGACTGGGTTCCCTCAGTCTGGTTAATTTTTAATCAGCTGTAAAAACGAAGAGGTAGAAATGAGGAGGGAAGAGTGGAGTTCCTTAATCTTTCTTTACACACACACACACGCGCGCGCGCGCACACACACACACACACCATAAGTAACCAAGCAAAATACAAAAGTTTTATAATTTTTAGATTTTTCATTGAAGTCACAGATTTTTATTTAATTGAGTTTTCCCTTATGAGGACCAGGAAACAGGTATTCATCACGTTGTGGGGACATTATATGAGATAAGGTACACCCGCTCGCGCACACACACACACACACACACCATCTCATCGAAATGTTGCCAGTTGAGATCACTGTTGCCAGTTGAGATCACAGAGCGGCTTCACTGTCGGGCTCCTGAGCAAAGCCGTTCACCTCCAGTTGCTCCAGTGACTTGCTGACCCTGCTTTCTCAAAACTAATGTATGTCGCTTTGGATAAAATTGTCTGCTAAATAAATAAAATGTAAAATACTTTAAAAATGTTAGCTGCATTGTACAAAAGCACTAGTTCAGCAGCTGAAATTTACTGCAATGTAACAAGTAACAATAGATCATGTGACCGTGTGAAGCCCTGTCACATGACAACTGTAGTATGAGAGATGAATTTGTCAGGTCTGCTGGGTAATGGCAGTTACAGGCCGGTCGGGGAAATGATTGCACCGTCAGTGATGTGTATGACTGCTGTCACGCACGATCACCCACTAGTGGCACACACGCATCGACACGTCAATAAACACGCACACATTGTTCCATCTTAATTCAGCCCTGGCCAAATGGACTAACTTTGGTAAAAATCAGCTCATTCTCCCAAAAAAGCACCTCGCCCTGTGAACTGATCTACCCTCGCACCCGACTCTGGTGCATCTCAAAGTCATCGGACACCCAAGCCGGCCGCTCCTCCGCAGGCCCTGTAATTAAAGGGTATGTTACCACACATCTCACGGTGTCTGGTGGCAGGACCGGTCACCTGACACCCCGGTTCTGAGACGACAGCACCATGGCCCCCATTAGCAGGTATGAATTATACATTCAGCACAGAACACGGACAAGGGCGGCAGTGGGCCAGGTGGACCAGACCCCAGTGAAAGAAAGTGAGAGAAAAAGAGAGTGTGTCGGGGGTGAGGATACGATGCGAGGAGGGAGGACTGTGTCCATCTGCAATGATATCATGGTGATGTGTTTGCTGCTTTGCCTCGAACCTTCCACAGGAACCTTCCACAGGAACCTTCCAAGCCTCATCACTCTATAAAGCAGGAAGTCCCCACCGTGCGGAAGACCTCTGTCTTATTTCCCCTGATCGACAGGATCACTTGCCCACACATTTGTGACGGAATGGATCGCTCTGCTTAGCCTGGAAATGGCTGCATTTCGCCGACCACAAATGGAGGCCCACAAGCTCGGTTTCTGTTACTGGAAAATGTATCCGGAAATTTCTCAAATAAAAATGAGATACCAAAGATATTGTTGATATTGTAAGTCAGTGGCCACTTTATTAGGTACAGAAGCTTGTTAACGCAAACGGCCTGCTCCTCCAAACAGCCAATCATATGGCGGAAACTGAATACAGACAGCATACAATCAGGGCCAAGAGGTTAATTTACGGTGGGGGTAAGCGTTAAGAATGGCCAGGATGTTTGCTGTATTTGATTTTAAATATGATATTATTGTTGGTGCCAGGCATGGTGGATCAGAAACAACTAAGAATGGCGTGATTGACAGAAATCATCCAGTAGGGGGCAATGCTGTGGCCAAAAACACCCTGTTAATGACAGAGGAGATTAGCCAGACTCATTATTTACAGGAAGGACACAAGTGCAAAAATAACAGCTCGGTAAAACAGTGATGTGCAAAAAAACATCTCTAAAGGCATAACTCTTCAACCCTTGAGGTGATTCAGGATCCTTCACGCCTGGTGTACCTAATAAAGTGGCCACTGAGTGTGTTATAACCAGATTATATCTGTCGGGGAGGGGCGTCTCCAGAGGAAGCTGTGTCCAGAGGGGGCAATGTAAAACCCTGACAGGCAAGTGAATTATGTCTGTCTGTGGAGGTCACTGACCTTCCTGTCCCTCTCCACTGTGACCCTGTAGGGTCCCATCCTGTTATCGATGCGGGCCAAGCTGGGACACCGAAGACCTCCCCATCAGTCCACCCCACTCTGAAAGACTCATCTGTTATCCATGCCGTAATCCTCCGGGAGGGGGTGGGGTCAGAGGTTGTGAGGGTAGCCCTCAGCCAATGGTGTCTTGGGGAAAGCTATTGGGCCCAATCAATGGAGCATGTAACTATGATGGCTGTGGGTCCTTTTCATCTGTGATTACACCGTACCCCCGTCTCTGTGCCCTGGCATGGGTCTAGCGGGAGAAGCCTGTGCTATCGATCCGCTAATACAAGCCGCCATGTGGGGGAGCTGGTGCTGGTGCGGGAATGAAATTATTGGACTCTCTCATTTCTGGTAGTCAAAACCTTGAGAGAATAAGAAAAAATACAATTATGATGGGGTTAGGGGGGGCAGCTCTTTCTGGACTTTTGCTCAGTGAAACCTCATGATTGACATGCCGGAAAAGGCTCTGTAAAGATGTGATATGCGATGCCCACATCCGGGGAACATTCTTACAACGCTGATTTAATGTTGTGACAGTGTCATCATGTTCCTAAAATGCCAGCAGCAATATAGAAATGAACATCATTTCTAGTCAGACAAATAAACGTGATGATTCAAAGATTGAAAAGCTGATCACAGGACTATTCCAGGATGCTTCTCCTCAAATAAAAAGGTTTCTACCAGAAATTGAAAGCTTTTTTTTTTCAAGAAATGAGGCCAGCAATAATGATATATGATCATGTGTCCTCCGGGACGGAGTGCTGCACACTTCATCTCTGTTCTTAGCGTCGCACATGATCTGCGAGGCAGTCAGAATGTTTAATTCTACAGTGTTCAGTTTTGTTTATTTAAATACAGCTTTATTAAGGGCATCACTGCTTGACATTTTTTAGTCACATTTATTATATAAGGAGTGTTACTGCAACATATACTGCTGAAATGGTCAGAAAGAGAAGGAACTTAATGTAAATGGAACTTTGGAAATGTAGTTTTTCAGCAAATGACAGCAGAGAGGCAGGAGAGACTCTCCATCTGGGTAATCAAGCAGTTTCTGGGATTTATGAATGTCTCTAAGGATGGGGGGTGACTTTTACAAATGAGCCAGACACCCCTATTGGATGTCTGGTTTGCTCAGAAGACCTGCGCTGTCTGCCTGTTTTCCTGCCTGTTTGTCTGTCTGCCTGTCTATCTGTGTGCTTGTTTGTCTGTCTGCCTGTCTCTCTGTCTGTCTGTCTGCCCGTTTGTCTGTCTGCCTGTCTCTCTGTCTGTCTATCTGTTCTGGCTGCTATCTACCTGTCTGCCTGTTTGTCTGCCTGCCTGTCTATCTGTGTGCCTGCCTGTCTGTCTGCCCATTTGTCTGTCTGTCTGCCCATTTGTCTGTCTGTCTATCTGTTCCTGTTGCTATCTGCCTATTACTCTGTCTGCCTGTCTGCTATGTGCTTGCTTGTCTTGTCTTAGTGGAAAATCCCTCGATTCAGGCAGGAAAGCGGTAATCAGATTAATCAGCTGTGTCACCCTCATGATTTATCGCCCCATCCGTGTAGCAGGAGAAGAGTAAGATCGCAAAAGGATCGGTTTCTGCAAGCAATAATTGCAGGAGAAGCATTGAGAAGCATTGCCATGCTGCAGTACATAGTAGGCAAATGAATTGCATCAGAAAACGCAAGGCCAGATGTCAGGCAAATTTTAACAACCGATGATCGTTCATTCATTCAGTTTTTCGCCATCATTTTCCATGGCACAAGAAGGTCTGACACTGAGCTGAAGGGCAGCAACCAAGCAAAGTCACAGCTCACAAACACTCAATGCTAACATGCTAACAGTAGTAGAACTCATTGGTTATGCATGGCACTTGATGTTATTGTAGTCTGCGGCTTAGAGAGAAAGTTTGCAGATTCTTCGGCACCCGCCCCCCCCCCCCAGTCATATTTGTTTTCGCAGTTTTTATTGTCATATTTGTGTGGAGTTTTGCTGGGTGCTACGGTAACATTGGGCTAAGTGCTAATAGGGCATCTCTCAGGAGACCTTAAAACCATTCTTTCAAAATAAATAGAGGCCCGGCACTATTGCAGTCAGAACAACAGGCTAAGAACATAGCTAATGAATCCTCTGGGGGTACACAGTGAAGGCCCAGGGCATGGGGGAAGGGGGGCAGACGGCCTGTGACAGGTAAACACAACCTCCCAGTGGCCCGGCCCTGTCCAGGAAGCAGCAGGGTGAAACCAGGAGGCGCGGAGTTAACAAGACCGCAGCCGTCTCTGCGTGGCCCTGCTCCTCGTCTCTCCGGGCTGTGGGTCGAGCTCCTCCTCTATCTTATGGGTTTTGCCACATATTCAAAGCAATCCATGGCACCTCTTAGGAATCTCTGACGACGTGGTGCTTAATCTAAATTTCTGCAGTGCAGTGCCTAACTGTATGGTGTTCAGCTCAGTTAGGTTAAAGGTGGCAAGTCAAGCCAAATAGACAATTAAAGCTTTACTGCCATATCAGACACGTACAGTACGCAGTGAAGCAAAGTAACTTAACTTATGGACTCACGATGCAGCAATCATGATAGGGCAGACATAGTGCTATAGACAGAGTTTTTGGAGTAATTTGCATTGTGCATCCTATATAATTCACAATAATTTAAGAGGAGGGGAGGCAGGGGAAACATTACTACCGATCTCCGTAATATAACAATGTAATGTAAATACAATGTAACACAATGTGATGTAACGTAATGTAACATAACGTGATGTAACGTGAAGTAACAATACGGAACACAACACAACATATATATTTCACGTTAGACAAACAATTTCCACACACACTATATAACATTGGGTACTTTCCATGCAAGTGGCAGGGCAGCAGACGTAACCAGCCAAGGAAGTGAATTTCTTCATTTCAGAGTGACATCACCAGCAGTAATTTAACGTTACTTTATGAGTTTAAATGCACAACGAGCTGCTGCTGGCCACTGGGCCAGACGGCAGGTATCTCGCCCATTCTGTTGTGTGGTTTCTCTGAAACACTTATGATTATCGATCACCTTCTTGTGTATCACCATTCCTCCTGTATCTCCTATCAAGCCGTAGGCATAACCCGTCACATTTATCCCAACTGAAAAAAAGTTAAGAAGCAGGCGAAGAAACAATCTTGCTGGCTCTTCGTCTCGCTCGTAAATGACCTTAGCGCACATCCCTGTCCGCCCGTACTTTTGTGTCGGAGGGAAGAAACTTAGATCGGCAATTAGCATGAATTATTTAGTCTCTCAGACATGAATAATTAATTAATTAGAGGGATGTCCGCTGCTGTTTCGGACATAGGCAAGGCTGCTTGGTGTGGCGACACATGTGGGGAAGGCTGATGAGTACCAACAAATGGCAAGCAGGTGTGAGGATGAGTGTTAAAGAGGGGAATCCATTTTCATTCCATCCTTCTTACCATTTGTTTTTCATGGTATATTTCTGTATCTGATATACAAAATCAAAATAAAATAATAAAGGGCCAATAGGTGGAAGAATTTCTGTGCAGGCACAAGTCGGGGCAGCTTCAGACCCCCAACCTTGGGGACCCGGAGCTGTGAGGCCACCATATGCCCCAATATGCACATATTTAGCAACAATCAGTAAAAATTTACAATGCGTTAGTTAATGAGTAATACGAGATCATGAAATATAAACATGATAAAACGATAACAACAATGTTATTCAGACAGGGCATAATATATTTTATGTTCAAATGTACATTGCACCCTCAGTTGACATTCCTAGGCTCCCCCTGGTGTCATTACTTCTGTAATTGTTTTCCGTATGCAGTCGTGTGATTACAGGTCTTTTTAATTAATTAACATTTATAGCGACGCAGTGGGGAGTGTCTCAGACTCCCTCTCACTCTCACACATCTTCCTCCGTTCATCACAGAGCTCGGAGTCTGTATATCAGGTTCCTAAAACACAGATTGCTAATTGCCTTGTAATCACAGTGATTTGCCAATACTGTTAATTTCGCAGGATTGTTACAAGTCTCTCTGTCTGGCTGCTAGAGACTTTGATGTTATTGGATTCAGCTCAAGTGGCATTTCTGCCATCACTTTCTCCTACAGCTGAGATTCTCTGTGCGCCTCCCTGCCTGTCTGCCATCACTTTCTCCTACAGCTGAGGTTCTCTGTGCGCCTCCCTGCCTGTCTGCCATCACTTTCTCCTGCAGCTGAGATTCTCTGTGCGCCTCCCTGCCTGTCTGCCATCACTTTCTCCTACAGCTGAGGTTTCTGTGCGCCTCCCTGCCTGTCTGCCATCACCTTCCCCTACAGCTGAGATTCTCTGTGCGCCTCCCTGCCTGTCTGCCATCACTTTCTCCTGCAGCTGAGATTCTCTGTGCGCCTCCCTGCCTGTCTGCCATCACTTTCTCCTACAGCTGAGATTCTCTGTGCGCCTCCCTGCCTGTCTGCCATCTCTTTCTCCTACAGCTGAGGTTTCTGTGCGCCTCCCTGCCTGTCTGCCATCACTTTCTCCTACAGCTGAGGTTTCTGTGCGCCTCCCTGCCTGTCTGCCATCACTTTCTCCTACAGCTGAGGTTCTCTGTGCGCCTCCCTGCCTGTCTGCCATCACATTCTCCTACAGCTGAGGTTCTCTGTGCGCCTCCCTGCCTGTCTGCCATCACATTCTCCTACAGCTGAGGTTCTCTGTGCGCCTCCCTGCCTGTCTGCCATCACTTTCTCCTGCAGCTGAGATTCTCTGTGCGCCTCCCTGCCTGTCTGCCATCACTTTCTCCTACAGCTGAGGTTCTCTGTGCGCCTCCCTCCCTGTCTACCATCACCTTCCCCTACAGCTGAGGTTCTCTGTGTGTTTTTTGAGGTGTTGGTGTTGCAGTCCAACTTGTGACCTCTGTAAATAAACTGCTTGTTCTTGCTCTCCACATATCTGGTAAGAACTGGCCACGAGAATGTCCAGTTGAAATGTATTTATGCATACACCTCCATGCCACAGATATAGACTTATAATCAAGTACTACAAGTTTTTTACAATTGTTTGGGGTTTGGAATCATTGACGTATGAACTTTGGATCTATGAGTGAATACTGATTACAGTCCAGGAAGAAGTTTGTTGTTACTCCGAAACTGCTGACACAGCAACTAATGCATATAATAACTGTGGATTGCATGAGTCATCTTCTTATAGGCTAATATAGCTGACAGACAGATGAGAGAGAATGGTGATTGGATATTGGACAAAAAGTTGGCATTAGTCCAGTGGGTTTCCAGTAGTGGTGAATAAAGTGCAGAGGGCACCCATAAATTAAAAAGCTGAAATCTAGAAATAAATGGCTGATCTTTTTACCATGGCTTTCATAAATGATATTTCTTGTTGGCCCGGAGATGTTACGTGGCTGTTGATTATTTTTGTGCAACTGCACAGGTAGTTCCGGCAGCCTAATAACAGTTCTGTATGAATAAATTATTATTAAATGTTTTAACAAACATTTTAATATAAAACCCTGTGCGACTTTTTACTCATAAATTAGTGGTCATTCTTATCAACATAATTTTCCTTGGTTTTCAAACACAAGTGCCTGTCTGTTAATGGTTTCTATGGCAACTTAACGAACTTCCAGTGAGTAGCCTGACAAGACATTCCACCCTCATTGGGGCTATATTTTTAAGAGCACATTGGAACATTATTAAATGCTACCTGAAATCATTTTCTTCTGAAAAATGTACCGTCACTAGTGTATTATATAATTACTTTTTGTTCATTAGTCATGTTATAAGCAGGATAAACCACTTCAGGGTGTGTAACTCGTTAGCGATCTGCTTTTTGTCACATTACACCAATTTGTCATTGATTATTTGAATATAACCACACAACACATCATGGTTTATCCTTTACTTACTGTATAACACTGTAAGTCTGTCAGCCTGTCTGCCATCACCTTCTCCTACAGCTGAGGTTCCCTGTCAGCCTCCCTGTCTGTCTGCCATCACCTTCTCCTACAGCCGAGGTTCCCTGTCAGCCTCCCTGTCTGTCTGCCATCACCTTCTCCTACAGCCGAGGTTCCCTGTCAGCCTCCCTGTCTGTCTGCCATCACCTTCTCCTACAGCCGAGGTTCCCTGTCAGCCTCCCTGTCTGTCTGCCATCACCTTCTCCTACAGCCGAGGTTCCCTGTCAGCCTCCCTGTCTGTCTGCCATCACCTTCTCCTACAGCCGAGGTTCCCTGTCAGCCTCCCTGTCTGTCTGCCATCACCTTCTCCTACAGCCGAGGTTCCCTGTCAGCCTCCCTGTCTGTCTGCCATCACCTTCTCCTACCGCCGAGGTTCCCTGTCAGTCTCTCTGTCTGTCTGCCATCACCTTCTCCTACAGCCGAGGTTCCCTGTCAGCCTCCCTGTCTGTCTGCCATCACCTTCTCCTACCGCAGAGGTTCCCTGTCAGTCTCCCTGTCTGTCTGCCATCACCTTCTCCTACAGCTGAGGATCCCGGTCAGTCTCCCTGTCTGTCTGCCATCACCTTCTCCTACAGCTGAGGTTCCCTGTCAGTCTCCCTGTCTGTCTGCCATCACCTCCTCCTACAGCTAAGGTTCCCTGTCAGCCTCCCTGTCTGTCTGCCATCACCTTCTCCTACAGCTGAGGTTCCCTGTCAGCCCAACTGCCTGTCTGAAATCATCTTCTCCTACAGCTGAGGCTCTCTGTCAGCCTCCCTGCCTGTCTGCCATCTCCTTCTCTTACCGCTGAAGTTCCCTGTCAGCCTCCCTGTCTGTCTGCCATCACCTTCTCCTACAGCTGAGGTTCCCTGTCAGCCTCCCTGTCTGTCTGCCATCACCTTCTCCTACAGCTGAGGTTCCCTGTCAGCCTCCCTGTCTGTCTGCCATCTCCTTCTCTTACCGCTGAGGTTCCCTGTCAGCCTCCCTGTCTGTCTGCTATCACCTTCTCCTACAGCCGAGGCTCCCTGTGTATCCATCTCCCATAACCTTCTGTTATATGTGACAGTTGCCAAAAACCTGATCTCTCTCTTGGCTCTAACTGTTAAAGCTAATATAAATTTGTCTGGCTTGTCAGGCGGATTCAATCTCAAGTTCTATTGTAAGATTAAGATCTTCAGCCTAGAACATCTCAATGTAGATGCTTTGTCTGGCTCATCTGGAGCCCTCTACTGGATTCCTGTTGGGAGTTTTTCTCTTCACCCAGGATCATGTCTGTCTATATGCTCTCCTGCTCTGATGTAAGAAGTTTTCCCGACTTGGGTAACTTGAGAATACTCCACTCCCCAAGGTCTCAAATCTATATGCTTCCTATTGTCAATTTTTTCTGTCCCCTTCTATCTATCCTGTAGCCTCTTTGCACAAGTATGACTTAAGTACCAATTTAATGATACATTTATGACTTAGTTGTGAACTAGTTCACTTGGATGCAGAACACAAGCTAACCAGGAGACTCCTTTTACTGGCCCACACTAACATTGCTTTTATGTTAAGAACACCTTGTAGCTGGAGCATAATCTGCAATGCGCAGACTGCCGTGAATCTGTTGGGCTGGATCCAGACCAATCTGAATTCCATGAGGTGCAGGCGCTGAATGTTCTAGAACTTCAGGTCATTTTTATCGGCGCAGCAGAGCAGGCAATTAAAGGCAGCGGGGAGGAAGTCAGTTCTGTGGCTGTCATTGTTGAAGACTGCGACGCCCCCCACTCCTGCGCCCGCAAAATCCCACTCCCTGCGATTGCCACAGCCGCCCCTGCCAATGCGCAGCCTTAATAGGGTCCAGCGCCCGGGACCTGCGAGCAGTAATTGCGTTTGAAATCAATCAATCATCCTGGCTATTGACCCCTGATTGGATTTGGAAAACATGTCAGGGCGGGTTTGATTTTAGCTCTCCTCCAATGAAGCTAGATGTGAGCCTTTATTGCTTGGGACGGCCAGGACAGGCCTGCGCTCATCTGACGTGATGCCAGGAAAGATAGATATGTACAGTGGTTTCTGCAGCCATCTATCAGTGTTACAGTCGGATATTTTATCCTTCAAAAATACATCTGATGGATTCGAAGGTCTGGCCACCGCCATGACTTTTTTTTCAGTGCTGTCTCAATCTCTGAATATCTTGGCTGTCATTTCAAAACAGAAAACCCTTTATATTAATTTTGATCCATTTAAAAGTAAAATAAGTCTGAAGCACTACCACTAAAAGGTATTAGTTACTACAACTTTTTTAAAAATGGAAATAAAAACAACAAAGATTTAAAAAAAAATAAAAAATGCAACCAACAGGTTGTCGCAATATGTTTAAGTCTAGGATGGCCTGTCCTGCAGTCTGATCACAGGCACCAATGCATTGATGCTCCATATCAGTATGGCACAGGATCCATAACTTGGCTCAGGAGTAAGTTGCATTTTTTGCTAATTAGTCATGCTGGTACAGTGTAAAAAAATCTACAACAGGAAATGCGGTTAAAATGCAGGGGTGTGTGCCTATTTGCGTCTGTGGGCTAATGGGGCAGCGCCCTTCTCACTTCAATCATAAAAGTGTGATTAATTTCCCCATTTGAAGCTCCTGAAGGATGACAGAGTCTCCCGCAAACACTGGGTGATGAATGAACGGTCGTACTGCGCCGAGAATAGGCGCATCAATTACTGCACGTGTGCCACAATCATCTTAAAGCGGCTTGTCCAAATTGGGGTGGTGCAGCGGCTCCAAGCACCTCCCCCCCCCCTTGCCCTAGCTAGGGAAAAAGGGATAGGATGGAGCTATGAGTGAATAAAACAAAGTTGAAGGGGATGAGGAAGAAGACAGCAAAGACAGAGTGGGTTTGGAGAAAGGCAAGGTGAACACTTAGCTTTCGGTGACTTGGTGCAATACTGTTGGGTCCTAAAGACCTCAAACCCTTCTCTGCCAAGACCCCTGAGTCTCAATCACCTCCATTACAGCACGGTGTTATCCATGTACATTCAAACAGTTTTGACACCCAGTGACTAACCGGTGCTGTAGATAATATCATAAAGATGGGCTCAATACTAATCGTGTTGGGCTAACTCGTTTAGACTGACCGTACATATTTCTTATGTGTAACATGAAGCGCTGGAAAAATGAAATCGATAGAAATGTTTCTTGTTAATGAAGATGTACCGGGCCAGCGTTCGCCGCCTGACCGTCAGCCGCAGGACGCCATCGAGGCCTTAATAAATCTCTCCCCACTGCTGCGGTTTGCCAGCGAACCATACCCCCCAAATCAGTGTGTGAGTGGGCATGTGCATGCATGTGTGGCTGTGTGACTCGTGAGGTTTCACATTACAAACCTCAAATTTAAGTTAAGAAACCGAAAAAGAGGAATTTAACCAATAACGGCCAAAGTTTCCCCTCTGTTCCTGTTTCCTCTTTTGACCTGCTTTCTGGAGGAAATTACATTTTTGTCGTTGGCTGGGGAACATACCTTTTAAGTCATTAAAAATATGTTTCTGTTATGGCCAGCGCATTGAGTAACAATGTTGCCCAGTGCTGGCAGGTTAATAGGTTCAAATCCCATCTCTGCTTGGTGGATGTGTGTGTGTCTGTGTGTCTGTGTGGTGTTTGGCTTGAATGTGGTGTCTGTGTGGGGTAGGTTTCTGCTGGGTAATCTGGTCACCTCTCTCACTCAAAAAGATATATATCTCAGCAGGTTATGATGTTGTGTCTGTGAACAGAAGGTCACTAGTTCAGATCCCAGGGTCTGCCAAGTGTTTTTACCATTAGGCCCCTAAGCAAGACTCTTAACCCCTCAATTGCTCTAGTACCTGACTGATCCTGCCTACTCAAAAATGTGCACTTTGGATAGAAGCATCTGCTAAATAAAGTGTATAGTTGAATTAAATGGCTTCTACAAATTGCCTGTTATGTGCGTGCCCTGTGACTGACTGGCATCTAAAGGTGCACCCCTGTTTGTACCCTGTGCTACCTGGGATATACTCTACACCCTGTGGCAGGAGGATGGATGGATGTGGTCAAATTATTTGACTGTTGTAGGTGCATGTTGCTGAGAGAATCAGCAAAGCCTTGCTGAGAATTTAAGGTTGTAAGATCAACTGAAATTCAAGATGAAAGAACCAGCCACAAACAGATCAAATAGCTTATGGGTGTCCATGTGTGGTGAGTATTGTGGTGAAACTAACTATGCAGTGCTGCTCGTTAGTGGATTTGTCAGCACTGTGGTTTCTACTCACCTCAAAGTGGTTTGCCAGAGCTGAAATAAAGGAGTTTGTTGAGGTACAAAGAGTTGGAGTTGGGTTTCTTTTGCAGTTGGGGTGTGGGTGGTGTGAGGTAGCCATGTTTCTTGGGGGGTTTCTGCATGGATGAATGGTTGACTTATACAATGATTGCATGGTGTTGCATGTTTGGTCTGATGACATGGAAGTATAGACACGTTCGCCAAGGCCTGTGATGGATGGAAGTGTCTGGAAAGCTTCCCTGAAAATCGTCTGGTTATCCTCTCCCTGCTGGGCTACTGTTTCCACTATTGATTGGATCAAAACCTTCACCAGTGATCCCCAGTCTGAAAAGCAATATGGGAGAGAGAATTACAGGCCGGACAGAGGAGCACTTGACAGAAGCGACTGGAAGTGTCGTTGACGAATATGAAAGAACGTGTGACGGACGGAGGATCAGAAGAGGCTACTCTAACCAGGAATCATAAATAATCGTGCAATCCTGAGTGACCGAGCTCACCCTGGTCACACTCAGCTCCCCAAACTGAGGTCCAGCTGAAAAAATAAGAGCATCAGGACGATCACCAGCTGGTTTAAGAATAGTGTCTCCCCCTCTGAAATCCAGCAACCCAAACACAGAGATGATACTGCAACTCCAAAAATGTTCGGTATGCTTTACTTGGCAAAGTGATAAAAGTCCAACCTCTAAAAAATACTCAATACATTATACTAGACGGAGTGATGAGACTCCACCCTCCAAAAATACTCAGTGCACTTTACTGGAGAGTGACACTGTACACATTGCACTTTGTCATATTTCCTATTTCAGCCATTTCATTCATTTATTTTATATGTATTTCATTTATTTCTACTTTTTTCAGCCCTATCTTCCATTAGTTTCCTATAAATTCCTTAAATACTGTAACTACCTCTGAAGCTCTTTGTTATATGTCTACTGTGATGTTTTGCGAGTGCCTTTGTGTTGTTTTCTGCTGTCTAATCCTGTCACATGTCATATGTTACTGACTGCATGGCATAAGTAAGAATTCCCATATACTGAAGTACAAAAGGCAAATAAATAATTTCGAATCTTGAGGAAGGTGAGGGTGGGAGGATGAAGGTCCAAGCAAAAACCTCAGAGAAGAAAAGCAGAACACCTCGCCATGAGGTGTTAAACTGGACCATGAAATGCCTAAGCAGGAGAAGGTAAAGGTGAACCGAGACAGATTAAGAAACGATGTGAGCTGGAAGGAGAAAGACAGAGATGGAGAGACGGGAAGGAGGTGTGGTGAAGCACCATGGTCCAGTGATAAAGTGAGACTGGTCACCCCCCCCACACCCCCCAGAGCTCCATGCGCATAGATCACTAGCCCCCATCGCCATGGCAGACAACATTGATTGTCCGTCACCGTGATCATATTACAGCCTTATGAGATTAGATTTGCATTTTTAATTTCGCTCTTGAAAAAAATAAAAAATTGGAATAAATGAAATGAATATCAGATTGACTGGGAGATGATATGAGAGGAGGTTCTGAGAATATAAATATGATACAAATATATAAATGAATATGAGAAGACAAGTTAAGGATGGAGTGGGCCTGAGCACCCTGGCGATCCTGTATGGTTCTTGCAGAATGTAAAATAAGCACAAAGCAGCATCAGACACAATCAGTGGAGCTTCATGAGGTCTCTCTCCACTCACTCCAAGAGTAATACAAGCCAAAATGGAATAATTACAAAACTTAATTTTAATGACTAGATCCCATTTAAGTGTCTTTGCTTCTTGAATGACAGTCAATGTTATTTTAAGAGCTCAGTATCCATTGGTTATACCCAAAATCTCCATCCATTTTCCAAACCACTTATCCTTCTGGGTTGTGGGGGGTCCAGAGCCTATCCTAGAAGCTATGGGCACAAGGCAGGGAACAACCCAGGACAGGGGGCCAGCCCATTGCAGGGCACACTCACACACACACACGTGTGCACACCTATGGGCAATTCAGTAACTCCAATTAGCCTCAGCATGTCTCTGGACTGTGGGGAGAACATGCAAACTCCACACGCATGTAACCCAGGTCCCAGAGATGTGAGGCAACAGTGCTAATCACCATGCTGCCCCCCAAAATCTTTAACTGGAAATATTGTAAAAATTCAGTAAAGAAATAAATTTTTTTAAGTAAGTTCCCTTAAAACTCCCCAGGTGAGATTTTAATATTTACATTGATATTTAAAATTAAGTATTAAAATACAGGTTGCCGTTGAATTACGACCTAAGCAACTTACAACTTACGATATGATTTTATTATACAATATACTTTACATATGATGATTTTTGCATTTAAAAAAAAAAAAGGGCCGACTTATAGCCAAATCAACTTGGAACAGGTCAGGTGGACTCGATAACGGTCGTATGTTGACGACGACCTGTAATGGATTTCTTGAATTAAAAAAAATTACAAATTATTTTCCAATCTGCTTTATCATTTGAAAAATGACATTAAAATCCATTCAAATGTGCATGTTTAGAGTTGAAAGAGAAATAGGAAAAGCCCGATGTGGATGTGATCCATGTCACAGCATTACGGCTGTTATGGATGGGGTCATGCATCATGGCATTGAGGCTCCATCGAGTCTAAGGCTCTGGCATGTTGAATGGCCCATTACCTTTACATCTATCATGGCGTCTTGCTCATTTGGGGGGCATCTTATACAGTGATGATATTGGCATGCAGTCAAGCGGTAGTTCCGAAGACTACGGGTCTGCAGCCGGTGTTTCGTTTCAGTACGTTCTTATCTGAAGGCTGATATTTGAAGCTGAATAAAGATCTTTTGGTTCTGTATTCTGGTTCCCCAGCGTTTGTCTGATAAGGGCGGACCCAAGTAAATAGAACAAACAAAATAAATTTGGAGGAAGTGAAGGAGACCTGACCTGAACAGTGGGAGTCGTGAGCAAAACATCTACAGTATCCCTGCTTCCGTTACTGTAATTTAGCCGAACAAATGTTCCTCCGATGTCTTCTCAGATGAATCGGCCCACTTAAATTGACTGATTGCTTCATGCGCGTGGGCACTGGACGCCCTGGGCCTTCAGACAT
The DNA here is from genome assembly GCF_048594095.1 of Paramormyrops kingsleyae. Classification (NCBI taxonomy): domain Eukaryota; kingdom Metazoa; phylum Chordata; class Actinopteri; order Osteoglossiformes; family Mormyridae; genus Paramormyrops; species Paramormyrops kingsleyae. The sequence goes on from NC_132797.1 coordinate 64,706,628, forward strand.
GGAGGTAAGGTGTGGGGTTTACACAGAGTCCCATGGGTCCTGGTGACTCCCACTTGACAACAAACCAGGACCACAAAGGTCTCAAAATTATCCATGAATGGAAACAGCTACTCTTGGGTACCATTTCTCGACAGTCTCGCTCCATTGATCTCTGCCATGTCCCACTACCTTCATCTGCAGTCCTCATGAGGATTTGAAAAGAACCTCAATGTTACTGTGGACTAGTCGCCAAACGAGGCTCGGCATTGGACCCTTTGGTCGCCTGACACAGCATGCCGACGCGGGACCCGCCGTGGAGCCAGCTGGCAGGTCCGAGGAGCGGGAAACATGGGCTCCGTTTTGCAAACCTATTGATCAGGCTTGAAAGAGGAGCCGCCTCCTCTGTCCCAATGACAAGATGGGCTGTGGCTGACAGAGCTGCTCCAATTGGTAATCAATAGCACCCGGTACCTGACCTCAATCCGGCCTGGTACATGGCGACCCAAGGCCTTCCTCTCTTGACCACACCCTTTGGTACATATGCCCTCTACTCTACTGACCCCTACATTAAAACCCACAACTACAAAGTCCTACCACAACCCTTGAATCCCCAAGATAATCATTGCCTTTAAACTATGTTTACTTACCTATGGGAAGAATTCCTTTTCTTGGGCCAAGAACTGATTTTTACAGACAATCAATGAACAAGATGCTTGAATGAAAAAATATAGAATTATGATAAACACAAAGTTTTGATTCACCAATGGCCAAATAGATTAAATATTAACTTGCTCAGTAATTAACAGAAAATTTGCTCACATACATGCGCTTGCACACTCATGCACGCCTACTCATACGCCGTCACTTGGAAAGTGCGACAGCCTTCTCCCAAGTTCTCCGCTCTTCCTTAATTCCTAATCTGTTATTGCCCTGACACCCCCATTAAGTCATAAATCCAATATAGAGGAGCTGGACAGTATTAGCAGGGAGGGAGGGGGTTGTGGTTGAGCCGCAGTGGGGATGGGCAGGGAGCCGGAGAGGCGTGTGGGTGTCTGGTGGATAAATCACCCCTCTGGCTGTCACTCCACCCGCTTGTTTTCACATCCATCTCCCGCTCAGAGAATCTGCAGGCACTGCTGTTTCAGGCTTGCGATGCTCCTATTGAATCAGGGATCAATGGTGGGCTCTGGTCAGTGGGCTGAGGTCTCCACACTCTCCTGTGAGACCCCCCCCCTCCCCCCATGAGGCATGGTGACCCCTCATCATATACACTCCATCCCATAGGTTCCAGGCCCGTATATAACTTGTGCAAAAGAATGACAACATGTTCTATTCCTAAGCTTCCTTGACTGACAGCTTGGACAAGAGAACTGAGAACATCCTGAAGTTACATTTTTTTTGCAGTAAAGTGCATTTATCCATTCTCTTTCCAGAAAGTGCTTATCTGGTCAGGATCACAGTGAGCTGGAATTTGTCCCAGGAAATAGGTTAGGCATACCCAGCACACGGTGCACACACACACACACACACACACACACACACACACACACACACACACACACACACACACACACACACACACACACACACACACAGCGGTTCCAAGGCACCAGTTTCCTCTAATGGGTGATTCAGATAACAGGAAGTTGGGGGAGCCCCTGAGACAAATATAGAGACCTTTCGGATTTGTGTGAAAACGGGCAAGTCATTATACTATTTTTCATCAGAAGTCTGCATTGTTGCCAGCAGAGTGTGTCTCAATGTTGGGCCACTGACCAAGGCCCTTAACCCTGATTGCTCTAGAGACTGTCTGACACTGCTTTCTGAATTATGTTTGGATAAAATCGTCTGCTAAATTAATTTCCCGCTGGCTTCAAAAAGTGAACCGGGACCCCAAACACACTCAAAGTTGCAGCAAGAAGCAGCACATTTAAGGCTATGGGCCTTTACCTCGAAGGTGATTGGCTCTGGTTCTGGCTGGGGCCCAACTGCTGTACTCTTGAGTGGAACATTTGGCTTAAATCATGTAATTAAGAGATCTGGTGCTGTAAAATCATAAGCTGCTCCAGGGCGAGAATAACATCCCAAAAACAGCTAAATGAAGATGTGGGAATGACCTGCAACATGACATTCCTGTCATGGTGGGATACATGGAATTTTATGCTGCTCTCTCCTTCCTTATGATTCCCACACAATTACATTTGCTGGATTTCTGTATCCCAAACAAAATATTAGCCATACTGCATGAAGGCGTCTCCCTATGATCTCTCGCCCTATAGCGCAAATCAATGACACACCTCATCCATCAACTCTTCCTTCACACGTGCCCCCTGTAATTGCCTGTCCAGATTGCTTGCAATTGCCCTCTGATAGTGTTTGTGTGTTTCTCCCATGGCTGCGGTATTCTCATGTTTCCTTAATGGTTCCCAAGATGCATTGTGGCTGCAGGGGCAAATGAGACAGATGAAACAATGTGGGTGGGTGCCTGAGCAGGGGAGGGGGCTCGTAGCTGTGGTCAGGCAGGTTCAAAGGCTTTTATACAGTGTAGAAAATCCATTTGAGTAACATTATCATAATGAGCCCTGTTACTGTTGCTTTTCTTGTGGTAGATGAATATTTACTTCCGCCCTTCCAAGGCCAAGATGCTAACCGCTAGCCCATGTTGTGGCCTAGCTCTGGTAAAGGCCTCTCATAAAGTTATTTTTTTTTTGCTCATTTATGTCAGTATATATGGTGCAAGCTGGCAGAAGGCAAAGCAACTTGATGGGTAGAGGGTAGGACATTGGCCATGACCAGCAATTGCCAATCACTAGCCCTGGGAACACAGGTAACCTGAGCACTAAACAAAGTCCAGCTGGTCCTTATTAGCTGAAATAGCTTGTGGTGATTTAAGGTCAGCTGGATGGAAAGTGTAGGACTGTTTTTCAGGAGTTTTGGGAAAACTGGGAAGAGATAAGCTGTGTTCTTTTGTGTTTAAGCATAGTTATTGTCCACATTGTTCACATTTTAGGATGAGAGGCTTTTCAAACGCTTATGCTGTCAAAGAACTCTCTGTTTGCGCTCTCTTGTACAATCCTGCTCTGGTTATGGAACTGGAAGATCAGTTTTGTGTTGTCCCTTATGTGTTTGTGAATTCAGGGCTAGTGTCATACACAGTGACACAGAGAACAAATACAGGCTGCTTTACCGAAAGCCACTGTTTTCCCAGCATGCAACTGGGCCACAGGTGACACTTTTTGGTGGCGGCGGAAAACTTTTCCTGCTCGTTTAGCCTCTCTGATAATCATACAGAATCAGCATATTAGTCCTCCTCGACGCTTTACTCGATATGTTCGCGGAAACTAATTAAAGAGTGTAAACAACGCTGAAGCCCTGACAGGGAGTAATGGCTTTATAATGATGTCAGTAGCAGTGAATATGCAAAGGGCTCTCGCTTGGCACGGCCTGGATGAGAGATTACAGATTGATTTTTCGGCTGCATTACATATTAATAAAACCAAATCTAGCCGTCCTGTTTGATATGGGAAGGATTGAAAGTGGGGAAGGGTTGATGGGGTTGGAAGGGGGGGGTGACTTTGAGGCAGGAGAAAGTGCTTCTTCACCGTCACATGCTCTTGACCACACAGGCAGCCCAAATGCTGCCTCAGGGATACATTTATGCATCCATTTAGGAACTTACAGTAAGGGAAACCTGTACTGATGCAGGCCGACACACAAAGTCCCATAATCCTCTGCATTATTGAGGGAGTGTGCACCCTCCCAAAATCGTGTAGTATTTAACATCCACTTGGGTGTGCTGGAGACGCGGTTTGTCACCGGGACCTCAAGACGTCCCCCTTTCCTGCTCAGTGAAACGTTATCCTGACCTCGGTGACGGCAGCACCCAGACAACAAGGGTACAATTGATTTTGGAGCCGCGGTGCCGCCCGCTGACCAGCCGAGCCCTCGATAAGGCAGCCCGCTGGAGTCAGTGTCTCCTTGTCCCCAGCTCACCAATAATCTAGCCACTGCCTCCCCACAAGTCACGATGTTTGTCGGCTGAAAAAAAAAACCCATGGTTGTCTCGGAAATGCGCCTCTGTGGTCAACCACTTTGGCTTTGTTTTGTTCCTGATATGCCCGCTCATTAACATAATGAGAATTAAATGTGTCATCTAGTAGTAAAGTGAGTACAGGGTACAATTAATGAAATTTCTTTTCAACCTGGGTTTGTTTTGCGACAATGGCACATTTTTTAGACGCTGTTGCCATCGGTGACCTGTAGAGGGGGGTGCTGTGTCACCAGTGGGTGCTCAACACAGTAGTCAACCTTGACAAGCTCCCGTTTGGCTGGTGTCAGAAAGCCCTCGGACAAGGTGGCTAATGGCTACCATATGGTGTTACCCCATTTATGCATACTCTGCTGAACACAGGAGACCATGAAGCTGGTGAACATAAAATCGAGTGTGATTGTTGAAGTATGTGGGAAATGCTAATGTTGTATTGCATAAAATTTTTAATTGAAGAAGCTTACGGGAAGGGGTGCAATGGCAAAGAACTTGGTTTAGATTATCTCATTTGTTACCCTAATGATTCATCACTAGCCCTGTACCTTTAATAACTTCCTGGTAATAAAACTTAACTAACCTTGAATTAACTGATAACCTTCTTAGGATGTGAGAAGGAACAATTGGATTCATTTTGGAACTGTGCCCTGGGAGTACTACATACCAAAGTGCTTGCTGAAGTTTCCCCTAACTTGGGGTCGAGTAACAGAGCTTGCATCCATTTTGAATCCCCTACCTGGCTGAATTGTCCCACCCTGCGCTTCTCCCCCTCAATGTTATATTTCCTCACTGTTGCAGAAACATTGAGTACTTTGAGCTCACCCTGCAAATGCTGGGAAAGATCAGTCTTTGGGGGTGGGGGATGGTTTACGGTGAAATGCCAGGAAACCAATATTACATGCTTCTTTAAATGTTTGGATGTACCTTTTTTTCTATGTCATTTCTCCCATGAAGCTGTCTTTTATGGACACAGTGGAGAAATTCCACTCCCCTCGCTTGTAAATTGTGCTTGCAATTTATCAGACTGCACTAACACTTAATTAAGCAATTTAACAGCTTGGGATATCGGTTAAGTAACCCCCCCCCCCTTTCAATTTAACAATATGTACCCACTAATTAACTCGTTCGTCCTCATAACAAACCATAAAAATCAGGGGAAAGTTGTTTGCAGCTCTGCATTTTCTGTGTTTTCTGTATATATGGATTTTAAGGCTGATTTTTACAGAAATGGATGAAGGCAGTAATACTTTCAGCACAAGATGTCGGTGCTTTGCGTGCGTCAATAATTTTCAACATTTGGCAATAGAGGCGGACATTTAAATCTCTATGTAAAATATAAATGTGGACCCCCCCTCCCCCTCCCCCTTACACCCCTTTCAGCTTGACATCGGATCTCCACTGCAGCCCACCAGTCAATAGGCCATTAGTAAATAAGAGATGCATAATTTATTAAATATCCCTCAGATACATATTTCAGCCCTTGGTTATCAGTCATATCTCTTTGAGAAGTTATTCTTTAATTACACTCTCAAAGAAAAGTGTCCCCTTTAAGCGACTGCCTGTAACGTTATTCCGGACGGGTGCTACTGAGTGCTACCAACGGAGCGGATGGGGGGCTTTGGGCAGCGAGGGGAAGGACGCAGCACGTTAAATTGGGGGTCCTTTTAGGTTAAGAAAGGGGGGGGGGGGAATCACTCTCAGAAATATGCCAGTAAAGTCCCAGAAGTTTAAGGCTAGTCATAAAAAAGCTTTAATAACAGCATCGGGGAAATCTGCACACAATGGGGCAGCAGGGTTGGCGTGAGATTTTCAATTCAATTCAAGACACACGTGCGCACGCATTTGCCGATAGTCTGTATATGGTTTGCAAAGTATCCCAACGCTTTTAATGTAGCTAATTTTAAGTTTATAATGAAATAATATATATTTCTTGCGTGAGTGTGAGTGTCACACCAGATGCGTGAGAGTTGGCACACTGCAGCCCATGATCACTTATCGAACGATACATTTTGCTGAACGGGAGGGGTCTTTCGTTTACAATATTTTTTGTTGGGCCAGATACCCATGGGCCCTGCAGAAAATTTGGACGACGCATAATGTTTTGCTGCACCTCGCGCACAGGGGGACCTGCCCCAGTAATGACGGGAGTCAGAGCAGGTGAGCGACCCATCATGTGGAACAATCGTTTCTATTTTCCAAACCGCGCTAAGGGTGGTCTGCAGGAGGCGATGTCTGCTAACGGGGTTTGTGTTAGAGATGCCGCTTTTCTATGTACACACTCCCTTCGGACACGTATGCAATTGAACAGAAGTTATTGCCAACGCAGGGACGCCTTTCACATGTAAAAATGTAAATAAGTATTTCTTTTGGTGCTCAGGTTAGATATAGCAGGCATCCGGTGTGGGTGAGGCCGTTTTGTGTTTGTATGTGCGTGCAATTAGATTGTGCATGTGTAAATGTCCTCACTAGATGTTCTGCAAATTTGCAAGTCCTCCAACTCCTGCGGGTGTGAAAGCAGAAGATGTGTTTTTAAAGGTCTCCTGGGATGAATGTCAGAATATGGCACTTCCTGCGCTTCCTCTATCTTAACGGGAAACACACAGTCACGCAAACACGCTGAGAAAGGTGGTACAGTGCCATGGATTAGGTACTGAAGGAAACCGAGAGTTTTTTTATGCATAAGTATACAGTAAATAATCATAACCCAAAAAAAAAAGTGTCAATTTTCTTTACATCAGTCATTGAACCTAAAGACCTAAGGCTTTGCACAGTTTATTTCCTACTTCAACATGACTCACAAAATCAGTGTGACCTATGGCTACTTTTCACAGGTGCAAACTAATAAAAAATGCACAGGTGAGCAACCTGCTATTACAGTGCCTGTTTTCGATCTGGATGTCTGAAAAATGTACACACATTGAAGGAGCACAGGTGTTCGTCTGTCTGGTTCTGTTACTTCCACATGTTACCAGCAGGTGGCACAGAATTCCCAGGTCACATTAATGACACCTATTTTCACATGGATATGCACGCTGCTGCAATAACCATTACTGCTGGGATCTGGCAAGGTTACGTGACGCCTGGGACTTCCTGTATGACACAACAGTCTGTAGCTCTTCTGCTAAATATTAGATTATTTTAGAAAAAAGGACATTGAGATGACGCAAGATGAATTTCCTGGCTGAAGATTCCCCAGTTCTGCAGTGGACGTTACTCACTAATGGTTTATTTGTGTCTCAAGCTCGCGCTGTAGTTACATCAGATCCACTCTATGATTTGTTGACATCTTCCTGTCACGTGACTGATCACATGAGTATTATGCACATTCAGAAAGCAGAAGCCATTAAATTTATGATTTAGGCAGCTAAGTTATGATAATTTATGAAAACTGGGAGTGTGGGGTTCCTGTTAAAACAGTTGAGATGTTTTGGAGAGTCTTCTGAGCAGCTCATCTGAATGGACACGCTGTTCCTGGCACATGTGAAACAGTCCAGTCTGAACGGTAGCTTAATTGTTATTACCCGGTGAATGATACACAAAAGACACTGCAGTAACACTGCAGCTATGTTTCTTGAATGTTCTGTTGGAGTCCCTCTGCTCTTATCACTCTTGCAACGTTCTGACGATGGCAGGAGAATGTTTCTCTGGTGTGGGCTTTGGGGAAGATCCTCCCACACAGTGTGAGAATTCAGACAATGACTCACAAAAAAAAGACAGACAAAAGGAGAGCCGGACCAACAGACAGTACCTCATGCTCCATGCAGAATTTTCCATCCCTAAGTCTGCCTTTAATGTAACTTTTATTGGGAGCTGGGGAGAGGTAAAGCTTTAATGTCAGTGTTCGTGAGAGTGGGTCTGCTCATGTTATAGACAGATTTGGCCTCCATGCCTTCATTGTGCCATAAAGGATTGTGTCAAGTTGCCATTTTAGGCCGTTCTTGTGGTGTGGAACAGGATACTTCTGAATTTGTTTTTTTTTCTGAACTTATCTGGGGTATTAGTTTATGGTGCTGCTTGTCAGATGCTGTTTTTTGTATGATTAAAACGACAGGTGTGAATTCCCTGTATGGGCTTCTTCTAGTGTTCTCTCAAGGAGGAACAGTGTGAAAACTTAACATGAATATGGCCGTTGTCGTGCTTGTTTGAGTACTGTTATTAGGAACGAGGTCCTATCTCCAGCTGGGACAGGCTCCAGAACAACATGGTCTCTCCTGTATTAGTACCAATTGAACTTGGATGGATGGATGATTAATGACAATAGGGAACTGTCTTGAAAAAGATGTTCTCACTACCTTGTTTCCATGGTTGAATCAGGGCTACTTTTCAGACCTCCTAAAATACAGAAGAAGCCTCATTTTTGTTAACCGTCTTCAGCATTCCTTCAGCATGGGCTGCTTAAAGTAGAAATGGGAGATCTGTTCCCCGGCTTTGGTGTACCGCTGATCGACACTCAGGGTCTGAAAGTGACAGCTTGCGGTCTGCTCAGGGAGAAGTGATTCTTCCCTGTGGAAACTGGGGTTCCAGTCTGCAGACTCTTGGCCCATGTGGAGTCCGACTGGGGAGTCCGCAAAGCGTCACACCTGAGGATCCAAATGGCACATGCTGCCACCCCAGTCTACCACCTGGGGGGCGGGGGGGGACACAAAGCGTGGGGTGGGACAGTGTGGTGGCAGCACGTTGCGCTGGGGCGTGACAGGCCTGTGGCGCAGTCTGGGGGGAGCGATCCCCCCCAATGCGCCACACCTGCTCATTCCCGTGTTGCAGCCACGCTAACGAGGAGGAAAGGAACGGCATCAGTGAATTAGGGACACTAATTACAGTGCCGGGCTCTGACACGGGTACGCTGGCTGCAGGTGGGGGGGTGCTGGTGACACACGATCGCCACGCTGCGGGCGCAGTAATTACAGCATCCCCCCCCACCCCCCGCCAGCCACGCTTGCACTTGAGAAGCCTGTAACCGGAGAGGAATTAGCAGGTGCTCCGTGTTGCATTGTGAGAGAATGCAGGTCAAGGGGCTTTTCAAGAAAGGGATCTATAAACATTGGGGAGTGAGGGAGTGGGAAAAGGAGAGAGAGACAGACTGTAATAGAGCTGGAAAGAGGGAGGGATGCTTCTTAAAACAGCTTGAAAGCACAGAGCCTTAATAATAGAACTTCATAATGGCAGATGCCTTTATCCACGATGCACCTTCTATTCCCTGCCAGTCCAACCATCCATCATGACATCACTGTTCAGCTTGGGTCACCCACACTGTCCCCATCAAGGTCCACCAGCAGCCTAGCGGTAATGATGGATGGCCAGCTGTCCTTGACTGAGCACATAACAGCGCTCTCCCTGTCTTGCAGTTTACCCTGTATAACATCCAGAAGATCAGGCCTTTTCTGTCTCAGTATGCAGCTCTGCTTCTACTCCAAGTACTTGTTACCTCTAACTCAACTATTACAATTGAAGGTTCTTGGGATGCGCTTCTGGTCATTGAAAACTCATATTTGTTGGTTGCTTTTTTAGAAGTTCTGTAGCTCCTGCTCCAACACTGCTTACACTATAGTAGCTACACATATACTGACTTAAGTTGACTCCTTCACCGCACGCATGCTTGTGATGTGCTGTTTGAATCACTTGTATGTCGCTTTGGACAAAAGTGTTTGCTAAATATGTGAAATGCAATCTGAAGCGACATACATGAGAAAACAAGGACCCAACAGTGAAATCTCTCTACCAACCCTGGGATTTAAGCCAGCAACCTGTTGATCGCAGGCACAGTATCATAAACCAGTGAACCACACGCTCTGCTGCCTGCATGTGTTTGACTGTTTGTTTTTGCACATAGGTTTGTGTGGCCGTGCATGTGGGTGCCTGTGTGAGTGTGCATTTGGTTGTCTGTCAGACGGAAGTCGCAGTAAATAAGTGGCTGAGCAGCTTTGTCCAGGGGGTGGGTCCGGGGAGGGGGGGAGGGGGATTGTGGGCTGGAATACCGTTTATGTGTCTTCAGGGACAGTCGCAGACAGCAGGCGTACCTTTGCACGGGTAGACGTTGACCATACGCACACCATACGCACACCTACTGATTATGTCAGCCTCGTGCTTATCTTGGTGCCTGTTCAATATTCGAGCCTAAGTGAGACCCCAGACCCGTCATGTCAGACTCAAACTGTGATCTTTGATCTTGAAAACGCTCTCCGGTCTATCAGGAATCTGTGAAGGGGTTAATGGTTTTGGCACTAGTGAACAGAACTGAAGCAAAATGAAATGCTACTTTTAAATGGCCTTTTATAAGGATGGCTTTCGTTTAACTTGCGTTTTGTTTTTTATGGATGTTTTTACGGATGCTGTTGTTGAAATAATGTCACAGGAGTTTCAAAACCTAAATCACATTTCTGTGTATTTGTATGAGTGGGTGAGCTGCTAAGACTGTTGTTGACTACTGAGTAATTCAGCTCAATTCTTGTGATGCTGCACGGGTTAGTTAAACTTGTTTAAGGAGTCATAAATAAACTGTGTATTTAATTATGTAACTATGTATTTACTATACTGTTCTTTTTAATCATTGTTTTCGAGTGTACTCTTTCTACTAATAAAAAGGTTTACTGTAGCCTACGTGCATAGAAGGCTTTTCCATTTAGGTTTGTGGAAGTACACTCTCTATGATGTTTGCATAATGACAAAGTCACCTAACAACACATTTCTCAGAATGTATCCCCATCAATAATCAACGCTTGACCATGAAGCTTTAAAGAAATTCAGCTAGAATAAAAATATATATGGTATATTGTCTTCTAAATGCAAATGATCATTGAGCCTCTCACATCTAAGTAAGAGATCCCTCAGGGGGCTTGTAGAAATTTCATTTCATCCTACAAGTCAGCGACTGGTGGTTTCCTAGGTATGTGAATAACTGCATGTGTATGTTTTGATGCAGGTATATTCCACATTTGTTTTGCTGAACAATACGAAGTCTTGGGTGCCCCCTGGTACAGTGTCATAATTCTGGAGCTCTCTAAAGCCCCCTTTAAGCATTCTGAAGCTCTTCTGAGATGCCTTTCTATGTGTTGGCATTGCCGAATGTCTGCTGACCTGGCCAGTGACAAACGCCTATACGATGAATCCCAGCTGACGAATCACTGTGAGCAGCTGCAGAGAGCACTGGGCCAATGAGTCACCGTAATAACGGGCCTCTGTCAGCACCAAGGAAGGCTGGGAAATAAGCCTCACCCCATGGCCCCCTGGGACCTTATCTGCATGCCTTCTGATTAGGAGAGCCTGGGAGGCTCGCTGACCTCATGAGCTCAGCTCTGCTGATATTATAGGGCATTTTAACAATGCTGCTGTTTCCGCCTACCTGCTGTTACCTACTAGCCTGTAATATACCCTGATATCAGCTGGCAATGGAGCCCAGTGCCGGATTGCGAGGTAGCTGAACGGCAGCCCAACATGGGGCAGCAATACAGCCTGAAGGCCTGCTGCTTTTCATTAGTCTTCCCCGTGTATCACCACCCAATGTGAGACACAGTAAATGTTAAATAAATCTACCCGTTTTATGTAACTGCTTGTCCTTTTCACGGTTGTGTGTGGGGGGTTCAGAGCCAATGGGTGCAAGGCTGGGAATAACCCAGGGTGAGACCCCAACACATCGCAGGGCTTCCCTCACACACACACCATTCATTCACACAAGTGCACATATGGGCAATTCGGCAACTCCAGTTAACCTCAGCTTGTTTTTGGACTGTGGGGGGAAACCCCATGATGACACGGAGAGAACATGCAAACTCCACACACACGGAACCCTGGCGGAGACTTGAACCCTAGTTCCAGAGGTGTGACGGATAATCAATACATGCATTCCTTATTTAGGAGATGTTGAAGCAGCATGATCTGCTAACCAGCTAGCTAGCTATGATCTTCTGACTCTGTTTACTAGGTATTTAGTTTTGAAGTGTCTGGGGAGGGCAGGGGGGGTGGGGTCAAGAGACTTTCGGGGTGGCGCCCAAGAAACAACATACCCTCCCCAGCACACGGCAGTGGGATTTTCCGTCCACTCTGGGATCCATGTGGCTGTTAACACAGAAGATTGGACGTCTGGAATTGCTGCAATTAGTGCTGACTTGTCAGTTTGTGATGTGTATATTAAACCTGAAGAGAAGCCTTAAAAAACGCACGCAGAATTACCCGAGAAATGAGCTCAGCCGCCGTCGCATTTCAGTGACGCCAGGATACTCTGAGGAAGCAGACGGGCCCTAATGAGCTTTCAGGGCCTGTTACAAATTAATCGTGCCGTCTAATTACTGCAAGAGGCCTCATTGTCTAATTACTCTACCTGTTGCGATGTTGCTAGTGCGTCTAATTGCCGTAGCGCTACTAATGCCACTCTGTGCTTTAAGATCTGGCTGCTGTTTTCTTGCGATGGCATTAGTGCTACAGATTGATAAAGACAGACAGGACTCCCCACCCAGCCCCGCAGCTCTGAGTAAAATTCTGAGGGAGTGAGATTCTGAGGGAAGATCAGCAGGCTACACTGTAAATATGACATATCGCTTTACATGACTTGGGGCAGATGTAAATTTTCGTTTGTGTGAGCGTTTGCGTAACGAATCTAACCCCGACAGTACCGAAGAAATGGAAAATATCGACTCATCTTAGTTGGGCTAACTGAATTGCACTGTCATTCTTACCTCGAATTCTCCAGATTGACTCAGGTTCCTGTTTTTTATATCGATGGCATCAGATGCAAGCAAATGAACCCACGCGGAGGTTATGTTTAAGGTCAGATGGCGTTTGTCTGTCTCAAAGATGGAAAGCGTCAGTTGTTTGGGGGTGGGCACTGATTACCTGAGGCAAGATTGGAGCGGCACATAGGTGAACATATGTCTGTCTGTGTTGAGACAATGAGGTTCGCCAAGGTATAAGCCAGGGTGCATTTAGCTGGATTCCTTATTGTGGGTTTGGGCACAACGACGATATGCACAGCATCGATCTAATATACAGTGCACTCCATAATATTTCAGAAATACGCACCTTTATATGTGTGTGTCTGTGTCTTTTTGAAACAGGGCACTGTATATTTGAGGGAACTGTACATTTGTGGATAAAGTGCACATTATGGAGGGCGGATGGTGGATTTGCGAGGAGCCGGCCTATAGGTCACGGAGTGAAATGAAAATGCTCTTCGTTACTCTCTCCCCAGAAACACACAAAGCCTGCAGAAGAGACGCGTAGACATTGCCTAATCCCACAGGGCACGCAATCCCGGCAATCCCCCCCCCCCCCCCCGCCGTACGATGCTTCCCTCAGACCCACAGGGGGTCAATTATCCTGTTTGCCATGCACCGTCAATCCTGGCCCCCTCTGCTCTCCTCTTCTTCCTTTTGGAGAGTAGGAGGAAGGCAGGAGTGTTGGGGAGGGAAGGTGTGGGTGGGGTGTGTATGGACCCCCCATTGTCTGTTTTTTTTTTTTGTTTTCTTGCTTCTGTCGCACGCAGTCTTATTAACTCAGTGGAGCCGCGTAGCTGCGTGTCCCGAACCCTCCCCGGCCTGAGCTTTCTGTGAGCTCGTGTCAGTCTGTTTATCAGTTTGTGGCCTTTGTGGGTTTGACCGGAGGCTGGCCAAGAGCACCGCTGCCCCCCCGCCCCCCCCCCCCTGCCACTCAGACTCCGGTACAGTACTCTGCTGTAATCCACCCCGCAGTCGAGCTTCGGTTATGGGTCAAAACTCTGAGCCAGACAGTGATTCTCTCTTACTTTGTAGATTGAAGACTCAAGGTTTTACATGCCATGTCCTCAGTACAACTGGTACAACTTAGAGTGAAATGAAAGCCTTGCTTAACCCTGCGTCTGTGCAAAAAGAGTATAGAAAAATAAAGGTTAAATTAAATAAAGGGAAACGTGGAAAAGGAAAAAATTAAGGCTAAATACTAGATAAAGAAAATGCTGCCCATCCATCCATTTTCTAATACCGCTTGTCCCGTTCAGGGTGGCAAGGCGCCCAGAGCCGATCCCAGAAGCTACAGGTGCAAGGCAGGGAACAAACCAGGATGGCGCACCGACCCACCACGGAGCACACAAACACCCATTGGCAATTTGGTAACCTCCAATTATCCTCAGTGTGGGGGGGAAACAGAGTACCTGGAGGAAACCCCACGGCAACATGGGGAGAACATGCAAACTCCACACGCATGGAACCTGGCGGAGACATGAACTCTGGTCCTAGACTTGTGAGGTGCTACTAACCGTTGCACCACCAATTTCTTTCTCCTGGTTTGCTGGCTAGACAAGGCAAGAACCTGAAATATATGAGATAGAGGGCAGTTTTAATCATCAGGTTACATATTCTGTGGAGCTCAGTTCTCAGTGGGTTTGAATTTATCTGCAGTGACTCAGAGCTCTTGCATGTAACCTCTGATAGAGCATTATATATAAGTATTGGATTCCTATTGTAGACCCCCTAACCGGAGGGAGGCAGGATGAGGTGCGACTGGGCCTACAGGGGCAGTTTGTGGGGGATTATCAGTCTTACGGATCATGAGAGACCAGTGGGGGTGGATTTGGTCTGTCAGCATCATCTCCTCATTTTCTGCACTATATTCTTTCTTTCTGTGTTGGGCGCGCTAGCCGAGGCAGTAAGGTGGGGGTTGGCTGCAGTATTGTCTGGGTGGCCTTCATGAATGGGAAGGACCCAGATGGATTGGATCTTGGTGATGGGCAGTGGCTTTGAGATCCTGGGAAGTTACATCCCTAGCATGGAAGTCAACCTCACCTCCATGCATGGTGAAGGCCATGTAGCAAAATAATGGGGTGAACCTTGACCCCCCCAAAAAGAAATCTACAGAGACCCCCTACGAAATTTATGCTTGCTGACCCGATGCTGTGACCTCCAAGCTATGCATTTGTACTTGTGCAAATGATGATGATGATGGTCATCGTCATCATCATCAGATTCAGGAGGCACATTGCGGATATGGGCCAGGCCCTGGGATCTTGAACCAGCTCCCCTCCTGGAAATATGTTGACACACTCCTCATGCACTTTGCTTTGAGAAGAAGGTACATGAAGGCCTTCTGCTGGTTCCCCAGTGTTGCCTGTTGTCGCACACTGAGATTTGTAGGGCTTCATAACCTGAAATAATAGTAATTCTTTTTTTGTAACTGAAAATTGAACTCATTGTGCGATTATTGCCAGTGAGGACAGACGAAGCCTGAGGAATCCTTTTATGTGTGCAACAGCTATTTTGACAGCTTCTTTCTTGGCCGGCTTCTTCAAACAGTTTTAAATTTGTGGGTATATTATGGTATGGAGTAGATGTCATGATGACAGTGATGAGCAATCCGTTTTCAGAAATTTTTCGGAAGATTACGACGGGGGCTTAAAAGTGACACATACCCTGTTCATGGAAACTCACACTTCATATGTGATATTTTACACTTTGACAAGAGTGATGCTTTTTATTTACTCTTACTCCCAGAAAGAGGCTGGTTTCCCAGAACTAACTTTTCCAGGAAGAATTTGTCATCCATTGTCTATTTACACAGCCAGAAATCCTGCAGTCATGAGAAAGCTCAGGCAATTGCTGCAGAATCTGCCCGGTCTGTTTGTAACCTTGTGCTTCAGTTTGACTAGGTGACGTGTTGGGTTTTGTGAGGCTGTGCCTTTGATAAGGAGGTCACCAGTTCAAATCCCATCAATAACAGAGTAATTTCACTATTGTGCCCCTGAGCAAGGCCCTTAAGCCCCAATGGCTCCAGGGACTGTCTGACCCTGCCTTCTGAAGGCTGGTTCATACTTCTCCGCACGCGTACTAGCGGACATGTCTGCTCAAACCTTTATGACGTGCTTGACATCATTGTGCACCTCTGCCAGCTGCACTCCAAAATAGTGTACACTCACTGGATACACTGCGCACCATCGATTTGCTAGCGTCCAGTTTAAATACCAACATGGATGATTTTGACGACTGTTGGGGTAGTTTGCAAACCCTACAGACTATTTACAAGGTAATAAAACAGGTACATACATGTAAATGCGTGTGTATGTGTGTGCAGACTTTTCTCGAATTGAAAATCTAGCGCCAGCCAGCTGACAAATTGAGCTGGCTCGATTTGTAAAACATGGAGAAACAGATACAAACCTCACTGCTGTGGCACATGTGCAAGGGATATCAGAATAATAATTTATATTATTATCATTAAGAAAAATATAAATACAACACATTGTGACATGTACAAAGTACACGGCTTGACCGGAGACGTATGAACGTTTCCATAGAGTGGATACACGAGTGTTGTGCTTGTGCGGAGAAGCATGAACCTTAAGTGGTATGTCATGTTTGATGAAACTGTCTACTAAATAAATGCACTTGTGTCTTGCATGTCTTAAAAAAAGAGTCAGAGCTGCTCCATTTAGCTAATGAATGAAGTCGTCACTCTCCTTATCTCCCCTGGGCATTGATCTGGCTTAGTTAAGGTGAAAGAGAAGAGCTTTCTCCCCAACAAAGTCTCACGTATCTCTCCATGGTGAAATGGTAGTAGCTTTAATAGAAGATAAGAGGACCGGGTTTGAGTCAGTTAAGTTCAGGGGCTGAATGAATCACATCTGCAGTGCCTGTCTGTGTCTCTTTAAGAAGAAAAACGGTGAAATGAAATGATGGAATGGAAGAATTGATGACATCGAAGAAAAGGAGAAAAGAATCATCTGTGGAATTAGTCTGGACCAGAAACAAGTCCCGATAAGTCAGAGACCAACAGGAGTCTCCAAAGTTGCAAGTGTTTCTCCCAGAACCAACTGCACCCATCAGTTCCCACACAGAAGCTGTAAATTAATGGGGAGGGGTTTCACAGCAGTGCAGGTCAATGTGTGTGTGTAACGAGAATGAGGGAGGGGTGCATCTTTTCTTGCAGTTTCTCACTGAAGTGGAGGCTCTGACAGTTAGTATAAAAAACAGGTTGATCCTAAAGAACAGTGATATCAGGCTCAGTGGTTAGTGGATGGCTGCGTTTGTGTGCCTGCGTGTGTGTGTGTGTGTGTGTATGTCTGCATGTGCCTATTTGTCAAAGTACTGACCACAACCCTTGAAAAATGGGTATCATGTCATTCCCACAGAATTAGTTTGGTTTCTCTTATCTTTATTTTTTCCAATTTCTTCTGTTTTCCTAAAGTAAAAGTACCAGAACTTGTCAGATTTCATTTGATTGGGGTTTTGCTGATTAATTGCACTAAAGTTACACTTCATGTGAAATTCCCAGAAACACAGCAGCAGCTTCAGTGAAGTGCTCCTCGCGTTTTCTCAGAGGGGGGTTTATTTCAGCTTGATGTGGCGCTGGCAGAGGCCGGCTGGGACCACATCACCACCCACGGCAAACCAAAAAATACAGCAGAAATAGTGCAAAAAATCCGTCGCCTATGCACCGAATGGAACTCGTCCCACAGCTGCGTGGTATCCCCACGTCAATGTGTTGCTTGCAGTCAAAGGCTGGTTTTTACGCTCCGCTCCGAACAGAGACGCCGAGGAAGCATTTGGACCTCCTGCCAGCGCCGTGTGATGCCAGGCCCGGGCACACTTGCGGTTATTCTTGAAGCCGCCGCCTGGCAAGCGTTCTTCTGCCATGGGGGGATATCTGATCCAGGAGTCTCTGCCTTCATTGTTGTAGGGTTGAGCACGGGACCCGTGAGTGGGGGGGAGGGGTCTTTTTTTTTTTCTTTTCTTGGCACCTTACCTGGTTTCACGTTACGTCTCCGACAGCTGGTTAGGTTTCGCGGAAAGTGACAGTCACTGGACCCCCCCCCCCTCCTGTTAGCAAACCTCAGGAAAATTAGCAGCACCACCTCCCGCCCCCTGCACACCTCCCAGCTCCAGTTGTTTGCCTGTAGTATCGTACAGACTGGCAGTAAGTAGTCACACCGCTGGTTTTTTTTTCCCCACAGACAAAGACTGTTTATGAAGTAACCTCCCCCAACCCCCCCTCGCCACCCCAGACTGACTTTGACCTTTCTTTTCTCAACAAATGTGTGTTGTGTGGTGTGGGCGTCTGTGTGGTGTGGTGCGTGTGAGCGAGCTTGTGATGCGTGGTCTGAGACATTCTGTATCATGGAATTTACAGCATTTAAGTGCCTTTTACATTGGATTAGAATGCTTTAGATCCAATTTAGACAGTACGGTTTATTAAAGTAGCACCAGGGAAATTCTTGGTCACAATTTTAGAAGTTGCTCCTGAAATCTGCCTGTGAATTTGACCCCATAGTTCTGGATCATACATCAGTTTGAAATATGGGGAAGAATGAGGGAAGGGTCCTTGATGTTTGTGATGAGGATGGGCACCTGTGAGGGGAAGTTTATGAAGCATTTCAAAGTTCAAGTGTCATAAGTCAGTCGGGTAATTGTGCGAGGAGAGTGAGGAGCATTAATCAGACACTTGGCCACAGGGGGGCACTATGGAGCCGCAGGGAACCCGCAGGGGAAGCTTGGAAACTGTTAAGAGTCGCCTTCAGCGTAAGTACAGAAGGTTGAGATGTGTCGTGGGCCCAGAGAAGATAAATGCAGGGCAGTAGCTGCGTTTATCCCTCCTCTGTTCCTCCCGTGTTTCTCTTTCTCACTGAAGGGTTCATCCATTCTCATATTTTCCAAGTCTCTGGGTGTTTTGGCTCAAGCACATTTCGTCATCATCTTATTAACACCACATGAGGATGGTTTAAGGGTCTGAGGCCTGAAATCTACTGGTGCACCTCATGTTCCCTGTCAGGTGATGAGTGCAAAAGCCTCTACTTTCACCAAGGGTCAGGTCTGGTCCTGTGCAAGACCTGGAACGGGTCGATCTTATGATGACAGTGCTCGCTATTCCCAAAATAAGATGTAATTAAAAGAGCCGCAGACTGGCCTGAGTCGTGGACTGGGGATTGACGGCAGATATTCATTTCTCTTTGTTTGCCGTCTGATCCATCTCCTGACTCATCCACCCCCAGAGGGAGTGATTATAGCAGGTGTCCCTGCGACTCCCTGCTCCCTGACCTTCAAACTCTGTTCTGACTCAGCCTTCTGCTATGGTGGGATGGAGAAAGGCACAAAACACAGTAATTCACCCCAGGTGAGAGGTGGTGCTGGGAAAGTCCCCCAGCATGTTGTTCCATCTTTCCGGAGCATTCTTCAGTATCAATCATGCTGCAACACATTAAGGCATGTTTGTGACCATTCTGTTTTGTTGTGATGAATAGCTAAAAAGGCACTTTCTGTACTTCTGTGCAACCCTGACCAGGATAAGCAGTTATAAGATGGAACACGGTTTTGCCTGTTAGTGTTTCAGCTCTTACACATTTTTTGGTCTCGCTGTCACCCATATTCCAGGCACAAGTGAGCAATCCCAGAATCTCACACAGTGAGTTGCTTCCCACTCTACAGTAGCCTTTCTAGCTTTCTGAGAGTCACTGTGAATCCTATTTGAGAGTCACTGTGAGTTGTGTATCAGTTTCTAGGAGTCACTGCAAGTCTGGTACCAGGTTTTAGGAGTCACTGTGAGTTCTTTTGAAGTTTCTGGGAGTCACCGCAAATCCTTTTCCAGTCTCTGGGAGTCTCTGCAAGTCCTGTTCCAGTCTCCGGGAGTCACTGCAAGTCCTGTTCCAGTCTCTGGGAGTCACTGCGAGTCCTGTTCCAGTCTCTGGGAGTCAAAGCAAGTGTGGTACAAGTTTCAAGGAGTCAAAAAAGTCTGGTATCAGTTTCTAGGAGTTACTATGAGCCCTGTTTCAGTTTATAGGAGTCACTGTGAGTCCCGTAACTAATTTTTGGTTGTCATGGCAAGTCTGCTGCCACTTACTGGGAGTCACTGCGACTCCAGTTCCAGTTTCTGGGAGTCACAGTGAGTCCTGTACTAATTTCTGGTAGTCAAATCATGTCTGGTACCAGTTCATGGGAGTCACTGTTAGCCCTCTTCCAATTTCTGGAAGTCACTGTGAGTTCTGTGCTAGATACTGAGAGCCACAGCAAGTCTGGTAACAGTTTCTAGTAGTCACTGGGAGTTGTGTTCCAGCTTCTGGTAGCCGAAGCATGTCTGATACCAGTTTCTGGGAGTCAAATCAATTCTGGTACCAGTTTATGGGAGTAAAATCATGTCCGCTACCAGTTTCGGGGAGTCACTGTGAGACCTGCTCCAATTTCTAGGAGTCCTTTTCAGTCACTGCGAGACCAATATCAGTCTCTAGGAGTCGAAGCAAGTCTGGTATCAGTTTTTGGGAGTTACTATGACCCTTTTCCAGTTTATAGGAGTCACTATACTTATTTTTGGGTGTCCTGGCAAGTTTGCTGTCAGTTTCTGGGAGTCACTGCAAGTCCTGTTCCAGTTTCTGGGAGTCACTGCAAGTCTGGCATCAGTTTCTAGGAGTCACTGTAAGTCCTGTCCTAATCTCTGAGAGTCACAGTGAGTCAGGACAGGAGGCTACTGCTGATCACGGTAGCATGATTTGTGGCTAGGAGGTCAGCGTGCACAGAGAGGTGGCTTCCAGAATACTGACCCCTCTACTGGCAGCCTCTGGAATGGTGGGGGCGATATTGGCAGAGATCAGACCCCCCATGTCGACAGTCCATTTCACTCTCACACCCCCGGGTTCCCTCCGTTGCTTCTGTGGCTGGTGCATGTTTCCTTCCCATTCTGATTTCCTGACTGCCGACCCCCCCCCCCCGCCCCTTTCTTGCTGATGCAGCTGCAGGGATCACACAGGGTTTTTTTCTTTAGGGGCTGGAGGGGGTCAAAGTGCTGTCTGGTGACACTGTATTCTCATATCTGTTCACATCTCCTCAGATTGGGGGGGTCGTTTCGGGAAAATGGCTCATCGTCAGGCAGATGGTGGCAGTCCTGACTGCTGCAGTGTCTTGCTAAAAAAAAAACATTGCGTCTGTCATACCTGAGCCTGCTTCCAGCCTGTCGGCTGATGGCTCAACTGTTATCTTTGAGGGCTTTGGTCACAAGGTTTTCAGTTCAGTTCGATGGTCCAATAATAATCCCCGCTGAATTATGGGTGATGACATGTAAGGTTGCCTGCTAGTATATTAATAAACATACAATAGATCTATAGATATATGGATACTAGAATATAACTGTGTTCTGGTTGTTTATGAGTTACAGTCATTATTTAAAGCGTATGTGTGTGTGCGTCTGTTTGTGGAGGAGGGGTGGTCACATGGGGGTCAGACAGGTGTATTGGCAACGTCGGGGTTCCTGGAAACCTGAGTCAGAGCGCTCAAAATCAGAGGTAGCCCAACAGCTGCCCGGGGCTGTGCGGACAATTCCCGGGGGCCGGCCTACAGGTGTGGGGCGGGGCCAGCTGAGAACGGCGGTGCAAGGGGGGTCGAAGGAGGGCGGGGCCAGCCCCAGGCTCTGCGCTCTGTAATCATAGCATTAGCATTGCTGTCAGCAAACATCTGAGGGCCTCCCGGCGCGATCTAAACCCCATCATTTACCACGGCCCCCGAGCAGGTGAAGTGGAGCACGGGTCGCAATTACCCCCCCCTGCCCCCCCCCGGGCACACACATGTGCACCCCCAGTCACACATGCACGGACTCATACACTGAAGCACTCCTCAAACCATACCTCCTCTGTAACACCTGCAGCGCCCACTAATTCAACCGGCGGCTCCCCTCACCTTCAGCATCCCATGACACCCCCCGCCCCCCCCCCACCAAACACACACACACCAATTACCTAGACAATAGACAGGGTGGCTGTGCCGAGGGATGCTTATATGTACACTCACAAATATTGGCCCAGAAATAATAACCCTAAACATTCCCAAATAAGTTATTGACTCTATTGACTCTCATTGTTGATGCTCTTGCCACATTAGGCTCACATGGGTTTTAGCTAAAGTTGCGTGAGATGGATTCACAATTTAAAAGGGGCCCGTAGTTGTGCGGCTTCAGTCTGTGGCTGCCTGCAGCACTCTGATGGCTGGGCAGATGGCGCTGGGGACTCTTTTGCCATGTCCATGTGCTGCAGACCACAGGGAGATATGTAAAGATGATATGTAAATTTTCCCATTTGTTTGGTCAACTTAAACAGACACAGGGCTAACTGTCTAAACCTCGAGAGAGATTTGCATAGTAAGACTGTGTCAGTGACATTGTTTTTTTTTGCCCTCCCTCTCTTTCTCTCTCTCTTTTATTCAGCACAAACTTGCACCACGACTATTTCCTCACTAACACTAAAGGGAGGAGAGCAGGTGGGTTGGGAGAGACAAGCCACAATACCAGATTAAAAAAAAAAAAATCCTGCATCAGCGTGTCATGTGACCGTGCATCATCCAATGGGGGCAAGGTTTTTTAGAAAAGGAATAGTTAAATATGCAATTGGGGTTATGAGAAGCTTTCTGTGGGCCACCACACGACCACAAACCAAGGCTATGAGCACTTTTGGCTCTTTGAGTATGGGAAAGGGAACTACCGATGGATAGATAGAAGGAGAGGAGAAAGAAAGAGAGAGACTAAGTGAGAGGAAGGGGGGGGAGCGTGCGTGTCGATTTCAGTGTGAATCACCCGGATTGACGAAACCACAGCGAGTCTTTCAGCTCCAGCTCTCGGCTGCTGTTGCAAGGGTAAGCACCAGTTAGCCACAGCCTTGGTCTGCCCCAGCAGGGGTATCAGCACTGCGTTCTGCTCCTAACTGCCGACACCATGCCCCGAACCCAGGGACGGAGCCGACCTCACAGACGCATGGGACCATCGCCACGCTGTGGGTGCCTACGGTGTTTGTGGTGAAAGTGCTAGAGGTGGAGATGGCAAAGATGGGTGCAGTTCTTACTTAGGGACGGCGGGTCATGTGTGTTCTGTGTACTTTGGGTTCCAGCTTTCGCACGTGTTTCCAGCGTGTTTTGGGTTTAGTTCTCACTTGCGTGTGTGTCCGGTTCGCGTGCAGATCAATTGACTGTGTTTGATGCTTTTTTTTGCAGCGCAAGACAAACTTGAGGAACATCTGGGAGCTGAAGATTGCCATCCTAAGGATAAGGGCTCAATGGCTTCCAACAGTATCTTCGAGCCCTTCTCCACCTACCAGCCATGCTTTGGGAGGGGTGAGTTGTGGAATTGGCTTTCAGGTTTTTTGGGGGGTATATTGTTTGCGACTATTGACAATGGTAACACTGGACAGCCATGGATGAATAAACTGATGAGTAAGATCCTCTGATGTCCACAAACGCGCATATTCACCAAAAACTAAATTCGCAGCCGCTGGTTCCAGTGGCTTCAGGGTTTCGAAATCCTGCGGATGGATCTGTCAGTGTGGATGACCGCAGAATTGTCCCACTACTTGAGTGGCAAACCGCCAGCAGCCGTGGGGAGTTCCACAGCGTATCCCACAGAGAAAGCTCTCTCAGATATGGACTTGTGTGTCACATATGGTGTTTATGAACAGGAAAAACAAACGCGTGCAACGGTCTAGTCAAGGCATCACATTCCATATCTTGGTTCTAGGATTAATTGTCTTTGATAAATTTCTTTCTTTTAAGGAGAAGCTTTATAAAGCACTGCAGTTACTCATACACATTACTGCTGACCCAAGTCTATTTACTAAACTACTGACAGCTGCAGGTAGGAGCTGATGGTTATTGTTGACTGATGGTCATAGATTGCATTTTTGCACTGCTTTTAGACAGGGCATCTCGAACTTGGCCACACATTCTTCTGATCCTTTCTGAGGGGTATAGCTAAGTCTTTTTTTCTTTTTTTGTTTTAGTGGTGGAGGGTTTCAAATCAGAAGTGTATGTTAAACGGACTTTGTAGTGCATGTTCCGCTTCAGACTTCCTGGGCAGGGAATGCAAAACTGAAACCTTTTGCTGCTGTTCCACAGAAGAGTTTCACTCGACTTTCAGTCCCCAGGTGCCGTCTTGTGATATGAAAATACCAACTGTCTCCTAGTGCATTTGACTGAATTTCACGTCTACGGGCTCTAAGCTTGGCTGAACGAAGGGAGTCTGTGCTCCTTCTTGCCGTTTTGCCCCATCTGAAGCAGCACCTCTCTTTTCCACCCCTTAACACGCAGAGCAACACATCGCACACGGGTGTGTTGTGCCGCCGCAGCTGGAAAACCGGCCTCTCTCATTCTATCACACGCAAGGCTCCCGCTCTCACAGAGTGCGACAGACCGATCCTGCCGATTTATAGGAAACAGATAAAGTAAAGTGAAATGTGGAGAGATGAAATGTGTCGCGGAAGCCGTGCGAGCAGGATAACTAGATGTGAAACAGCACATAAACCCAGCTGTGGGTGCGGAGAACAGGAACTGTTGGAGATGGTGGGGCAGATATCACCTAAATGATTCTGTCTCCCTTTGAAGCCGCTTCAGTTCAGTTTTCTCAGTGATGGTTCATCCCACTAGGAGATCAGGGAGGCAGGTTATGGGCACTAGTGGAGCACTAACCGTTAAATTAACTCATACCCCAATTAATCACCCGCTCATGCCAGTGCCTAAATTTGAACTTATTAATTGAAACATTGTATTACATTATAGGCGATGTTTGTGGTCTTTGTATTGAAGAGATACAGAGCATAGTATTTTCTGCAAGTCAGTAGGACTGTTAGCCTTCAGGTTGTATGTAAGACAGCCACCTGCAGCTCTTTCTTGAAGAGTGTTTGCAAATGTCGTGGCTAGCAGAGAAGAAGCCTCTCTGACATGCCTTCTGAGAAGCTGCATAGCCCTAGATCTGCAGCTTCCTGTCGTGTTTGTGACTTTGGCTGCGAGCGTTGACAGTTAACACAGGAAGTTTATCAGCTCCGGCTGACACGCGCGTGTGAGTGTGCATGCGTGCCTGGCTGCCTCACTATGTGTGTGTGCGTTTGTGTGTAGGCTTGAGGACTGCAGTACTGATATGACTTGTATACGCTGCTACACGCTAAAGGTTACACACAATGAGCATTTTTTCTTCGATAAGTCAACAACTATTTCAAGATTTTGTTATTTTTAGGAGTTACTTTTCCTTTCTAAATTTGTTCCTGTGGTACCCCTGCAGATAGGTGTTGCTGCTGTGGTCGTATCCAGTTTACATTCAACCCTGATTTACCCCTTCTCAGAGATATGTTTTGATGTGCAAGAAACCATCATGAGTCTCCGTTCATAATTATTGAGGCCCTCATTGAATTCTGTTGCATTATCACAATTCACACTCCAGCTTCAGGGTATTTTTAAACACACAAATTTCTGCCTAATGTCACTTAAGCTCCTACTGATCTGCTGCTTAAGTAATGATGATGGAAATTTGTATTTCATTTTTTAGAAACCAGGCCAGATATTTCGCAGACATTTTTATCCAAGGCGACATAGACTTGAAAAAGCAGAATCAGATGGTTCCAAACAGGACTGAAGACCTTGCTACTGGGCTCAGTGGTGACTCAGCCAACCATGGCACTTGGACCAATAACCTTCCTTCCAATTATGGGTGCAGCAGCTTAACCTGCTGAGCTACACACTGCCCCCTAGAGGTTGCTGTGTAAGTGATCTGGAGAACCTGGGTCGATGAACCGGCTTTCTGGGGTGAGAGGGAGGGATGCTAAGCTGGGCCAGGTGATGTTTGTGGTACGGGGGTTTGGCATAGAGCTTGCATTCGCCCTTTGTGCTTACTGTGTGAAAATGAGGGCTCTTGGCCGTGAGATGGTGTTTCCCAAATGAGTTTTGGTTTGCACTCCATGTCGCTGCTGAAGTGGTCGAGAAAATTCTGCCCAGACTTGAATCACAGTCTGTCTATCTAGTTAATCTTGAAGAAAGTGCAAAGTTTCACGTCATTTCATGATGCATTGCGTGTAAAGTGCTGTAAGTGTCCAGGGTTCTGCTATGTCATGTGGAACTTTTACAGTCAGTAGTCATTCAGGTAAAAAATTTCCAAAGTGTTTCAGGGCTGAGTTTGACTGCAGTCGTTTTGACCTCATTCAGCTTAAAACCATTTATTGTATGGGCATGATCTGGTTCTTAATGTCCACATGAAAATTTAAAAAGCTGTTGGTAAGATATGACTTGGAAAAAAATGAGCTATGCTTTTTTATGTTAAAACCTGGTTTTTACACAGCCTGAGTGCTTATATATATTTTCAAATAACTTTGGTCACTAACTTTGGCACAGAGTTTTGAGAAGCTACAGGATGCTTACCTCACACATCTCTACAAACAACTAGCTCACATAGTTCCAGTTAAATATAGCTCTGCCCATTGCAGGTGTACTGTGGTTGAGCTTGTATCTGGGGTAAGCTGAACCGGGGTTTCCTCCAGATTCTCCCACCTTCTCTGAGATCCAAGCTTTCATTTCAGAAATTAACCCAACGCCTTCCTCCACGACTTATCCCACGTTCATCTGAAAGGTGGAAGTGACTGGGGATTGTTTTTCTGTTCTGGTGCACCAGATATTTGGAGAGATTTATAGGTAGCTGTTTTGCGTATGCGAGGAGCTCCCTAAAGCAGCCTGCCCAGTCCTCGTGGCCCCTGTTGATTCTGTTTATCAGCGGCTGCAGCACTTTTTGGGAGGAAATCTTTGACTGGATTCAGAGAGAGACTCTTTAGAAAAGTTATGATAAATTTCCATTCGGTAGTGTAAAGGGCTTGTCAATTCTTCTAAATGTGGTAAGTCACAAAGGACCCCCCCCCCCCCGCCCACGCAACACCCCACCTTAGAGGGACTTGCGGAAAGACCTGAGATGGGTCGATGTACTCACAAGTCCTTCTCTGGACAATCTGAATTGCCCCCACACACCATTACAATTGCACCACCTCCCCTTTTCCAACAGACCGAGGCAAAGCAGGCAGTTGACTTGCTCAACTGTCATGTTTCTCACCTCGGGGATGGATGCACAGATGCATGATGGGAAACAGGGGCACCCCATGGCCACTCTCGTATGATAGCTGCCCCGAGAAGCACAATTGTCAACTGGGGTAGATGGTGCGACAGATCTTGCCCTAGTTTTGACATGTGGTCATTTTTGGTTTCTGTACTAGTCTGGCATCAGTTTCTCTGGCCCCGGAGTCTAGCGAGGTCAGGAAGGACTGGCGTCATCGAAGACAGCTTCACTCAAGCTGCACATTGAGGTCAGGGTGTCTCTGAACACGGACACACGCCCTAGCACCTGTTCCCAAAAAGGCCAGGCCTGTTCCTCTTTCACACACTCCGGGGAAAACAACAAAACAACCTGGAGTATGGCCGAAAGTGAAATTACTGTTTTTTTTTTCTTTTAACCCATTTGTAAATATATTCATAATGGAGTCCATATTCCATATTCAGGTATAATTGCTATTTGCTTTGTCAGAGACGACAGCAGAATCTCTCCTGTGTTTATATGAATGCATTCTGTCTGCATTTAGATGATTAAAAATCTGACATCTATTAAGGATGCCGAAGGCTGTGGTGCTGAGTCCCCGACCCCCCCCCCCCCCCCCCCCCCCCGCCCCCGTCCGCATGATTGAAAAGTCGGGGGAGGGGCAAACCTGACCCATGCACTGCCAATTAAACCCCAGCTCCCACAATCCCTCTGACCACTTTACGCTGGAATGAAGATGGGGAGGAGGGTCACTGAATACCTTCACAGAGCAAACAGCTGTCAGGCCTCTAGGGGGCACTAATTTCCGAGCGATATGAGGTCATAGCCGGGGAAAATTGCAATGAGAGCTGCTTCGTTTCTCTTGCCTCCCGATATATATCTGTTTCTGATAATGACCTTCCTCCACGACTTAATGATGAACGCATTATTCAACATAATTATTGAGGGGGCACCGACACAGCAAGCCAATTTCCCTTTGTCTGGGATGGGGGGCACCACATGGGCCTTTATTCATATAGCACTTTTTCGGCCAGAGTGCACAGACTGCTTGGCAAGAAAAACATGCATGCAGAATATAAAATGGTAATAAAGAGAGACATGTTACCCTAACCACCTAAATGTCACCTTGGACCACCTGTCGGGGGTTGAAGGGGCTGCATTAAATGCTGTGCCCCCTGAATGTGCCAGAATATCCACGCCCCTTTCGATATCTCTAATCCCGGGTGTGTCACCCATAACACTCTAAATGATGGCACCGCATGGTCCATTTGCCGTTGCCACGCTGAAGTTTGATCCGTGCGTCGGGCTCGTGGAATCAGCCCTCCTGACGCAGCACGTGTCAGGCATGGGGAAGCGTGATCGCTTCCTGCTGATAAAGAGGCCTGTGTTTTTATAGTTTGTAGTGGAGAAGATGGAAGAACATTGATCGAGAACCGAAAGTGATGTTCTCCTCAGGCATACCCTGAGCAGGGCCTGCCCCGTACGCGATTGCTCCAGGAATTTTATTGCATCCTGCAATTTTTTTTTCTGAATACAGAGCACAGATTCAAACATTTTTGAGGTCTAGCCCACAGAAAACCAGATAACAAAAAGCCAACAACTCCTAACAAAACCTGAGATGGAGATTGCTTATCTTCTGTAGCAGCGTCTGAACATCAGAAAATGTTATTGATAAGCTGCAAGTTTCTTTTTAATATTTTGTTATGATTAATTACCACTTTTTAAAATCTTGTTAAATTGCTGTTAGCTTTTAGAAATTACAAATTAAAAATATAATCACATAAATGACATATTTTTCTTTGGTTTCAGTGTTTAAGAACCTGGCCTCCACTGAGGATTTGTATACGGACACAATGTAAATATGCTTTTGGATGCTTTCTTACACCCTGCAACATCAGTTATGTATTATCTTTTACAAGAGATCAGTTACTTTTATCTGATAATGTTTAGGTTCAGTAATGCTTTCATAACCCTTGTAAATGCTGCAAATATGTTATGGCACAGGTCTCAGAATTTCTGTTCAGGATATCTATCTCTTGAAGACATCCCAACCTGATCTATTAAGGAAAGTCTTTGTGCTGCTGCTGGGTCTGATTTATTGTTTTAATCTGCTCCACGTAACTGGTCACATGATGCCATGTAATCCTTGATGCCACCGGTCATAAGAAATGCATTTAATCTACATCCAGTCCTTTATAAATTTCTCTACATCTTCTGAACCGATGTGGCCGCCTCCCTTTCAGGTTTCCGGTAGCAGTTACCGCCCAGGGAAAAGAAAAAAAGAAATTTCAGCCTCTTGCGGTGAAGTCATGTGATTCGTTTCCTATCTTATGTGGGAATACTATTGTAGCTGCCTGCTTTAGTGAAGCCACAAAACATCTGAGCTCCATAACGAAGATGCTGTTTTAGCTCCAGGACATCCCAGTGACTGGATGCCTGTACACTTATATTTTAGGTATTCTTGCAAAAGAAAAAAAAATCGTTATGCCCCAAGAATATTCTCTAAACCTGAGAAGCCTCCAGAAATCTAGGGAAATTGTATGAATAGGGATGTCCAACTTGTTTTTATTTAGCTGCTTTTATTTCTAAAATGATTTGGATCCTTGCTTACAGTATTTTCTTTCAGTGCCACTTGCACTACAGGTTCTGGGATTGGCTGGTCAGGCAGAATAATCCAAGGGCTTTTCGTGCTGAAGGGCTGAGATCTTTGCAGTTTGAGTCGGAGGGGAGCGTCTGTCAAATAAACAAATGTCAGTATAAGTGCTCCGCTCCAAAATAAAACTGCCGGTTAGCAGAAACCGCTGCCTGTTTGCCAGGGCTGATAAGAGACAGCAGGGCCCAAAACTCTTCCCCTTCCTGTTTCAAACCCCCCCCCAGCTCTGTGACAATGGTCGTGTCCCAACGTTTGCTTCGTGAAAATAACCTTAACAAAAATAACCGGTTACGTTTTCTCTAGGCCTCCCGCTCAGCCTGCACATGGCCCTTCCCCCTTCCTTCCTTTCACGAGGGGGTGTATGAGTCAGATAAATTTATGTGGGGGGGCGATGAGCCCCCACGGCCGATTGGACCTGTGACAGTCTAACTGACATTTGCGGGGGGGGGCTCTCGAAACAGCGTGGCTCATGAGTTTAAACAGAGAAAAGTGCAAACTGATTTTGTGGCTGCTAGAACTGTCACAATGTGAAGTCATTTTGCACAAGTTACCCCAGTACGTTTCAAATCCAACGCGGGCCCTCCCGTGGAAAGCCGTTCCTCACTGACCTCCGGCGTGTGTTCAGTGCATGTTTGCGTGCGTTTTTATTGCGGGTAATGTCAGACTTGGCCGCTCCTACTTTGCATGTGGCTTCGGAATTGTGGGTAGAGGGCGAGCCACAGCCACCGCGGTACTGCACCACAGCCAGCTCAATGCCACAGATACCAGCTCAGCGCCACCACAGCCCTGCCCATCGCCGCGGATGCGTGGTTCTGGTCGCCTCAGCCTTTCCACACTGGTGCCAACGTCTTTATAACACTTCATAGCCGGGTGGGGGGGGTGTTTGTGCAAACAGAACCACGCTGTAGCACGTGGACACGCATTACGAGTGCATGCACCTGTCCACCCACCAACCCCAACCCCCAGCCAACTAGGTTCACATGTCTTTTAGGCCCCCAAGGTTATTTGGAAAATTCCCCCTCCCCCTGACACTTCCTGTCCTCGGTGTACGTGCGAAGGGGGAGCTTCCTTTCAGTAAGTCGTTTTGTTTTTTTTCTTTTCTTTCTTCTGTTTGTTCAGTTATTCGGCGCAGCCGGTTGCTGGGCGAGATGTCACAACTCCTTCGTTTAAATAACGCCGGGCTCGAGGCGGCCGCTTCCTTCCTCTGGCCTGCCAGTGCCGGTGCACATGTCTCACCAGTTCGCATTTCAGTCCGCGGGGCGGGAAAAAAAAAACGGGAACGAAAACCGGGAGTCTGATATGCGGTCATTTTTTAAATGTGGCATCTTTGTTGGATACTGGGACAGTTTTGTCTGGGAAGCACCAATGATATTGCTAATTACAGTGTAGCTGAGTGTAAGGCCCAGTGCCCCCCATCTACACTGGCAATTCCAGTGTTACTGCTAGGTGCATACATGAAAAATTTGATAACACTTTACTTAAAGTAGTCATGTATAATGCATGACAATGCATTCATAAAGTATGATAAACACGGCTATAACTATTTGTAAAAAGACATAATGCATTATACTCATATGTATTATGCATTATGAATGCTCTATGAATGTCTCATCTATAATGCAGTATAGATACCTTCATAATGCAGCAAAAAGTATTCTTAAATCTTATACTGACCATTATAATGAATCATGAAGGTATCTATAGTGTGTTATAGAAGAGAGCTTCATAGAGCATTCATAATGCATTATAAACATGGCTATAATGTGTTATGCCTTTTTATAAATACTTATAGTCAGGTTGATAATGCCTTATGAACGCATAATAATGCATTATGAAGGTATCTACAATGTATTATGATGAATTTTTAATCTTCTTGGTTCACAAACCTGAGGATTAAAACTCACCTACAGAACAAACTCTCCCATTTGCTCTGTCTTAATATTAATACTTAATATTCTTTATATAGGTTGCCGTTGACTTCTGACCTTTGTGTCTTACGAATGATCAACTTTATGACCATTCCGTGACCAAAAATATGTGTGTTGACAGTTTCCGGCCCAACTGCCTGCAGCAATGAACTAAGAAAATGACATCATTTTATTATACAGTATGCTATATATACAGGGGCGGATTAAGGTGTACAGAGGCCCCTAGGCTACAGTAGTCTGTGGGCCCCCCAACCCAGCCCCGCTCCGCACCAATGGGGGCCCCCTTGCAGGCTGGCACACGTGGGGCCCCTAGGCTTAAGCCATATCTAGCCTGTGCGTTAATCCGCCCCTGTATATATATGATAATTTTTGCATTTTAAATGGCCGACTTGTGACAAAATGAACTTACTACTGGTCAGCTGGAACTGATCCCGGTCATAAGTTGATGACGACCTGTATTGTTATTGACCCTTTTCCTCCAATTGTTGCCCTTCACATTTAACTGTGAATATTAAAATGTTAAAAATACAATCAATTAGTTATTAATATTGTAATGACTGGAGGAAATTCCTTCTGATTTATTGTCACGATGTAGCTGTTATAATCCTAATTTTCCGCATTGCATTTGAGCGGCTACACTAACTACCTGGCTGGTCTTCAACAACTTCTAATGATTTATTACTTCTTTTTTGATTATTTAATAATATTGCCATAGACAAGTAATATGCGGTAATATGCCCTGAAATAAAAGAATGAAGTTGTTCCCGATCACACCTTTATTTAGAAAAAAACAGATCAACAGCACATTTTATATAGGCTAAAACTCAGCATTTCCATTTTACATTCAAGAGTTCAATTAATCAAATTCAAACAATTACTGTGCAAAAACTGCAAAATGAAGTGGTACCTTTTTTAGCTACCAAGTTTGTCGATGCCATTACTACATCACTATGACTAGTATGCATATCCGTGAGCAGTATTTTGGGTTCATAAGTGCATTAATTTAGGCACTCAAAATAACAAGTTTAAGTACTGAAGTACGTGATCTGAGACATATGGAGAAAAATTACAGAAAGATTGGGTTAGTAGGGAAGATAGGATAGGGCTTAAATGTGCAATAAATAGAAATAGCAATAAATTCATAGTAATAATGTACTTAATCAATTTATGAATAGTCATTTAAGTGTAAAGTGTAAAAGAAACCATTTGAAAGTTTGTAGTACCTTTACAATCTGACCCCCTGTCATCAACCACCACAATGTCTCACTATAGCCATCTTCATATACCAATTGGGTAGACATTGCCCAGCTCTAGTGCCCATCTGATGCCCAGGGAATCCCCTACCTTGTGCTGCCAGCAAGAGTCTCCAGTGCACTGATGGGTAGGTATATCTAACTCATGGTACATCAGAGTGCTTTTTTTTAGGTAGTCTTGCGCTCCTTTGAGGCATACATAGTTTGAGAGCAAAGCTGGGGCTCGGAGTGCAGGATCAGCCATTTATTTGGTATACTGGGAACATTTTGGGCCGCGCTCAAACCCACTAAACCCACTGAACCACCTCCTGAAGTCATATTACAAAAAAAAAAAAAGTTCAGTTTAGATTCTGGTATCTAAACCAGGCAAAGGAGGTGGTACCTTCATGCTATGACGGCTGGTTAAAATCAGCGCAGGGCTGAGCAAGTCCCTCGTGACTCAGCTGGTGATATGCACAAGCATGCATGAGGTGCCTGAGCGTGAGCGAACGCCAAGCTGCGTGCGGCGGAGGCCTGTCCAAAGGCATGGCGCTGATTTCCATAGCAGCGATAGGTGGCCACATCCTGACAAAGCCGACCGTGTCACGGTCACACTGCCGTCTGTGCTGGCCTCCCTGGAAAGCCCATTTGTCAGGCAAATGAGGTGCGGTACACCAGCAGCTGTGAACACGCACACTTGCATGCATGCACACACACGCACACTGACACACACACACACACACACACATGTAGGGTAAACATATCCTTATGGGGCCCGTTCATTTATTTCAATGGGAAAAATGCTAACGCTAACTATGACAACCTTAACCCCTACCCTGCCCTAACCATAACCATAAGTAACCTAACAAAATACAAGAGTTTTTGCATTTTTAGTTTTTTCATAGCAGTCACCGATTTTAATAAAATAGAGTTTTCCCTTATGGGGACCAGGAAACCGGACTCTCCATTCATTTCTATGGGGAAAACTCTAATCTCAACATGATGACCTTAACCTTAACCATAAGTTACCAGATTAAATACAAGACTTTTGGCATTTTTAGTTTTTTGATTGCATTCACAGATCTTATGGGCACATGGAAAATGGTCCCCTCAAAATCAAAATAACAGGTTTTTATTACACTGTGGGGAACATTTGGTCCTCACAGTGTAATATAAACATAACACACATACACACACACACACACACACACACACACAGTCCTCCCAGAATCCAGTTCTTCCCACGTCCCTATTACTTGGAGATCACTTTGAACACTTGTACCTCCGATTATAATGCTGAGAGTCCTCAGCTTTTTACCGTCCAGTTAGTGTACCTGACATATTCAAATTTATTTATTTTTTTTTGGGGGGGGGGGGGGGGTGTTACATGGCTCAGCAGGTGAGGATGCTGTATCTGTGATAAGGTTGCTAGTTCAAATTCCAGAGTCAACACTCACCTTCGTTTAGCTGTGCACACATTTCCACAATATTCATAATACTACATCACCGGCGAGCAGGAATGCTGGCCAGTGTATGCAATGAAATGCATGCCATCCGGAGCAGATCTGGTTTCCCTGTTTTATACAGTTAACTGCGCTAAGGGTGGGTGGGGGTGGGGGGTTGGGGGTGCCTCACATGTGCGCGTAAGGGACATTACGTGCCGACCGCGTGAAGGGCCGCCTTTTGGCTCCCGTGCTTGTATCGTTACCACCACCTGTTGCAGCCGAGTCTGCCGGGCGCTGGCACGACTGCGCAGCTGATCCTTGTTACACGGCAGGCACCCGGCCCGCCGTCTCTGCACTGCCGGCATGCCACGGAGTCTCACTCATCGCCTTCTCGCTGCTGCTGTCATCCCATGGGTCATAAAGAGAGAGTGCGTGTGTATCAGCAGCCTGAACTGGCCCCCCACCCAGTGAAGCACATCTGAGCACCTTCTTCTCACTGTAAAACCACGACTCACATTCTTGAGTGTTTCCATCACGTCAGACTGCCCTTGCAGGATTTGCCTCTCTGCCATCTTCATAGCAATTTAATCTCACTGTGTAAGGTAATGCAGTTATCCTGATTGGGATGGGGCAGTCCGTGAAGTCGTCAGAAGGGCTCCGGTATCTTCTCTCCCCTCGAACCGTCCCCGGTCTTCCTCCTGATGCCAAAGCATAAAACTCACACACGCGATTCAGACAGAACGTGACACGCACACACGCCCACGCGTACATTCAGTCTGCCTCCAGTCCCTCGTAAATCTCCGTCATCTTCAAGCATGTGCAGCAACTGCGGGTTGGACAGGACAAGAGGCTCCTGATTCCCCTCTCGCCAGAGATAATCGAGGCTTTAGATTCTGGCAGCCCGCCTTTGAGAAGGCGCTGATGCGTGCATGGCCTTTTGTTTTTATCTTGATGATTTCCTTCGCTCTATTTATGGGCATTGACATACTGTAGCTTTCCTGGTTGGCTGTATTTCGAACACAACACTCAAACAGACGAACGCTTGGGTGCGGGGAAGGGAAAGAGGCCGAGGCTTTTGGTCTCGTCGCATCCTGAGCATCGATCTGTTTCCCGTTATCTTAGCTCTGATATCAGCTCTCGTGAGATACGGACGTACCTCGACAGCTGGGACAGTGTGGCCCATTGAGGAAAAACAGGGCAGAATAGATGAGATCTGATGTGACCACGAGTGGTTAAAGGCCGTTAACCACCCGCTTCTTACTACTTATTTAATTATTTCTGTGCTCTGCTGATCACTTTTGATTACCCCAGTTGCTTTATTTGTCCATTGTGGGGGATTGTCTGTTTTTGAGGGGTATGTGGCTTAGTAAATTGGTACCTCATTTGTGCTGTGGTTCCAGGGAGCCAAAGTTGGACAAGGTGAACAGACCTTTTGTTTTAGATCTTAGGGTTACTGTACTGGGCAATCAATAAACAATTAAGTGATGTTTCATGTTTTAGGGGAAAAAAATCACAAAATCCATATCAAAATATCTAAACTGGATAAAATTTGAAGAGGAAGTATGCCTTACTGAAACAATGAGGCAGAAGAATTAAGTCTACAGTCTTAGAACCAAGCTCCTTCAATCTTGTCTCGCATCATAGGCATAAGGACATCTGCTGGGCTGAACAATAACGTTAGTAATGTGAGGTCACTTTTAGTGAGGAGCAAATTGCCAAACATGCTACCATAGATGGAAGCAGTTGTGTTTACGTTGCAACAACATGTTGAGATTCTTTCTACAGCTTTGGTATACAGGCCCAGAAAAGCCTGGGAGTAGAGTGAATCTTGGCTGCACAAGTGTGAAGTGCTTCCTGGCCTGTAGCCGGTCTGTGGCCCCTGGGGGAAACTGTCATGTGGTGCTTTGGCTGCAGATCACAGGGGCAGCTCCTCTGTTTGATCTGTTCCTGATATCCAAGACAGAGGAAAGGGCTCTCTAATAAAGCTCCTTTCATTTCCTTTCTCCCTCCTCCCCTCACTCTGTGAATTTCATTCCTTTCTTTTTCTTTACTGTGTTCCTCCTTCATTCTGGAGCATTTAAATGCAGGACTGACATTTTAATTCCTGGACTGACTCTGCAGTCAAGGAAAAGACACGTTGACACCCTTTAAAATAATAATAATAATAATAAGTATAATAAAAAAACATCAGGAAGAGAAAATTATAATGTAATTGACCCTAAATACTAACTTTCTGTGGGTGTTCTATGAATTTAAGTAATTGTTTTTCAAATCCTTGTCTGGGAGACACTGATGTAAAACGTCAGTGTTGCAAAAGTGATGCAAACGATTTCATTTGAAATGAGTCGGCCGTCTCTGAGTTTGGCTTCTGCTATCAGACCAGCAGATCACAAAATATTTCCGAGTGTAACTCTGCGGGTTGGGGGTCTGTGACTGCATCATTGGTTCGAGTCCCCGGGTAAGCATATCACCATCAGGCTTTGGGCTCCAGCTGATTCTGGCGTGCAACCTAACCCTGTACTCTCAGCCTCTCTGATCACTTAACTGTATGTATGTTAAAAAACCCTGCTATATAAATAAACCTAAATGACATCATCACACTCTGGAGAGATCTCCCTTACCCGACTCCCTTCAAGGTGTCTGAGTATCAGAGATGTAGGTTTCTGTGGGTGATGACAGCTCATTCTGTCAAGCCATGGCCTGTGTGGCAGGCCTCCTCTCCAAACCCCTTATGCAGGGGTGGCCAGTCTTATCCACAAAGGGCCGGTGTGTATGCAGGTTTTTGGGATAATCTTTAGGTCGGCTGTTCAAACCCAGGTGTGTGGACTCTTCAACCAATCAGTCCTCTAGTTAATAATCTAAACCTGCATCCCAACGTCCCTGAATAAGATTGGCCACCCCTGCCCTAATGTGTTGCAGCTTGGCAACAAGTCTGAGCACAATATCTTCTGTCTTATTTTCCCATCTATGGGTGTGAGGGCACACCTCAATCTGGTTTCCGGTGATGTTCTGCTGGCCGCCAATTACCATGCAACAGTAGCTAGCTCCTGGCATTCTCCAACCCTAGAACCCCAAGCATGTTTCATAGTAACCCAACTATCTGCTCCCTTACCACAACTGAGGCCTCTGGGCCAAGTGTGGCTGACTGCTCTTGAACTTTGCTCCTTCTACATCAGTTCTTATGACCACAGCAGCCCTCATTCAGATCAAACATGGCTTCCACTTCAGTTAAGCAGTCAGTCACAGATGTGTCTGGCTCCCATTTTGAAAGACCTCTGTGTTTTTTGAGCTTTGTTCAATCACTTGCCTGTACTGTGTACAGTCTGCATATCATGCCAACATACAGTACCAGTCAAAAATTTGGACACATCTACCTGTAGAAATGTTTATTTTTACTATACTCTACATTTTAGAATAAAGACTTGCACTAACTAAAAAAAGTATTAAAAAAAAAATACTTTGTTTTGGGGGGGGGAGGGGGTGCAGCTCTGTGGGTTGGGACTTGGCTTAGCAGAGTGATCCCACCATTGGGCCCTTGGGGCCCTTAACTACAGTTGCTCCAGAGACTGGTTGCCTTTCTCTTCTGTGCCAGATTCATGAGGTGGCCTCCTGGGACGCTTTTCCAGCTGTACTGAAGGAGGTCCCACATATACTGAGCACTCATTGGCCACTTTTCCTTCAAAGATTAGAAATTGTGAAAGCAACTGAGTTCCGATTTTGAAGAGAAGAGAAAAACCACCCAGAAGTCATGACAGAGTTTTCTGCATTTCCTTACTTTTGATATTTTTCGGTACAGGTGCTCGGTGACGGCAATTGCCATTGACACCCTAGCGGCCTGCGGTTCACTGCTATAGTGCATGGTTCCCATGATGCATGGCGCCACACCCGATACCACTCACAATTTTGAGAAACCGCAACAAGAAACAGTCATATTGCTGTTGACTCGCATGATTTGCCACGGGGTTTGGGAGGTGCTCGTTACCACATCACCTCACTCAGCCACCACCAGCCTCACCCTGGGCCCCAGTAATGGACGGGGCCACCAACCACCCCTGCCTGCTGTGAACTCATCTAAATACAAGCCAGCGTAGTCCCCATTTTGCTTCTTTGTGCGGTTAGCTGACTGAGATGCACAGCGAAACGTCATTTTTATCCCCTAGAGATGCTGGTTACCCTTGCTCCATCTAGATGCTGCTAATTTATTCATTCGTCAACACTCCTCCTGTCACTGTGATGTCCATTGGCAAATCCTCTCCTAACCCCTCCCACATCTATGGAACCTTCTGGCATACTTGCCATCTCTGCACCCCAAAGAAAGTTGGGTTAAGAGAGTTGATGAATGGAAGTAGGGTGGAGTTGAAAAAGAATTGTGGGTGTACATTAGGTGGGGGTGAGGGTTGCTCCTTCAAATGAAGGAAGTCAACAGAGGCTCATTTTTAACCGATATACCCATAAGCCCCCACTGTCAGTCCTAAATTGATTTTGTGGGTAACTAATGACAATTGAGTGGCCTGTCATAGCTGTATCTCCCTGCTAGCAGATGCAATTCACCCCAACGGGATCATGAACACTAACCTGAATGCTCAGCTGGTGACCATAACGTGCCTGTCAACACCCTTAGGAAGTTGCTGGTATCCTTCATATTGAGTTCTATAAGCGTGGTCCATCAAGGTACAGTTATAGCATGATTCATCAAGGACCGGCCATAACACGGTCCATCAAGGCCCAACCATAGCTTGGCTCCTGAAGACCTAGGCACAGCACGGCACGTTATTGCCCAACTAAAGCATCTATCAAGGGCTGCCCATAGCATGGTCCAGGTTCCACTTCTTTTCCACTGCCCATCTACCTTTTTAGATAGATTAGATAGTACTTTATAAATCCCTCGGGAAGGTTCCTCCGGGAAATTTAGTTCCAGCAGCCGTACACCGACACATTACAGTTACAAAAAAAAAAAAATAGAATGAGTACACATATATAATATAAAAGCAGTATATACATATTTGGCATAAAGATTATTGTTCAGAAGATGATAATAAACAACAAATAACAGGGCTAATTGCACAGATCATTATTGCAGTT
Organism: Paramormyrops kingsleyae; assembly: GCF_048594095.1. NCBI lineage: Eukaryota > Metazoa > Chordata > Actinopteri > Osteoglossiformes > Mormyridae > Paramormyrops > Paramormyrops kingsleyae. Next base: position 64,745,750 of record NC_132797.1, read on the forward strand.
TGTTTTAATACCGGTCCGGCTTATTCCTCTGTCCTCCTGTTTCCACTCGCCTTCCTACCCAGCGAGGAGTTGCACAGTTTGGTGGCATGTGGGACGAAGGAGTTTTTAAGTCTATTGGTCCTAGACTTTATGTTCAGCCGTACAGTACTGCTGCGATATTAAACGGAAAGCAATGGCAGCACATACTGTAGTTGTCAACCCAACATTGCATCCAAGACCTGACTTGGGGTTAAATATCAGGTGTCACTCACCCAGGCTTTGGGGTTCTAAGCTTCACATCATTCCTCAGAAGGCAGCCCAAACACATTTCTCTTGTTCTCCTGGTGTGAACATCTTGGTCTTTTTTTCTACATACTTTGCCATTTTCTGACCACATCACATTAACACGTTCAGGGCATTTACTAGCCCAAAAGTTCAGGAGGTTTGACATGACATCTTATGATGCCAGAGAATAAGGGGGCTGGTAATCCCCCATTCAGAGGCCCCTGTCAGTTTTGTGACTGATCTAGCATCATATTGCTCAATTAAAGTGCCCTGAACAGTTTCTTTCATCGACTCCTCAGTGTAACGTGTTTTCCTCAACCGAAAGTAAGACTTATAAGGAGTAAATGTGATGAATCACAGCAACCCCTGCGCCTGCCTCTTCTGATTAATTTTTTGCCAACACTATTCATCTCTCCCTTGGAAAGAAGTTCTTGAGTTTTACATGTGTGTTATGTTCATATGACGTCTGGGATGAAGCAACGTCTGGCTGTCTACCGCGTGGATCGGGAATTCTCTCTGATCTCGAGCATCTCAGACTCCCTCAGAGGATGAATGCTCGTGTTTGTGCGTTAGCTTGTTTGTGGACTCGTAACGTCTCATTTTGTGCTGCCTCCTCTTGTGTATTTCAGTCCTATTTCAGTTTATTCTTGGCCTGCGCCTGTGTGCCAGCCTCTCTGTATGGATGTTTCTGCTCTGTCGCCTCAGTTCAGCCATTCAAAGTGCACTAAGCAAAGCCTGCGGGCAAATTTCAGCTGCCCGCCCCACACAACACAAGTGAAACTTTTTTTGTTTCAGTGTTTAGGAAAATGGCGGTTCCTGTGCTTGATTTCTTTTAATATCACACCAAACGCACTGCCATATCATATGACTTGCTGATGCCATTTTGCTAGCTTTTAGCTTATATTTAGAACACAGATGAATGTGACTGACATAGATTTTATGGAAATGCTAAAAAAAGTGGTTAAATTGGGAGTTTCATTAGCTGCTGTCAAAAATGCAGGATTAATTGATTTCTTTTGATTATTGTTCATAGTGACTAGAACGTGCTTCCCTGTGCAGCCCCTCCCCTCCCCTTTGCCCCCCTTTGTTTACTCTCCACTGCCAGCCTTGATGTCTTTACACCTACTGTCAGAAAATCAATCAGGAGTTTCACAAAAAATCATCATAATTCTTCCAGTTGCTTTGTCCCTTGAGAGGCCTCTAAATTATTCACTTGCACTGTCCCCTGGATGGGGTCCAGCCAGGGATATTGTCACAAGCCAGGCAATGTAGCAGGTCTGAATAAACCTGCAATCATTTGATTCATTTATGAGAAATAAAAGACATTACATGTACCGATAAGCAGTCAGTTATGGATATGAGTTAAGAAGATAAAGAGAAAATTACCAGAGCTCAGCTTCTCATTGAATTACGGGGTGGCGTGTGGTTCAGAGGGTTATGCGTCGCTGCCTTTGATGAGAAGGTCGGCAGTTTGAGTCCCATGCTTAAAAGTTCCTTGAGCAAAGTCCACAACTCCAGGGTCTCTGGATGGATGGATGACCCTGTGCTGAGGTGTCAAGCTGCCCTCTCACCTCTATATGTGTGTGTGTCTAAAACTTACAAAAATAGGAGCACAAGCTGGAATGCGTGAAACCTAATACATTCCAATCTACTTGTTCAAATGGCAAATAAAGCTGTTTCATTTTTTTCAGTTGTATTCTGCAGGGCTTTGGCTGGTGCCACACAGATGTCACTCTTTAAATTATAAGTTTTTGGCTGACCGGCCTGGACAGTCATTGCTGAAAAGGACACGGTTAGCTGACGATGGCATGGATCTGGGCCAGGAGCCCCGCAGTAGAGCAGAGAGGGCCTGTCACCAGGTGTCCGGGCTGCGTTTCTCACGCCATCAGACAGCCAATGTGTTAAAGTGTGTGTAGATAAATAGCTCAGCGAAAATGTTAGTGTGGACCCCTATGTTACTGGATCCCCAGAGTCATCCACTGAAAAAAATGTCAATCTGGAAAAACATGGGTGATTGGCCATGGGAAACACTGTGACCTGTTTCAGTAGATTAATAATTAAGACAATCTGGAATTGTGATATATGGAGATAATTTACATAAAAACATCCATGTTGAGTCAATATGCTGCCATACTTATCCTGAGTCACTTCTCAGCTTCTGCTGATTTTGACAGACGTGTTTAATAGAGACATTTCAGAGTCCAGAGTTTACCCCTGCAACTGGGATGCTCACAATGCATATTAGACAACTTGGCCATATCTTTAAACTTATCCTGGTTGTTAAATGATAGATATGGTTTTGATATTCATTCATTTATGTCATGCTGTAAAAGCAGGGGCGTGGCCACAAGGGCAGTGAAACTGAGAGTTGATTGGTCCCCAGAGTGCACCCTCGTCTGTCATTCACCGATTCTAAACATATCATTGGTTGGCCCTTCTTACGCAGGCTGCCTTAAAATATCCTAGAATCTTCCCTGTAAAAAAAGCAAATCTTGTCCTTCCAGGGAGAAGGAAAGTGGCAGGCAGCTGACCAGTCAGGAGCTCTGATGCACAGATTACTATTCCATAATGGCATTATCTGCTTTGAGGCCTGTGCAGCTGTGTCTAAGCTATCATTGGAGCTTATAATCTTCCTTAATGCACGTCACTCAGTACTGTCTGTAAATCCCCCAAACTGCGTGATACCTACACCACCTTACCCTCCACTTAATGCCTTGGCCTGCAGATGCTGAGAATCAGAACTTTAAAGACAAAAGAATCAGAGAGGAGAGTTAATCTCAGGTAGGCGTAAGATGGAATGATCCGGAGCAGCAGTATAGGCTGTGGGCCAGTGATGAAGGATGGCTTTATGTTGTGATCCTCTACTAATTCGTCCTTAACTTTAAGATGTAGATTCCTGGTGATCTTTTATTGTAGCTTGAAGCCTTGTCTAGGAACAGATGATTCATCACGGGTGCCATCGAGCGATGGTGGACATCTTCAGTCGCTGAGTCGGGGCCATCGGGTGGGTTTATGGGGTAGAGGAGGGCAGAATTGGGGTCTGAACGTTCCCTTGGAAAAGTGACCTGGTGGACCTTATTGACGTCAGTGTCTCTCATGCTAGCAGAAATGTCAATACAGCTGCATAAAATGAGCCCCCCCCCCCCCCATCCTCCCGTATAAAGAACAAGCAAGATGACTTCAGACGCAAACTGACGCAATCTCTCATGGATGCATGAAGACTCCCAAGATCCTCTGCTCTATTATGTCTGCTGTCAGACCACCCTGGAGCTTCTGAAGTCAGAAAGCCATAAACGCTGTATATCTGGAGTTGATGTGCGCGTGTGTGCATGTGTGTGTGTGTGTGATTTGAGGGTGTGCATGCGAACACGCGAGAGTGCACGCGTCGCCGTGAAGTGCCTTGCTGTGTCAGATCGCGGAGGCTGCTAACTGATATGTCAGAAAATCAATTAATTACTTTTAAGTAGCAGTTAACGGAATCCACACAATACGGCCTCATGAATTATTGAGGAGGGCTTGAGGTTCAGGTCCTCACTTGCCTCTTTTTAACAAACGGTGCTGAAGTGTGTAAGGAAAATACCTGGAGATTAGCAGGTCAGATGCAGCCAGGAAAAGTAAAAGGTTAATGGAGATATCAGCAACAATGAACTACAGGTCAAAAGAGGAGGACAGACAAATATAAACTAGAAAATATAGACCTGTTACTGCGCAGAATATTAGGTCAATTGCTAATGAGGACAATATCAGTAAATTAAGTGGAGTGTCATAGATGTCCAGTGAGCACTGGACATTGTCCAACTATGCATATGAGTGCATTGTATTAATTCTCTCTCAATCCATTATAATGTCCCTCCCAGCACAGCTGCTGCAAAAGACTTAATAAAGATTTATTATTATAGGCAGGCATAACAGTGCTTATTCAATATTAAAAGTCAATGTGGGGAAAAAAGCCAGAAGACAATGGATGAGAAACTCCTTCGGTGATAAAGAGAGCATGGCAGTCACATGACCAAAGGAGGATCTACTGTGAATGGGACTTGTGATGACTGTGATGCTGCTGGCGTTCTAGCTGAAGGTCTGACATCGCCATGGTAGCGAGACCCTTCTGACTTCACCAAGGAGGTGGATGCTGCGGCTGGCAGTAGCGGTTGTTTCAGAGAGAGGGCTTTGGAAGGCAGCATCCTGAAATGACTGAAATGTGGAAAAGTGATCTCTATGTCCCCAGGTGATATTATTCTCCTGGGCATTATTGATAATCCTGGGTTCTAAACGTCCAAGAAGAGACGAGAATGCCATCGATCCTCAGTGCGAGGGGCCTTACAGGGTGTGGCAGCCCCACGAGGCGCCTTGAAAGTAGAGTAGCCTCAGGCAACGTGGGAGACATCTCCATCCAAGTAACAGAAGTGCTGAGTGATTTAGGAGCAGTTGCAGGTTGTACCTGAGACCCAATTAAGTTAATAAAGTCAGTTTTCTGAAATAAACTTTCTAAAGATGCTTGAGGCTTGCAGTTGTGAGGATTCTTGTTTCTCTGATCTTGGGTACCATTAGAGGCCATTTTTTCCAGCAGTACAGACCATAATCTAACCACCTTTCAGCTTTGAATGTCTGATGCCACTGCTGTTTCCATTACTGCGGCTGTTAGCGTGGCCTCCCAATCAGAAGACATAAACACTGAGCTAGAGAGGCTGGAATCCCACACAGCATCCGCCTTAATTGTTCCCGCTCAGAGGAACATTTTCATTGTATTAGAGAAATACACAAAAAGCCCTTCGTGTGATAGGTTGGCATCCCCATCCAGAGTGGACTCCAGGCTGCCCCAGATAGGTTCCAGTCTCGCTTTGATCCTGACCAGGATAAGAGGTTCGACGATGGATGGAAGGAAGACTTACCTGAAACTTGAGAAAAAAATTAAAATCTCTGTTCCGGTAGTATTTACGATCTCCCCATCCTTCTTAGCCTGTCCTAGGTGGATACCCAGTGGAGTTGACTTGCACTGAGGGACAAAACACTAATGAAGCTTATTTTAAACATCACGATCGGTTCCTCACACTCTTTTATTCGCGCTATCAAGTTCATTTTAGAAGCAGAAGAAAATCATTTGGGCAGCAAGGCTACAGTTAAGTACCGGGTTCAAACTGCCTTGGGCAAACGAATGTCTCCTGTGGCCACAGTTAGTGTGAGGAACATATCAGGCATGAGGGGGCCTTTCGTTTTTTTCAGTTTGTCCCCATTACCTAGTAATGGGAGTTATGGCGGATATAAAAGGAGAGGATGGCTTTGGAGTTCTGTGTCTCCGGGGTGTACCTTTCAGAGGAAGCATAGAAGTGTTCGGTCCCTTGTCCCGGTTCTGAGAGACGCAAGCATGAACACAGGCCACTTTGGGTCCTCCGGGCCCTGGTCCTGGGCCATGTGTCTCATGAGGAACAGCCGCACCAGCTTTGGTAACGTCACACCTCTTCATCCTCGCTTGTCTCTTTCCTTAAAGATCTTCCTCTTCATTGTCATGGATATTTATGTTCTATTCATTTTATTTGATGCAACAGCAGCCTGTAGTTTGGATTTGAATATTTAAAAAAACCTTCATAAATCCATGTATGCCTGAAAAGTCTACTGACAACGTACTAAACACAGCTAGAAAGTCCAGATAATAGGCCTAATATCGCGGCCATTTTAATACATACGTTTACTGTCTGTTTTGAATTTCAGCACAGTATGAATGCTTGATATATGTGTGATATGTGTGAGAGTATATAATTTGTGTAATTCAGCAATTACGTGAGGTCCGAAATTATGCTTGTTTGTGCACAGTGAGGCCGATGCTGTCAGAATTGAAGTTACACCAACAAAAGTATATATACGTGTATTAGTCAATGACCTCGTGGCGTGTGGATCATTCTTCTGAGATACACATTCGTGTTAAAAATGAGTGAAAAAGGTACCGCTACCTTTGCAGACTCCGCAGGTCTTCTGATTCTTTTACTATTTCATGTATTTCCTTGAGGTTGACACTTTCAAAGCGTCGCGAATACCACAAATAACTGGCACAAACTACAAGACACCACATCATTTGTGTTAATTACGGTATTTTTTATTACCAGACTACATTAGAATTTCTCGCTACAATTCGCAGACGCTCATACGTGTCTGCGTTTTAATCTATGGATATGTAAAACTTATCAATTTCCCCCTCAGTTTTCAGCCGTCATTACGATGGGGATGTTATTAATTACCTGTATATAAAAACGCGAATGTATACTCTTGGAATTGGTTTAGCAATATAGTATTACATGTCTATTTCCTTCTGGTTTTACATTGCAGATTCGATTAAAGAAATGTTATTCGATTCTTATAGACATCTTAAGTTTATTCTTGTGTATCATGTATCACATCCACATGTAAAAATATAAGTATCTATCATTCACCTCCCACAAACGGCTATCCGGTACAGGGGCGCCTTATGATGATTTATAATAAAGGTGCTTAATTAATGCAGTTTTTAAACAACTTATAAAGAAAGCGATTGAAACTTTTATCGGTTAACAGACATTTCAAGGCAATCAAATTATGTTAATAATTATTGTTAATGTTGTTGTTCAAATTATATATATATATATATATATATATATATATATATATATAAATTATATATATATATACGAACCATACAAAAAAACTGAGCTTATTGATATATACAGGAATTTGTGTTTCGTATTTCCTCGCCGTTTTTAAATAGGATCTACTCAGTTGCGTCATTTCACTCGCAGGATTTTCCGTTCATGACAGTACCCCTAAATAAAATGACCTTAACAGTAAGAAAGTTAACTATCTTAATTGTTCCTGAGCACTGATGTTTAAAACTGTGCTGTGTGTCCCTCGTGGTAATGATTAATGATTGCGTTGTCATCATGTTTAAACATAATGCATATATAATATTAAGATATCGAGGACCGGGGCATCTTCAGCCTTTCGATCATCAAAACCAGTTTAAAAAGCAAACTCAAGTTTGGGATAATTTCATGGATGTGATCAAACTTTTCACTCCAGTTACAGTGAAATCGGTCCTCTTTATCATCACATTATTCAAACCAGCGCTAGAGTAAAAAAAAAAAAAACATTTAAAACACACGGAGTTGTTTTTAGAATCACTGCACACTTCGGATTTAAAACGGGCCAATTAAGGAGTAAAAATTTCATCACCTCCTCTATGCAACCTACTGCTGCCTCTGGCAATATATAAAAAACGCGATCTTTCTTCTTGCCTCCTTCTAGCCATCCGCAACGTCGCCCCTAGCATGTCCTGTGGTGCCGTCAGAGCACACTGTAAATAATGAAACAAATGCATAACAATTCAGAAATGTTCTAGCTATGGAATGGAGGATGCTGTCAATAACATACAAACAATCGTTGGCGTAAGTGGACTAATTATTTACTGCGCTGAAAACTGGTGTGCTATTACATTACACCAAAATACAGCGTTCAGTGTAGAAAATGTAACTTATTTTACAGCATACGTGAAAGGAGTCGTCACTTCAAATAACCGGGTTTTCAGGCCGCCTGAAAACTGGCTTCATACAGAAGTACGATGTTACATTTTTTATGCTCGGCCCTGTGGCGAAACGCTTCAAAAGAGGGCCGATCCCGTTAAAAAAGGACAAGTGACAGGCTACCTGGGCATAAATGTATGACACGGATGTCAGATTGTCTCTTTTCTTCGGTCAAACTAATTCGACTAAGTAATCTTAATTCAGTCGGGCAGAGAAGGCGAGCCTCGTCGCTCTTAAGTAAACGGACAAGGCGAATGAAACTATACGTCTGTGTAGACTCTCAAATTCGCATCGTCATATATTTCTGTGTCCCTGAGGGAGTCCATGTAAAGTACCATATGGGTTATCAGATGCAATCAAATGCTCATCTAATTACTAACTACAGTGAAAGGTTAGTTATTCATTACTCGCATCTATAGGACTGAATCATTTTGATTTTATGAAATTTCACAGTAAGACAAAGCATGCGTTAAACTATAGACATAATTATAACTTTAGAGTACCATTTTCAGGGGAACGCCATCTGACTAAGGTGTTCTCCAATCATGCCAGAAAGGAAAGCACGTATATCAAGTTCATCCTTTTAAATTATCTTTCAGTTAATAGTATTAAACAAAACATTTCACAGAAATTAAGCCATATAAATTCAGTTCTTATGTAGAATGCCAAAGAACTATTTGTTTGTCCACCCATCCATCCAGGGGCTCTTGGAATCATCCTAACCCCCTGCCCCCCTTATGGTGCCCTTGCATGTACAACTACTAGCAATTTGATAACTCCAATTAATCTATTAACCTCAGCCTTTTTGGACTATGGGGGGAAACCAAAGTACCAGGAAGAAACACCATAGCGACATGGGGAAAACGTGCAAGCTCCACTCACGGAGCCATGGCGAAGCCTCGAACAATGGTCCCAGAGTTTTAACAATCCAAATTATAGACAAAAGGGAAAACACAGCAAGGTCTTTTATGAAGACGTGGATGAAGCGTAAAAAAACGCACATCATCTAGCTACGCAAGTCATTGTCTCAAGTCAGCTAGTCATTTGCTGCCCTCTGTCGATACTTCTTTGCAAAGACAAGCAAGTCAGGACATGAATTGAACTGGGATTTTGTATTAACTAAATTAATCGAATGACGTTAATGTCGTCGTCGTTAGTTTACAATCATATAGGATACGATGACGTAGAAAAGAGCTGTTGTTTTAACTGACAGCGTTTACAAGAGATTAGAGGAAATTACGGAATGTAGCGAGTCATGTTTTGTTGTGTTACAGGGTCCGAGGAGAAAATCCCATTTCTGATGGTAGCCCCCTAAATAATGATGAGTGTAATTAATGTTGAATGTGAAATTTATAAGTACACGGTCACCAGTTGTTGTTGCTATTCTTCTTCTTCTTATTATCTACCGTGTATTCGTACTATGACCCTTCCAGGGGTCACAGACTGCTTAATGGTTATTATTTAAGGGTTATTATTTTATAGGAATTGCAATTGATAGTACAGGCGCGCTTGACGTTTTTTGTTTTTGCAGTGTTTAAGTTAGTTAAGGTAAGAATTATATGAAACACTAACCCCGAGTCATATCATACTATAACGGTATATTTGAACAACTGTCAATACAAAAATTTTTCGTATATGTATATGTTTTTTTAACTGTGTGATACCACATTTATATATACTGCTAGATTTTATCTTTTTTTATATTGCTGAACCAACCATTTGTATAATCCCTCAGCATTTAAACTGTAGGCCCGGAATCTTTGGGATTTAGTTGCCGGAAAGGACTGCCCATTTTGGCTCCTGCGCCTTCCACGCACTCTTCGGATTGGCCAAGCATCGTATGGCCCGGCTATTGGTCCAGACCGCGCTATATGCAAATGAGTCTCACAGCAGCGGCATTCCTGTACTTCCAGTTGGCAGTAAAAAGCCAGGCGGCCGCCGCCGGAAGGTTCATTCATGCGACGCTGGGTGACCAGCTGCGCTCTTTGGGACATACATCCAGGGGTGTGCCCGGATTGCTGTGCAGGACTCTGCTTGCCTGGTACTGAGCAGAATAAATGACACTCGGAAGAACGCCAAAAAATCAAAAGTTACACTCTTTAGCTCTTTCCAGATATGTTACGCTGCGAGCTTTAAACGTCGATCAGCATACATGGGAATCACGCAAAAGATGGGGAACGTATAGCGGATTATAGACGAAACGGATCGTTGCGCAGTCCACTTTTGGATCTTTCGATTAGAGCTTGAGAATCCAGCTCATAGATGTTGAGTTTCGGTAATAATAAAGAAAAAACTAATTAGAAAAAATGGGGAATAAGTCATTTTTATTTGAGCGTAATTTGATGTAACTGTAACATTCGTTAATTTCTAAACGTTATGAACTTCCATAGAGGCCAAACTGTTCCAATTTTGGTCGCGTTCAGTTGTAGATTAGGACGTGTATGAACTTGTTTCGCGGAGATTGTGATACATAACTTTGTTTTTAAAGTGTGATGGTGCTGTTAAAGTGGACTGTCTGAGCGTCTCTGGCCATCTCTCACCTGCTAGCCGCACGCAAGACGCCCCAGGCTGCCCGGTCCAGGAAGTCTGCAATCGCGACAGACAGTGACTCACACAGGGTGTCTGCTGGAGCAATCGAGTTTGCTGTTCGTGTAAGAAAGAACGAAAAAAAAGCAGCTGGCATGCTTGTTTTTTTCGTTCCTTTTCTCTCACTTCACCTTATGGCGAAAAGCAGCACCGACATGCGTGCGGCGCAAGCGGTTCAATTTATATCGGCTTAGTTAGATGATTGTGTTTTGACTTTGACCAGCGACCCCAAGGGCTGTCAAACGCTAGATTTTCATGTTTCCTCATCTAACATCAACGGTTTTGGAAATCTGTCGATGATCAGACTGCGAAGTGGATCCCGAGTCATTAAAAAGTACTAAGTGGACATTACTTCGAGGCACAAATGGTTTTCCTTTGGGACGCCAAATACGGTATGATGTTTTATATTTGATTGCCAAATAATTTTAAAGTTCTAAACAATCCAGACCGATTCCGCGTTTTGTTGTAAAAACAATTTCAACTCTCTAGACTTCCTGCTTCACTTTTTATTGTGCAACCATCGACTGTACGGATGTTTACCTTCGTTCTTCATCGGTGATGACAGAGTGAATGTGCACAATTACTTGTGCCAACTGTTGCTACTTGCTTTTCTTTGTTTACTTTTTTCCTCAAACTATATAGCACTAATAATAATAATAATAATTAATTGGGGTACACTGACAGAGACGCGCACTGAGAGACGGATATGCAGGCGCACTTTAACCCCGTCCACTTTTAGAAATCCCTAAATGCATGCCAGGATGGCGTGTGCGCTTTTAAAAGCTTTCAATGTCGCCTCTGTGCGCACTCCTCTTTGGAGTACACTGGACCTGATGTATACACTTCAAACCACACGTGTGTGCCATCGGTTATGGATGACTAGTTGACAGTGCGCCTGTACGTATGCATGAAAGTTGCCTCTGTTTTGCTGCATGTATAATTGGGGCTATGTTGAGGATTCTGTCTTATGGCCCGGGTAACCAATAGCTGAGTCCGGCATTTAAATTAAAAAATTAATGTTATTAACACATTTTATTTAAATTCAAGCGTTTAGGGAGTAGTATCGATGATCGAGTATGATGATTGTTGGCGTAATGGTGCGGGTTGTCTCTCTCTACCATTGTTATGTATCGCCGTCTGTTTCAGACCCGGCCCCAGGGCGCCGCTTCACCCCCCCATCCACCACCCTGAGCCCGGGAAAGATGACTGAAGGATTGCCTCTGGGGGCTCACGACAGCAGCGGCGCCGCCCTGGTGGGGAAGCTGCGAATAGCGGACAGGAGTATGGTGGAGGTGTTGTCGGACCACCCTGGGGAGCTGGTCCGTACTGACAGCCCCAACTTTCTTTGCTCCGTCCTGCCCACTCACTGGCGCTGCAACAAGACGCTACCCATTGCCTTCAAGGTAATACTGTCACCGATTTTTATTCAAGGTTACAGGGTATATAAACGTTTAGTATTTAAGCTTCTGAAAATATATACAATTTATAAAATAAAAATATTTTGGTCTTTGACTGAAAGCTTTCATAAACAGTTACAGAGCTACAGTTCTTGTTTAAACGGTTTATATTTAATTATCCGTATTCATTTACCCGGAAAAACGGCTTTTAATTAGGATATGATATTGCCATGATTTCGTTATTTCAAGAAACACCACGAGAAGCATATTCCCACAGTTTTATTTATAATATTCTAACCGTTCACCATCAGTGCATAAATCATGGGTGTCGTCGCCATTAAATCTGAGGGGGACGTGTCCCCCTCACATTTCATAATTATTCGTTTGGACCTCCCCACATTTAACATAAAATATTAGTTTTATGCCAGTGTGTCCCCCCACATTCAAAATGCTTCTGACGCCCCTGGCATAAATAATGTACATTATTGCTAATAATTTATTACTGTTTATTACTGTCATTTTGAAAACAATTTACGCATTAGGTATGTAATGCAATACTGAGTGCTATGTGCATAACATAATTATATTAACTTTATACAAATTTCACATCAGCATCTTTCGGCGCCTTACTGATCCATCGCCGTACGGACTTTCGCAGTTTATAGGCGAAGAGTTGCGGCACGCGACTGAAAAATCTGGAATTTTAATTGCTTTTTTCCCTTTAATATTAAATCTACACTTATCCCTGAAGGGCCACATTAAAACGGTTTATGTAATATATAACCAGCGCTCGCATCTAACCGAAAGCATTTTATGCGAAAACGGTCCACCTTTGGCACTTATTTGCCTTGGGTGTGGAGCCGTTTGCTGAGCTCCCGAGTTCCCCCCTGGGCTTATGTCACAAAGAGAGCGGAGTTTAACGTCTTATTACGAAAGAATGCTGCTGATGTGCTGCACTCGTATCACTTCTCGTTTTTAGTAGCAGAATAATAAAAAAGAACAAAAAAATTACACTATTACTTTCAGTTTTTGCTTTTGATTGTTGTATTATGAACTCTAAATATCCGACACTGGGATGCATAATTATTTTTGTGGTAGCGGTTAGTTAAATAGTTTCGCTATGTTCTCATCGATATTTCTTTCTTTCACATAATAACAACTGCCGCATATTTTTTATGGTAACGCTGATTGCTTTGCGTGACAGTTTGGGTAACAGCGCCATCTCAGCAATTCCTTAATTAAATTCATACATTTGTTCCCATTATGTGCCTGTGTGACTCTGTATTTTGGCAATGTTTTGATGCACTGGCTCTTTGTGCAGGAATTAGACCTCATGTCGTGCGGTGTAGCCTTGGAGATCACGCTACCGAACGTTCCTGCGGTGCGCGGAGGGCTCTTATCTGTGCACAGCCTAACCGGCCTGTCTGCCAACAGGTGGTCGCTCTAGGCGACATCCCGGACGGCACGCTGGTGACGGTGATGGCCGGGAACGACGAGAACTACTCTGCGGAGCTGCGGAACGCCACAGCCGCCATCAAAAACCAGACGGCACGCTTCAATGACCTGAGGTTCGTGGGACGCAGCGGCAGAGGTGAGGAAACGGGATGTCTCTCCGCACGCATGCACGCACGCATGCCCACACGCGCCGGCGTAAGCTGACACGGGAGCCGGTGCCGATGCCAGGAGCCGGGGGGCGTGTTTAGTGTGGTTATCGATATCTCCTTGAACATAGTCAAATGGAAATTTACCTCTTCGTAATACGCATGAGCTTATTTATGCTACTGCAGGTCCAGGATTTATTTTTCTCGTTCAAAAAAGCAAACAAGCTTTCAGTTTCCAGTCCTTAACCTTGAAGCGATGGAGCACTGGAGTGTGTTAAGTCTGTAGTGTTCAGTGTCGCCGAGGATTAGGTGACCTGGCCATAACTGAGCGTTGATAGATTGGGTGAACATGGCCGGGGTGACCAATATAAGTCAAGTGGTTTTTATTGTCATAGTATCCAAATACAGGTACATGGTGTGGTGCAACATACAGAGAGCAGGAGACAAGGGGAGGGTCTTACAGGGCAAATCACAAGACAGTGTGAAACAGGGGGGCTGGACACAAGGGTTTATATACTTATATGTAAACAATAAGTAATGCAGCAGCATAAACAGCATAGCTTTGAATAGCAGCATTAGCATGACGCTGCACACCGATCTGTATTACTTCCCTGCCTGTTGGGCTGTGTGACGATACCCCCTGGTCCATCTGCGGGGGCCTTTAAAGCCCCTCAGGGTTGTAAACCCCGCTGACATTCCTCTCCACACGCCCAGGGTGCAGTGGCAGATAATGGAGTCACTTAACAGAGGCCAGATATTTCATTAATTCTTGATGGGTGTGATTCTTATGTAGCTTATCAAAGCTCAGCTTTTTTTATGAATCCTGTTTCAATGGCGGGGGTGTTGAGATGATCCCCTCCCCCCACCATGGCCGTTCCCGCTCCCTGCCGCGTCCATCACCGTATGTATTGCTCTCTTCATCGGTCTTCACCGCTGCTTGTAATTCAACCCGGGGGTGTGTGTGTGTGTGTGTGGGGGGGGGGGGGGGGGCATCACTTTGTTGAGGAAGAGCCCTTGGAGCGGCCATCGCGGAGAGCTGGGGGTGGGGTCCCTATGGGATAAAGAGCCCGTTTGGGCTGGGAGCGTGCGAGGAGATGCTGGGGCAACACGGCCACCCCGGGCGGGCGGCGCAGCACTCAGAGAGCGATGCTAATTAATAGCGGCTGGACTCAGCGCCTGGCTTCGGATGACACATGAAAGCTTTCAAAGGAACCCTGGGTGTGTAGAATGATGCCATTAGGCAATGCTTTTCCAGCAATGATGGGGGGGTGGGGCGCTCCAGGAAACATAATTCACTAGCCTTCTGCCGGCAGCGTAGCAGGATGCTAACAAAGGGGATCAAAGTGAGAGACGCACTGAGCCCGCATCTCGGGATGGAGGGGGTGGGTTGGGGTGGGTCTTCCACGTTCAGGAGACGGCAGCCCCAAACCTGCCGGCTTTGATTTGATTTCGATCTGCCCCTAAATAAGGAAAACAAATCTCGGAAGTATTAACAAAAGTCATGTATCAGCCACTTGAATTTTCTCTGCAAAAAAAATCACCGTAGCTGAAAATTAATCATTTTCTATGTAACAATTACAATATCTATTTAGCAGACATTTTTATCCGTTTTATAAGTGATGTGCAATTGAAAGCGTCAGACAAATACCCTGGAGCAATTGGGGATTAAGGGTCTTACTGAGGTGCCAACAGTGTCATCAGTTTGCCAACCCAGGGATTTGAACCAGTGAGCTTCTGATTACAAGCAAAGCACACAAACTCGATTGGTGTCACTTTCCTGCGGGGACCAGCCTGCCGTGCTGTAGCTTGTCGTTATAGACTAGGTCTTGCTACAAAACTGCCTCACATTCAATCAAACCAGTGACCCGTCATAACAGGAACGGGTGACATGCCCATTGGGCCATAAGATACACAGGGGATCTTCCTGCCAATGGCACCGTGCCATCCGCTGTTGCTATAATAATATAATAATAATTTACATATTGCATGAAATGTAAATATGCAGTATCACATAAAACAATCTACAGTTTTAGGATGTGGATGTAAACTCTCCTCACAGAATTAATTTTGTTTTGCTTAGGTTTTATTCAATTTTTAGAAGTTTAAAGCAATTTTGTAAAAGGAGAGATGTTTATATTTTATTTTGGGGGAACTTTGAGAAGAGCAGGTTTTTTTTTTTTATTCTATTACCCAGTGAGGCTCAAGTCAACAAGTTAAGACTGATGCTTAAATACATCGCTCTTGGTATCTAGATTACAAACAATATAAGCAAATGCTTTCGTATTATCTATTGCAATTGTGTGTAGACTTTTGCATCAAAGGGAATTCGCAGACACTTGTAACCGCATTTTCCGTGCCCTGTGATGGGGATGTCGATAACGCGGGTAGCCGTCCGAGAGACCTGCGGGTTTAGCTCCTGTTTCTGGGAACGGGCGGAAAGATGTGGTCCAGATCAGGAAGGCAGATAGGACGGCAGCGGCTGTAGCCAGGCAGTCGAGCACGCTCCGACCTGTTACGCTAATGGGGAAAAAGAGGAATGAAAGCGGGAGGCGTCTTTTAGCATGCGACCGTGTGTGCGTGCTGTTTACAGTGTGGCGGCGTGTATACGGGACCAGATACCAAGCTGTGAAGTCACAGGCATGATGGCAGCGATTACAGGGCTTTTCTGGAACAGTCCGTAGGCAGAAAAACATTCCAAATGTAACACAAAAGGTGTGCTGAATAAATATCTTCAATAATGGCTTGGGGTTGGATGAGGAGAAGAGGTTTAAGTTATGAATACTTCATCTCTCTCTGTTTTTAGCTTTGTGTGTCTGGGAAGTGATGAGTGTCAGTGTGTTTGCACACCTCAGTCAACACGCTGGCTGTGTACACAACCTTGCCGTGGGGAGAGGGCAGCCCCTCCCCGTCGCCCGCTCAGACACCGTTTCTGGGAGCCGTCCTCCGCATTCAGGGTCACGCCTGAAGTGATCCTTTTCGATGTCCGCGAACGATGCATGCGTGTGCGTCTCGCCGGCTTCCTGTACACGCCGGTGACATCGTCAGTCCGGACAGCAGAAGTGAAATCAGTTCGTGGGGCGTTTCCGCATCCGTATGCCCGCGGCTGTTGGCAGTGACTCACAGCCGAAAATAGCGTACAGGCGGGCGGGTTGGGGCCTGGTGGAGTCGGGTCGGCTGTGAGCTGCGGGGATTTGGGTGGGGTACTGCGGCAGGATTTCGGGGCTGCGGTGCTGGAGCCCTGCTTCGGGTCATTGCCGACCCCCCACTACCTCCCATCCCCTGGGATTCCCAGGCAGTTTTCACCGTCGGCATCAGCTTACGCTACAGCGACTCTCTGCTGGAGCTCTCCCAAATCCACACCGCAGGATGTCCCATCTGAAACCTCAGAACTGGCCTCCTTTAGCCATCTCTCAATCACCCCATCAACCCCCCCCCCCCCATGCTCCCCACCCCCCGGGACGGCAATGACCCTGCTCTGCCGCTGGACAGGCAGTCACATTGCTCCTTATTTTCAACACAGGTGTTGTGGAAAAAAAAAAGTAAATTTTGTGGGGCAGATTTTTACTTTGTCATTGTCATGTCTCATTTATTTTCATGTTACACGTGCTGCATCAAGCCTCTTCGGGGGTGTTTTTGCTGGGGGGGAGGGCAGCTTTTCCCGTCCGTCTCACGGACTTCCTGTCTGTCCGCCTGTCTCTGCCCGCGGTGGATGGGCTCATACCGCCACCGCGCTAAAGCCTCTCGCTCCCGGCATCTTCACACTGTAATATTTATGTCTGAACTGCCCCGAGGGGGGGGGGGGGGGGGGTTAATCCCGGCAGGGTGTATTTTGGGAGACGGGGCACACATGACACCTGGGCAGCGCCAGGAAGCTGGCAGACGGTGCCATGGGCGTAAAGGCGATGAGGGGCCGCCCACCCTGACGGTTTTATATGTCTGCGACCGGGCCGGGGGGTAGGAGGGGGTGGGGGGGCTGTTAGAGGATGACACCGAGGAATATTCTGCCGCCTTCCACCTCAGATGGCCTCACCCACCTCCGGGCCAGGCGATGCGATGGCGTGGCGATGGCGTGGCGATGGCGTGCCGATGGCGTGGCGATGGCGTGGCGAGACAGGGCCGGAGGCAGGCCAGACACGCGGCACTTTGTGGCATGATTAGGTTACCATGGTGAGGGTCGTCACTGCAGTGATGACTTGGCATGGGGGCCCGCCTACCAGCCACCCCCCCAATTTCTCCTCCTCGGCCGTTTTTCCCCTTTTTGGGGGGGAAGGAAAAAAGGCTCGTAAAGTTAAAAAGGCAAAAATCAGATGCAGATCCACATGTGAGAAATGAATTATTTCTTTCATGTTTGAAACAACCGGTTCAGTATTTATGGGAGTATCAAAAGGAACGTTAGGATCCAGTACGTTTTAATTTTCTGGTGAAGGGACCATTGTTATCCTCCTGCCCAGCATGGGCGTGTAATGACCAGGGAATGCTCCAGAAATGTTACATTTGCTGCCGCAAGTCGG
The DNA here is from genome assembly GCF_048594095.1 of Paramormyrops kingsleyae. NCBI lineage: Eukaryota > Metazoa > Chordata > Actinopteri > Osteoglossiformes > Mormyridae > Paramormyrops > Paramormyrops kingsleyae. The sequence goes on from NC_132797.1 coordinate 64,763,653, forward strand.
TGAGGATCGGAGCGGCTTTCCGAGATGAAACGTGGGTGAGGTCACATCTGTCCCTGGCGACTCCGCGACGTTACTGTCTGTGCAGGGGTGAGGGCGCATCTCTGTGGTGCTTTGTTCTAACCCCTCTGTTCTTCCACCTCAGGGAAGAGCTTCACCCTCACCATCACCGTCTTCACCAATCCACCCCAGGTGGCCACCTACCAGCGTGCCATCAAGATCACGGTGGACGGCCCCCGCGAGCCACGCCGTGAGTGCTCTGGGGGGGGGGGGGGGGTTCAGCATACACATGGTCATAGGATTGTGTCCCAGAAGAACCCGCTGTTTTTAATCTCAGTTGTTCCAGTAAACGATCCAGCTGTAAATAAGAAATGCTGTAATTTACTGTTAAATAAGCAGTATAATAATACAACAAAAGAATAATCACAATAATAAAATCTCTGACACTATGGGTAGCACAAGGTTGTGGGTTTGAATCCTAGCCGCACTGTGTGTGAAGAGACTATTTTCAGTTAGCTGAGGTCCGTTACATTTTAAAATAAATACTTTTTTAAAATACTTTTCACAGAATAATCCAAGACAGCGGGGAGGAAATGAGAGGGAATCGGGTAAATCAGAACCAGGAGAGGAAGTCCGGCTGCAGCCCATCTGGGCCACGCCGGGTCTGTTTTTGTTTGCATGCATGCAGATACCCGCCCTGCCTCATAAGAAGGACCCGTGGTTTGGTACCGGCGAGAACCGGACAGGGCTGGCATGGCTGCTCAGTTTGCAGAGTGCCGTGTGGTTCCCCCGTTATCTAGATTGTTGTGGTTTCCCGGTGACACGAGTAGGTGACACAGTACAATCAGTGTGGTTTCAGAGCCCGTTGACTCGTCACAGCTGCGGCTTTTTTTCCTGTTTTATTGCGGCTTTTATGAGGAAGGCTTGTTTACCGCCACTGCCGCGTCATGCGGCTGCTCATGGCCTCACTTCTCCGCCAGGCCCATAGTTTGGTCGCCATCCAGGGAACCGGCGCCGCTCAGAAATCCTGGGTCTAGTCAGCCAGGGCCTCTTGGCTACGTCTTCAAAAGCTCAGACGGGAGCTCTGATTTCAGCAGGACTTCCTCCCCGTGGGACAGGCCTGTTGGTGCGGGGGGGTGTGATGGTTTCTCACAGCTGAGAGGCCGGGGCGGGGGGGCGGGGTGGGGGGGGGCAACGTGGCGGTCCCCCTCGCAGCCTGCGACCGCTAATCCCTCACCGCTCTCGCGTCTCCGTGTGAGGTCGCCCACCAGTCCCTTTCCTGGGCCCGTCTGCGGCCAAGTGGAACCGGCGCTGCCTGGTTATATCTACGGCTCTTCTCGCCGGCCACGGAAAAACAGAAATGGCTTTAACGAGATGGTTAAACGAAGTGCCTTAATTGGGCCGCTCAGCGTCTGCACGATTATTAAAAAAAGGTGCTGTGTGAGAAATGTCCTGTTAAGCATGTGAATTTGTTATTAGCTTAGTCCAGTTTACTCTAATGTTCTTTTCTGTGTGAGAGCAAGGACATATGCAGGGGCGGGGCCACAGGGGCCCTGGCCCCAGCTGAAAGCTAATTGGCCTGCATTGTTCCCTCTCCCCTGTCACTCACTGATTCCAATCTCACGATTGGCTCATGATAAGGTTGGCCCCTCTGTATGAATTATGGCTTCTCTTATGCCCCCCACCTTACAAAATCCTAGAATTGCTCCTGTGTGAGTAGGGTTTTTGTCCTGCTGATGCCCACCCCCGCCCACCCACACACCTCGCTGACGCCCCCTCTGCCCCACAGGGCACCGGCAGAAGCTGGAGGAATCCATAAAGCCCGCCCCCCTGGCATTCTCAGAGCGACTTAGTGAGCTGGAGCAGCTGCGGCGTAGCGCCATGAGGGGGAGCCCTCACCACCCCCCAACGCCCAACCCCCGGCCTGCCCTCAACAGCGCCACCTTCAGCGGCTCCACGCAGATCCCTGGTGAGCATTGCTTATTATAACCATAGATTTTATTCGCGAAATCATTAGTTTGATATCAGTGGTGGGCAGTAATGAGGGATGCAGGCTCTGGAATGTTCCTTGCATGGCTTGAACTGGCCAATGGGAGCCAACCGTAATCTTACTTTTCTGCAGTAGTGCTAACAGTAGTATGATAGGCATCCAGGTGAGTATTTATGCAGCATTTATGGTAGCATATTCTAAGAGAACTGAGGCTGAAGCATTTAGGCTAAACTGTTCAGTATGAGGTTGGTGGAGATATTTCTGGATAACTGGAGAGATGGGTGTTTGGGAAAGCTGAGAAGACCGAGGATTTCAGCACTGATGGACTGTAGTGTAGGCCAGTGTTTCTCAAGATGGTCCTCGGAGACCCCTAGATGCTGCACGTGTTTGATCTTTCCCAGCTCCTTGACAGACGGTCTAGAGGTCCCTGAGGACCAGATTGAGAAACGCTGGTGTGGGCGACCCAGAGCTGCCGGTGAGAGGCCGTGTCAGGACTCAGGACGTGCAGGGATGGGACCTGAGGTTCTTCTGTCCCCTGGAGTGCTTCAGTGAATTATCCAGCAGAGAAATCATGGAAGCTTTTATTTTTATACAAAAAAAAAAAACGTTTTTGGAGAAGTTTGTCCTACTTCTCCAAATGAGCCTAACCTCCTGTTTCATGTTAATTAAAAAAGGGAAGGAGGTTTTCATGGTGCCTTTCCATATGTACTGTAGGAAAGATGGATGGATACAATGAATATATATATTACTGAAACCAATAAATAAAATACAGAAATTCCTCTACATACAAACCTTCCAGATACGAACGTTCGAAGATGCAAGCGTGCATGCCCACTAAATTTAAAATTGTTTAACTAACTGCAAAATTAAAAATTGTACCAGAATTTCAAATTTCATGGCAGCAAATTTCTCTCTCTAGCACTTGATAGAGTAATGTAGGCTCCCTCACGAGCGGTTAGCAAGTTCAGCTGACGGAAAACAATGGGGAAAAAAAGGCACTCAGTTGTAGGTTGTTAAAATGCACCTGAAATCAATAACAAAAATACAAATATCAACTTTAAAATTCTCTTATGTAAATGTATTCGATAGGAGTTGAGGAGAGAGAGGTAGTCTAGCTGTGCCTATACAGTGTAGGACAGCTTGAAATGGTAAACCGCGAGATCAGCTTATGGAGAACAATGGAAATTCTCAGTTGTTTCTTGTTAAAATACACTACAGATCTATAACAAACAATGTAAGTACTAACTTTTAAAAGCATTAAAAGCTGCACATGTACATGTTTTGGTAGGAGCTGAGGGTTGGGTTTAGGAGCATGATCAGCTGGATGCCTAGGCTAACTTTATTGGACATGCAAACCCGCTCTCGGAGCAGAACTGGTTTGTATCTTGGGGACTTACTGTATATTATTAGAGTTTCCCGTTTTCTCCAGTGGCTTTAGTCTTTATCAAACAATGAGCTGTGAAGGGTTTTTGCGTGTGATTTCATTAACTGAAATGTCGTCAGTTTCTTGCTGGACACACCACCTGTGATAGAGCGGCAGAGCATATAAACAAGACGCGTAGCGATATCCCATAATGATGTTGTCTCCATGGTGATATTTATATGCACCTGAGCCGGCCCCTGCTGAGCACGGCTCTCCAACCTCCACACCGGACTTTTTCGTTTCTGTTTCGGTTAGTGTGCATTACGATATAGATGGCCCCCTCCCATTAACAAAGAAATTCCACACAAATACATTTCCATTGGGTTTTGCTTCCTCTTTGACTTGTGCGTGAGAACGAGGAGGAGAAATACGGGTTCATGCAGAAAGTGTCACTCCCACCCCCACACTGCTTTTGTACTTCGGCAGAAGGGAAGCAGAATGAAGAGAGGAGGAACTGAGAGACAGGAAGTTGCGCTGTGAAAATCCCCTGACTGAGAGCAATAATGACAAAGGTGTGCAAGGCAGCTGCTGCTACTCGCCGCGTGCGTTGGGGACGTAGGGATAGTCAGGATGGATGCGATGGACAGAATTTAAGGTTTGGCCGGGAAATGCAAACGAAAGACACAAAATGTAAGGAGCTGCCGGTAATCCGGGCCCCCCGTGTACCGACGTCCTGCACAGATAGGCGCCGTTGCGGATTGGCAGCCCCGTGTTGCGTCTGCGCGGCACCTGAGGCACCGGTCGTCCTTCCGCTGCAGTTTGCAGAAGTGGCTGTATGGCACTTTGTGGACACACTGGGGGGGGGGGGGGCGCACAAACCACCCTGCCCCCAACCCCCCCCTTTGCCCGCACGCCCGCCCGCCTTGCCTCTGATTGCGCTTCCAGAAATAGCCGCGGGAATCCCGCCAGCGGAAGCTGCTTTTAAGTTGTTCAAGGCCCCCGCCAACGCCCCCCCCCCCCCTTTTCTTTTTATATTGGTCAAAATCAAGAGCAGCTGGTGTCGGGATGTGGGTGCCCCCCCCCCCCCCCCTCCCGCAGACACATGTGTCCTCTTCGCATTGGGCTCCACTCTGTCACTTCACACCTGACGGCTTCACTCACCCCCCTAGTCCGTGCCAGCTGCGCCCCCCCTCAACCGTGCCCCGGATTCTGCCCCCATATCCTCGCAATTGCCCTCCCCCCATTACAGGTAGTTATTTCCCGTGTTAATGGGAATAGCTCCGCTCCCAGTCCCACCACCCCTCACCCCCATTTCCAAATCATAAGGCACTCCTATGGTGTTTCAGCCATTCTCAGCCCACGTCGGGGGTGTGGGGAGGGCACAGTGCCACCCAAGCAAATGTGGGACGTGTCGGATATCACTCTCCTCGTCAGTGGGGCCTTGTGCATGGGGGGGCGGGCAGGCCGCCAGCAAAATGCTTCACGTCGGCATGTCCGTTGGAGCGTATGCCAGTTCTGCTGGGGGGGGGGGGGGGGGGCTGGCGGCTGGAGGCACTTAAAGCCCCCACATAATGCTCTTCCGCTCTGAGCCGAACGTCACGTGGACCTTCTGCTCTCAGACTCCAGGCAGATGCAGACCTCACCTTCCTGGTCCTACGAGCAGTCATATCCATACCTCGGCCAGATCTCCACAGCCTCCGTCCATCCAGCCACGCCCATTTCGCCGGGCAGGGCCAGTGGCATGTCCGCCCTCACGGACTTCTCCAGCCGGCTCTCAGGTGAATGACACGCTCACACAAGCAGGGTTTATTCCGTAGATAAGAAATATGGGATATAATTGGGGTGGCATAGACCTGTGAGTAGAAGGTTGCTGGTTCCAGTTCCAGGGTTGGCAGGATGATCTCACTGTTGGGCCCCTGAATAAGGCCCTTAACCCCCCAAATGCACGAGGGACTATCTGTCCCTGCCTTCTCAGTTCTACATTGCTTTGGATTAAAGAGTCTGCTAAATAAATAAATGTATTTTTTTGTATATTTGGGCTCCCGGCCAGATCCTTAGCCAGACGACCCCCTAACCTCTGACCTCGCTTCTCCTCCCGGCAGGTCCGGACCTCACTGCGTTCAGCGACCCGCGCATGGCAGGATTAGAGCGGCCCTTCTCCTCGTTGCCCTCGCTCCCGGACGGCCGCTTCTCGGACCCGCGCATGCACTATCCGGCCGGAGCCTTCACCTATACAGCCACGCCCGTCACCAGTGCCATCGGCATCGGCATGTCGGCCATGACAGCGCCCTCAGGCCGCTATGCCTACTTGCCCCCACCCTACCCGGGCGGTTCGGCCCAGGGTCAAGGCGGGCCCTTCCAGGCTGGCTCCTCTCCCTACCACCTGTACTACAGCACCTCCACGGGCTCCTACCAGTTCTCCATGATGTCAGGGGGGGAGCGGTCGCCACCCCGCATCCTGCCGCCCTGCACCAACGCCTCCACCGGCTCCGCCCTCCTCAACCCCTCCCTGCCCAATCAGAGTGAAGTGGCGGTGGAGGCTGAGGGCAGCCACAGCAGCTCCCCCACCAACATGGCCACCGGGGGAGGCCGCCTGGAGGAGTCTGTGTGGAGGCCTTACTAAGCAGGGCCAAACGGGTTGGGTGGGTGAGGCGGACACTGAACTCGGCAACGACACCACAGCATGGGCGGAGTCATTGTGATATTGCTCATTTAAAAAAAAAAAAAAAAAACTGCTGACATTTTGTCAGTGTTAATAATTATCGTCAGCGTTGCTATAATTATTGTTTCTATGACGGATAGTTGAAAAAGATGATAAAACGTACGAGGAGTAAGACGACATTAACTGTGAATGAGCTGTGTGTGAGGTTGAGCACGGGTCTTTTCTGTGTGTCACGTCGACAGGCTGCTCTTCTGGGTTTTTCACAAATAGATTTTACTGGAGGAGGAGAAGGCGGAGTTCCCTTTAGTGCCAAGAATGAAAAGCACTGACTGCAGCTACCCCCCACTCCCCAGCCCCACCCCCCGCTGGAACCCATCAAAACAGGCACGGCCTGTTAATTGAGGCACAGACACACAGAGAGGGTGTGGCTAAGCAAGACTTCACAGAACCTTCCCTAGTGGTTCCCTGCTCCAGTGTCCTTCAGGGGCCAGCTTTCGATTCCGGGACATTCCCTGGAGGATTAGACATCGAGCTTTATGCAGATAGGGCAGGGGCCTGGCAGTTACTCACCTGAGTATCGGTGCGGTATAGGCTCCAAGCTCGGTATCCAGTGACCACAGGACAACGTGGAAACCAGAGAGGCATGGCCCGTTCTCAGAGGATCGAGAAGGGAGCAGAGAAAAGGCGACGAGACACTTGAGAGCGTGTGAGAGGCCTTACTGTCACGTAAAAGAGGAGGAAACTACGGACAGCCCGCAGGATGCTCTGATTCTTCCATGTGACTCCTCCCCTGTCATTATGGTTTAATTATTTATCGTTTTATTTATCTTTTTTTAATTTATTTAACCACTGTGCACTCCATGGGACAACTGATGGATTTAAAAGCAGCTGAAGACATTTAACAGTCTCTTCCCTTTTCAGTAGTTTCACCAAACACACCAATCTGGTAGATGTTGGAAATAACGGGTTTCCGGAAACCGAACCGAGCACAGGGAAGCAGCAAAGGATTATGGGATAAACTAAACTCAGCCTATCCTGACAAATAAGCAATGGGTTTATATGCAGCCGAAGCCACAGGGTCTAAAATAATTCACAACGGGAAAAGATGGAGGGACAGGAAGAGACAATCATGTCCCACTTCATCATCTCCACACACCCCAACAGTTGAGGTGCCCGCAGACATTTCCAGGCACGGTGGGATTATCTTCTCCCTGTTCCACCAGACACACCTCCCTTCTTCTGTCCCAGGGGGAGTAGAGGGGTTCTTTCTTATGCAGCCACCCTCCAATGGTGTAAATAGCCTCCACTGTAAATGACTGCTTGTTGATATCAGCCATTCCCTCATCCACACATCAGATTGCATCCTCTGCTTTTGAAATGAGCTAAATGAAAAAAAAAGTTGATAATGATCTTTTTCCAAGTTTTGTTTTATTTTATGAATATAAACTGTCGTGTTGAAGCACCTTTCTTGATCTCTGTGGTTTGTTTCCTCACTTGCACTTCATTTGACATTCAGGAAGAATTGCGTCAAAACAAATGCATTAATGTGGGACATCACGGCATGTTATGCTAATGCTAATTTAACACAGTGGTACACCTAATCCACACGATTAACCCTATATATTCAAAGGGACAGCAGAGAGTGCCAGTTGAAATCGAGCAGTTCATAGTCAACTGCGAATACTGCTTATAAACCCAGAATCCCGCAGAAACATTTCAAGTTTTTCTTTTTCAATTCACTTCCTGGTTTAACATGGCAGACTGACTCTCAGTAATGTCCCCCTGCCCTTGCTGGCGGCACTGGAACATATCGGTTTGGGAGTGTTAGCCTCCACCTGCTATTCCTGACCCATGAGGAATTTACACAGCCTGGCAGACGTGCCCCATCCTGCCACCCCCAAGCCAGCCAGCCAACAGAGACAGAGGCGCATACACACAGGGCCCGCATGTAGATGCGTCTGTGCTGGTACCCAGCACAAAAAAACACATGCAGTTACAGCCAGAAAACACATGGGGAGCTATGCGTCAGGCCACTGTATTACAATAGGAATTACCCATCGCACTGAGGACGCTGCGTTACACCGGCCCTTCCAGGCCACGCAGGGCCTCACCTGTCCCAAAACACTTGGGTTGCCCTGTCACACAGGCCTTGCCTGTCCTGAAACACTTGGCCGCTGCCTTGCACAAGCACCAACCCACACACATCTTGCACCAATAACAACTGCACTCATTAAGAGACTTGCACGTATTAGGAAATCACATAAATCCCTGAATGAATCTGGCAATACTGCAGCCAGACATGAGAACAGGCACAGTCAGGTTAGATCTCTGCATGGCCACCGCAATAGAAGTTCGGCAATGAGAATGCGTGTGTGTGTTGCAGCACCAGCCTACCTGCTCACACACTCCTGCTGTTTACACATGGCTGCCCTGGGCCAGCCGAAGAGCTGGACTCCATTCCACCCGAAAACCGCAAAACACATGGGTACCTCTCCCTCCATTACGCACTACTAGTCCCAGACAAGCGGCCCAGGGAGCAGGGCAGAGATGGAACAAAACCCCGAGAAGGACACAAAGATCTCTGCCAGAATCACAATTTTTAATGACCACATGTCCGAGGCTAGTAGAATTTGCTTTTGGTACAACATCGTAGGTAAGCTCAAATCAAGTGTCCATAACATTGTCCAGAACTGCCCCAGGCGATTCTGACCCATTCTAACTATAAGGCCCACCAGCCTGAAACTTTATACAGACACTAAACATTCGATCGCTCTTTTCAACAGTTCATATTTCATGGATTTTGTTAAGACATGTAACAGGTCTTAATCTTATGCAATGACAGCTGCCCACATAGGTTATATATATAAAAAAAAAGACGCTTAGTTACTTCCCCTTTTAAAATGCCGTTAGGAACAGCTCATGAAAACGATGGCACTAGTGAGGAAATGCCTCCATCTAGTGGCCATTTTAAGAACCGTCAAGAGCAGATTAAATACAGCCTGGTGATGTATGATGTAGTCACAAACCTGCAATATTGTTTAACAGATTAACCACTTTAAAGGTGATCATGTTACTTACGACAAACAGTAGAACCAGAAATGTTGCCCAAAACTCTCACACACCAGTATCCAAGGGCCACAGCAAACCACAAAAAAATAGTTTTCAGGGCTTCCTTTAATAATCCACATAGCATTATGTACAAAGCAAACCAACTAACAGCTTTAAAAAATACTAAAATGACATTTTACAGAATATAAAAAGACAGAGCCAGATGTTTTATTTAGAAGGTCTGGTTCAACAGTAGGATGGAGTACTAACATCATACAGAATTACTAGACTGGACATCACAATGGACACAACGCGTGGTGAACCTTGAATCGAGACCCTTAATCAAATCTGCCTTTTAAACAGAGGTCCAGATAGCAAAACAACCCAGTGTGGAAACCTTACTCTCACACACTCGAAGACCCAAACGGGAACGTTGTGGTTCTGCGCTTGCAGATATCCAGCTGAGCCGAGCGAAAATGCTCACTGGGAACATCCAGGCTGTGAGACAATACCTGTCCACAGAGCAGCCCAAAAGGACTGCCTTCAGTCTCCACAGGCAATCCCCCCCGACACCTGTCGAGATGGTCACCTCATCCCTTTGCCAGCACAAGCTTAGTAATTTTGGTCGAGTGATAGCTACAGCACAACCAGGCCGTAGAAATACAGTAAAGCACATGCCACCTGAGCTATATGCAAGGATGCGTGTTGCACATGTGATTATGCGCGTGCGTGAACAAGCAACAAGGGGGGGGTGGTGATAGTTACGACGGGCAACGTTCCCAAGGCCCATATTTTAACTGAACTTCAGCGCAGAAGCATTTGCAATGATTAGGAAGCAAAAAAATTATGTGTATATATGTGTGTGTGTGTGTGCGCGCGCGCGTGTATATATATATGTATATATATATATACATATATATCCATCCCAAAGTCATCAGGCAACCCTATGCATCCCAGAGGTACGATCCCTGGGGGGACATCGAAGCCCCTCAGGGGGTCTTTAACCGAATTCTGACAGACATTACTTTGTCCAACCAATGAATGAGCATCCAGAGAGGGAAAAATAAAATTAAGCGATGTGTTAATGCATGTAAAGATGCACAAAATACACAAAAAAATAACACACAAATTACACAGAAAAGGTGTCAAAAGCATCAGACCACAAAGAATTTGTCAAAAAAAGTTTCGTATGCAGTTTCAGTATTTTTTTTTTTCTTTTTTTAATAAGTGAAATTGAACTAAGAAGCTGATGACTGGTTCTTAATTACACTCTACAGAAAAGCCCTGATACAGAAAGGTGCTTCAGGGCAATTATCTAGTTAAGCATTATTTGCGTCGATTTCTGGACAAGTGTCAAAACTTCGGAAGCTTTGAAACATTTAAATCTGCCAAAGAAATATTTAATTGGACACTGTCTACTCCTTTATTTATTATTCGTTATATTTCCAAAAACACGTGGAGTCCCAGAAAGGCCTAAGGGTGTACTAATACTGAATTTGCACCAAGACAGTAAGTCATTCAGCTGCCCCGCCAGCAGCCGAAGGGTTTAAAAATGACTTAAAAGCAAAATAAAAGCAGAAATTCAAGTACGGCAAATCACAAGGTATCCTAGTAAATATGCTGACCAATTTGGTATCAATTTGGGCAAACAGTCTGTCCTTAGTCTCCAATTACCCCAGTAAGGTGTTGCGTTTGAGAACGAGGGCGTGCCGTTTTTCCTCTCCTGAACCCAGGTAGGCAGAAGAGAAACCTGGGAACGCACGTTTGTTGGGGGGACTAGTTTCATGAAAGTTGCCGAACCCCTTGTTCACACCTTAGAGCCACAGTCGCTCTCAGCATCTGTCAGGACACCCGACGGAAAAAGGTGCTTCCAACCTGGAAGGTGCAGGGGCAAAGACAGTTGGTGCTCTAACACTTGTACTGCAGTCATCTTGGTTGGTGCAGCCCTCATCTTCTCTGTGCTGCATGGTTTCCCTCCATTGTCCCAGACTCCCTCCCTCCTTGTTCTGATCCAATGACCCTAATGACACCATGACGCAAGGCAAGAAGGCTTCTAAACGCTGCTCCTTGTAAGATGTTGCAGATGCAATCAGGTGCAGACATCACAGAAGGGCGGGGAGAGAGGGGAGCGGGTAGGACTTACTGGAACAAGAAGAATAGTGTTTAGCTGAATGAAAACCAAAGTTCTCAGTTAAAAAAAAAAAAATCATGTAATAATGAACAGAATTAGAATATGAGATTCCAAGGTAACCAAACTACCCTTAACCCATGGACGATTAAAGAGCAGTAAAGTTGCATGCTAAGTTCTGTGAGAAGGGTGGTCTTACATCCTCATCATCAGAAACGTGGGGCTGGGCAATGGCCATTTCCTCCTTGCTCTCTGCAATTTGCTTGCACTTCTGTAAGAGAACACAGACATGGCATTGCAGGTTCCATTACAGTGACACTCTCGTTAACAACTAGCAAAAGTTCTGTTAGGCGAAGGCAAGAAACAGGCCTTGCCATTTCTAAAAACAATACTTGTATAATCCTTCATAAGAGAGCATTAACCTCTGTCAGCTCCTTGATGCTGATGCTGTTAGCTGTCTGGGTCACCTTCCTCTTTGCCTCCTCAATGTTAGCGGTGTTGGGCACGGGCACAGGCGGGGGCTTGTTTGTTATAGTTGGCAGAGCGGGCATGTTTGCCAGGGCGCCCATGTTGGTCAAAGCGGCTGTCATAGTGGCGGCCGTCATGGTGGCCATGGCCGCATTCATGCTGATGTTGGGCATGCCCATAGGCAGACTCATGGGAAGGTTCATAGGCAGAGGCAAGGGCAAATTCAGGGGTGAGGGAGCAGGGGTTGGCAGAGGCAACTGCAGGATAGCCTTGGGTCTCAGGCTCTCTGGGATAGGCATCCCTGCCTTGGCACACATGGCAGCTGCATTTGCCTTGGCAATCTCCAACAACTGGTCCTTGTCTGCAAGAGACAGGGCTGGACATTAATTTTTCATGAGATCAGTTTCACAAAAAATTGTTTTATGATCACAAAAACAAGACTGAATCAACACTTAAACCTCAATATCAAACTCATTAACCACTATTCGGATGAAATTAATATTCAGCTACTGAAAAAAATCTTTATGACCAGCAATGTGGCCTTACCGAGCTCTGTGAGCCGAGGTGGGGTTTTGCTGGAGCTGCGCCGAGAACGGGAGGCGGACCTCTTCTTGCGGAGGATGAGAATGGGGGAGTGACTTGGCTCACGCTTCCAACGGTCCCGTCGATCAAAAGAACGACTGCGGAAACTTCTTCTCCGTCTAGAGTGTGATCGCGACCTCCTCGACCTTGAACGCCGAGTCCTTGTTGCAGAACGGGACCTTGTCCGTCTCTTCCTAGCAGGGGAGCGGGTTTTTGAACGCTTTGATTTTTCTGCAGATTTGGATTTCCTCCGTCGAGTGGCAGATCGAGATTTCGAGTGCTTTGTTTTCCGAGGCGAACGAGACTTTGAACGGTTCTTTCTCACGGGAGATCTAGTTTTTGAACGCCTCCTTTTTGTAGACCGAGACCTTGAACCCTTCGCTCTCACTGTAGATTTCGATCTTGATTTTCTCCTCCTAGTTGATCTGGATCTTGACCGCTGCCTCCTTGTGGGAGATCGAGATTTAGACTTCCTTTTCCTACTGTGGGATGGAGATCTGGATTTCCTCTTCCGCACCGGAGATCTGGATTTTGACTTCTTCCTTCGAGTATTAGAAAGCTTTCTAACAGAAGATGAGCTGGATCTTGAATGCTTTCGACGAGTGGGAGATCGTGACTTTGTTTTCTTTCTTCTCGAGGAAGATCTAGACTTTGAGAGGGTCTTCCTGGAGGGGGATTTCGAGGACCGCAGTTTAGATGGTTTTTCCTTTGGACCTTCAGATGGAGATTTCATTTCAGACTGCCTCTCTTCACTTGCACGTTCAGCTGACTGTGATCTTGAACGATCTAGCTGAATTTTAATTTCTGGTATGCACTCTGTTGGGGTCCCTGGTGCAGAACTTCTATGGTCATTGGAAGCTTCTGTGTCAATTGCAGGTTTCTCAATTTCAGCAGCCAAAGAATCTGGCTCTTCAGCCATAGAGCTGTCTGGTAACTCAGGCAATGGTTCTGATGGATTGTCAGAATGTGGTGAGACAGACCTTGACCTACTGGTAATGAGCTGATTTCCATCCTCAAAAGCACATGGCCTCTCAGAGGTGTGGAAAATATTTTTTTCAGAAGCTGGTGACTCAATTTCAGTGTGCAGAGGCTTAAGATCAGATAAACCCTGCTCATTTGACGAAGTCTCAGGGGATATGCACTTTTCAGTGAGAGCCACTGGTAAACATTCATGTGGTTCAATTTCGATTGCAGTTCTAGCCTCTGAAGATGGGCTGAAAACAGATTCTGTGGAAACAGGTGGTTCCTTGCAGATACTCAAGAAAGGTACCGGCTTCCAGAAGCCCGCAGTCACAACAGTTGCCTCTGTATCAACACTACTCTCCACAGACACACGAGAGGGCTTTTCCTCAGATACAGAAAAGGTTGAGGCAATTTCCTCTTCCACAAACTGTTTCACCGTACTCACAGTTGCAGAACTTATTTCTGTGAAAAGGCTTGGTTCCTCATTGCTGACAGGAACATCATCTTCCACCTGAATTTCCTGTGTTGGGGGATCAACATTTTCTAGGGTTGGGGATGTTGCTTTAGGGCCTTGTGGTTCCTCAGCTGAAGACTGACTGGCTTCAGATGACTGCTGCTCCCTAGAAACAGATCCAGATTTCGATTTGGGTTTATTGGGAGAAGCAGATTTTGAGTGTTTACTTCTCTCAGGTGATTTAGATGGTTTTCGGTCACCTTTGGGAGATTTAGACTTTGACCGATGGCGTCTGCCTGGAGACTTTGACCTGGAACGTCTATTGCGCTGAACTGATCTTGACTTCGACCTATTTCTCCTCAGAGATCGAGATTTTGACCGTCTCTTCCTCGATCGAGACCTAGACCTAGAACGCCTAGATCGTCGTGGTGACCGAGTTTTAGATCGCCGTCTTCTCAGGGATCTTGATCGGTTCCGCCTTAAAGATCTTGACCGTCTGTATCTTCTTAGGAGAGATCTTGATCTTGATCGCCTGAGGATAACAATGGACCTGGAGCGAGTCCTTCTGGCTCGCTTATAGGACCTAGACAGTGACCTTCTGGAACGGGACACAGATCTCCTGTAATGGGACCGAGACCGGGACCTTGAGCGTCTGCCCCTCCTTGCAGAGCGTGACCTTCGACGAGAACGGGACCTCTTAGATCTGGATCGCGACTGTCTGTACTTAAAACGAGATCGCGACCGAGACCTACGCACCCGCACAACCGAACGAGATCGGCTATGTCTGCGACGCGGAGACCTTGACTTTGACCGCCTACGCGTGCGAGAGTTGGATCTTTGAATCCTCTTGGGAGAGTAGGACCTAGATTTGCGCCTTGACCTCTGGATGGATCGTGATCTAGATTTACGTCTCCTTGAATGAGACCTGGAGCGCCTCCGCGGACTGATCCTCCTTCGTGAGGTAGATCTAGTCCTTCTTCTAGATGATGAACGATCTTTTCGGGTACTAGGTTTACCAGAGGCTCGTTTTGGGCTTCGAGACTGGCTAAGACTTTTTTTGGATATGGTTTTTTGTGATGTTTCTTTTTTTGCCTTTGAGGCTGATCTTGACCGCGATCTAGAGCTGCTTCCATGTCTCTTTTCATGCTTGGCGCCTGGTTCCGCTTCTTTGTCCTTTGAGATAGACTCTCCTTTAACAGGCTCTTCGTCTTGTGTACCCTGAAGTTTAGGAATTATATCAGGCAAATCCTGAGCTTTGCAAAAACTTACTTGATCCCCAGTGTTCCCCAAACTGACAACATTCTCTGCAGCCTCCAAGGAAGAATCTTCAATGGGCATTTTATGACTTTCTGCAAAATTAGGTTTTTGGGTCCCCCCCTTGGTTTTAACACTCTCAGCCTCAAAACTAGTGCTTCCATTATCTTCACTAAAAGACAGCTGAGAAGCCCTCTCTTGAGGCTTGTCTGAGCAGGGAATCCCTCTAATATTCCCCCCATCACTGTCCAAGAATTGGGAAGACTCCATCATCCCATGCACTTCCAAGGATTTAGCAGAAAGCATCATGGGTATCTCTTGGACTTCCGAGCCATCCAGGGCTGTCGTGAGTTCATGCTTCTCCTCAGACTTGTCTAAGGCTCTCATTGGAGATGCTCTCCCTTCTGGCTTGTCCAGCATTCTCACTGTAGAGTCCTTCACTTCAGGCTTGCTGACCAAGGTTTTCATGGGAGAATGCTCTTCTGTCTTGCTAAAAGGTTTCATGGCAGACTCAACCTTGCCCAAGTATTTCAAAGGACGGGGATGCTCCTCATGTTCCTTAATGTCCAAGGGTACTGTGGATGGTAATGAAGGCCTGGACTCTAGTTCAGAGTCAGACCCAGAAACAGAAGTGCTCTCTGATCTTGAATGGGAAGGAGACTTTTTCTCTCCTTTTCTCTTCTTCTTCTTCTTCTTCTTAGAATGCTTTTGTTTTTTAGTTTTGCCATCCTCTTTTTCCACATGTAGATCTAATAAGAGCAATTAAATATTTTAAATGGCACAATTTTCAAAATCATTATTTACACTACTATGTAAAAGTTACCTTGCTCACCTCACAGAACCTTGTGAAACACACTGACAGTCCATCTATCAAGACCATAAGTTTAAAACACTGACATATTTCCATATTTGGAAAACTCACTGCATTTGATGCTCACACCCATGTAGCCAGCAATGAACATACCAAATAACAATTGTAATAAAAATTCACTGCTACAATCCTTTGAACAAAATGCTGGTTACCTGTTATCAGTCCTCCAGCTGAATCTTTAACATCATTACGACAAAATCTGCTTCCATCCTCTTCAATAAGAGAATGGTTCTTCAAACTTGTGGAAAAGAAATAGAATAATCTTAATTCATTCAAATAAATTGTCATTATTAGTTTAATCAAAATAATTAATTGTATTCGAGGCAAAAATGGTACTTTTGCAGCTAAAACCTTTTTTGCATTGCAGTTCTTGTACTTGAGAACATAATCCCCTTTTTAACACTTGAATTATTCCACATGTACTCATGTTTTGAATATCGAAATATTTTCATACACTTAAACCGAGAAGTTTAAGGAAACTTACCTCGCTTGATTTTGTGCCTCTCGATCAGAGTCAACCCCTGATTCAGAGCTGCTCTCTTTCCCTTCCTTGCGTTTCTTCTTTTTCTTTTTGTGCCTTTTATGCTTCTTGCTTTTCTTACGGGACGTCTCACTACCCTCCTTGATCGGAATCATTTCCACAGGGTTTGCTGAGCCTCCCTCTTCTAGACAAGACATCACACCATTTGATCTGCCCTTCCCCTCAAGTGGTAGATATTATTCATTGATAGTGCATACATTTAGCAAAGCAGACTATAAGAGATACACAGGCAGGCACAAACACTGAGGCATTCACATTCTAACAGACATAAGAACTTTACAAAAAAAATCTTCCCAATGTTTTGTCAGCTCAAAACATTTCTCCAAGTAGTCAGCAGCAGACTATCAAATATCAACCACCAAATTTTCCCAGCACAGTCGGTTAATTAAATGATAAAATACAATGTATAGCAGAAGCAAAATTTCAGTTTCTACCACAACCAGATCATTATAGAAGGCCACAAACCTGGATATGCTTTTCCAGCAGATTCCATTGTCACAGCAGTGTGGTGGTGCATCGGTGCCTCCCCCTGGCTGTCCATGGTAAGAGCAGCTTCTTTCACGGGGCCTAAGTTTTCCAAAGAGCGAGATACTCCGCCGTTTTGGTGTCTGTCACTCATCACTCTGCAAGAAAGCTAAGCAGTTAACTTACAGACAATTACCATACAGCACCCATAATGCCACATCAAGGCTAAGATCATCAGTGACTGACAGATACATGTGGTACTAGCAAATGGCCACAGCCAATAATGTATACACTACTATACTTGCTAAGAAAACAAGTTTTTAATGAAAATTATTCAAGATATTTTTATTCATGATCTCCTGGGGAAGATCATAACATCAGTTCTTAAGTCCAAAAGCATATAAGGAGGCAGATGAAAATAATGCAAGATGCAGTGTATTCATAACCCTCCCGCCCCCCAGTCACCAGATGTGAAACCCACATACCACATTATCTGATAGGTTAGTTTCTGGCACCAAACAAACCAAAAGAATTCTTTGCAGAACATTGACGCTAAACTTCTATTATCGAGCCTGTACACACCAGCACAAGAGCCCTGTTGGTGTTTACCACTAAAAGACCAATCGTATCTGAGGGCTGTCACAAAATAACCGTATTACACGATCTAATTTACAGCAGTAGCCAGAGCGGGGCTTTAAACGGGGATACGTCCAAAATGAAGAGATTAACTTTTTCCAACCAACACGTGGACACTTTACTGATATGCAGAACATCACATAACGGATATAAAACGCGAGAAATACGTCCATACTGCATTACAATCAAACTACATAAGCCTGCAACATGCTCATGGACAAACACAATCGTTACAAAAACGACCCTAAGCAACATCAACTACCTAAATAAACCCATAACCATTAATAACACCAGTGACGCCGAAACCTTCACCAGTCTGATTTAATCCTTGTAACACCTCCATCGACTGCTAACTTATACCCGTCTATTAAACAACAAGAATAATCAATCACAGATATGGTCAACCCGAGTTCAAGGAATTTAAATGGACCGGATACACAGCTACCGACGGCGGCTTATTCAACACCCCTTACCCCCCACACTGAAGCGGCCGGTCGGCCTCCGCCAGCTACTCAGACGCCATAGTGAGGAAGGATCGGCGTTAAACGATGACACCATTAACCCAGCGCATGTGAAAGCTGATAAAACTCATACAGGCGTAACCTTAACAGTATGGCCCGGAGAAGGACAGAGAAGACACAGGCGCTCGACTTTGACCCCCCATCCCGCCACCCAGCGACCATTTCGGCGAAGCGGGAAAACCCGCCTCCCCCCGCCGTGCGGCTACACTACGGCGGGCCGCACTGCCATCCATTTTACACAGTCAATCGTGCGAATGAGGCCCGAAAACGCCGCGGAGTAAATCAAATGTCGATAAACTCCACTCAAACACAGCAACTCGGGACACTCAATCTGTAACACAGGCCTTAACCGCGCTTAACGAAAATGACGCTTTTAACGGGCACGCGCCGCGTAACCGCGACACCCACGTTAGCGGCCTCGGCTAAACACTCCAGATGGCGGCCGACTGTAAGCGCCGCATGCTACCGACGTGGGCTAAACGAAAGCGGCAGGGACCCTCTCATTCTCACCAGCTAAAAAAATAACCCAGTTATGAGTTAACCATGCGCAATCTGCAAAAGAACTAATGGCCAGCTAGCTAACATTTGCTAAAACTAAGAGCATTTAACCCGGACCCACACAGCCGCGGCAAATGCTGGTTAAAGCGGAAAATTATCAGAACCGGAGTTCCTTACCTAGTTAAAGCTTTTTGGAGCAACTTCGGTGCGAATGCTGATCTATAACTAGCTGCCCCGGTTGACCCGTGTAGCTCACCGAGGCGGGGAAATAACATACAAAGAGGCTGCTAACTGCGACGCGGCGTACAAACACAAAAGGCACGCCGTCCATCCGTCGCGACGGCCCAGGCCCGCGTTTATTGTCCCAGCCGTCACTCGTCGCCCGCGCGGTCCCGCCGCGCACCTTGCAAGAACTACCCCTAACCCATATTTACCCAGTGCGCTGACCTTCGCCTTCGGACTCCTTCGTTGCATTCATCGCGAACTCCCGAATAAGCCGTTCGCTGCCGGTCGCCATGACACTGACTAGCAGCCGGGTCCTCCTCTCCCCCAGCATGCTATGCGCGGCCGTCCGCCCCACCCGCTAGGCCACCATGTGACGCTAGAGGGCACTCGTCTGGAGTCGCCCGACTCTAACGGGATAGCTGTCCAAAATGGCGGCTGACTTTTCTAGCAGCTGTAATAAATGGCTGTATGTTTTACTACATTCTGCATTACTGTGTAGTGGAGGTATTAGTATAGGAACGACGATTGCTCGTTATTTTAGGCTATTTATTTGGGGAAATGAAAATACGTCTAATTCAAAAGCGTTTAGTCGTACGGCTGCTTAACGCCTATACACTGGGCAGCAGGGGACGCCCACTGCCCGTATTAGGGCAAGCCACGGACATAAATTATTGCATCCATCAACGATAACGCTGGCAATATGATTTTTATTATGTCCCGTCCATCGATCTCTAATATCATTTGAAAAGGGGGTAAAACATTATATAATTAATGGGGTGTGTTTTAGTTGGAAAAAAGGTTATTTTCATTTGACTCATATATTTACTGTCGACCCCATTCATTTTGCGCTCTACTTAGACCGAGTATATTAATCCTCCCTTAACATTAATTATTAACGTTTTACACGCACTGTTTGGCTAACATTGGTTAAACTTATTTCTAGCTATGGCAAACTTACTCTTAATGGACAATTAATAACACGAAGCAAGCATAATTAACAGATGCCTGCACTGAGACTATACAAATGTTGGTTCAAGTCATATTACAAAAATTGTGTCTGTTTTGGGTTTGGATTCAGGGAAGTAAAACAAGAATACAATTTGTCTACGTTTTTTCCAGCACTTGTGCAAGAATTAGGCGGGTGCTTTTGATATCCATTACTTTGTGATGTTATGAAAAACACTTAACATAAATGCATTTGTGATCACAGAAGTACTTTAATTGGCATATAACGTGATTTGACGTTTTATGAAGAGACTGCTGAGGGAGAGGCTATCCGTCACTCATGCTGCAGCAGGATAGGAGCAGATGAAGGCTCTTTTGGATCTACAGTTCGCTGTGCTCCACCATCTCTCACCTGTCCAAAAAGAAACTTAAGCTGAACTTCAATGGTACACACAAATATAGCCATACTCACCCCTTCACAGTCACATATTGAAAAATTCTGGGGTATAGCCTCCCGTATGTCCTCCACAACTTTCAGTTTTTCTTCTCAAGGCTAAAATCCTCTACTGTAAATGAGCACACATTTCTGACAGTTTGTGTGGGCAGTGTGTATACTGGGGAATTAGCTTCCCATTGCCAAATAAGAGCAGTGTTTTTCCAGGTTTTCTTATTGGTATGCTGTCCCACTCTCAGAAGCACATAATGTTCCAGCCCTTCAGCAAATCTCCTTCCAGGCCCTTTCAGATGTTGTCACAGGTAGCAATGGAGAAGCTATTTTATATGTGTGTGTGTGTGTTTATGTGCTCTTAGGTCAGCAACCGTTTGATCAAACTGCTTTCATTATCTGATTGCTCTGCTGCTCTTTAAAGCAATTACAAATCTTCAAAGCTGACAAAGCTGAACTCTGGCCGATGATAACCAGCAACTTGACAATGTATTGTACCAAATTATTTATTTTATGGCATTGATTCAACGTCTATATTTTATTTACCACAGCTGTAAAATTCTTGATACAGCTTAACTGTTCAAAGCAGGACGCTTTACTGGGTCACTCAATAGTTATGACATGTTTTATTTATGCAATCTGATATTTCCCCATCAGTACCGAGTGGAAATAAAAATGATAGAAATCTCACCGATTTTGAACATCTCTAGGCACTCTTTCTGGTGCTTCTCTGGTTTGGGCTGACCTGGCATCCAGTCACTGTATGTCCAGGAAGAGCCGTCTGTCCATTGTTGAGAGTCAGCCTGAAGTAAACACATACATACAAACTCTCCATTATGGCAAGTAATGCATCAGTTTCTGGAATTATTTTGTTATTCAGATGATTAATGCCATTATGAAAGAAAGGATTATAGTTTTTAGTATGACTAAAGAATCTATGGATGATGATGATAATCCTAACAGCAAAGTACATATTTCTCAGTCATAAATGCACAAGTAGCCTTAAATGAAAAGCTAGCTATTAAAGAAATAGACAGACGTTCATGTTTAAGTGGTTGTGTGATTTTGTTAACATGTATTATGGCAGTGATAGCAATAATGCAGAAGAGGAGTTTGTTCCTGGGCGGGGGTGTGCACCTGAACAACTCCTCCCAGCCAGGTGAGAGTAGGACCCTTGTTGGCCTCTGTCACCATGAAGGCGAGCTGGGAGTGCAGCTGGGGGCTCGTCACGGAGGCCAGGTGGCCAGTCGGGGATACGGACCGGCATATGGCCTGGGAGTATGAACATTCAGCCATCATAGTCATTATGAACCAGTTTAATTCTTTATTATATTCATATTACCGGGACTCAAGCAGTGGTTACTGTAATTATGGAAACGTAAGCAGTAGAATTGAGTGCTTCTGCTCTGGGCAGGCTGCTTCTGTCACACAATCTCTGACACGCGGTGGAAATGGAAATATGACTTTTTTGGTTTGGTTTGATTTTTCTTCAGCCTGACCACGTGTATGATGGTACATAAACCGCTCTTAGATGTATGTGACCACATGATGCCATGAGACACTATCACCATGGATACGGAGTAATGTTCAGGGCGAATGCTTCACCTCCGCCTCGCTGAATGTCTGGGGACTGGAGAAGAAGAGGTAACACTTGCCGCTGATGACCTCACCATTGCAGGCGGGTTCCAACGCTGCAGCCTGTGGTTGCTGTCTAGACTTGTCTGGTGAATACACAGTCCGTATTGGGGCTCAGATTAAACATGGTTCCATGTATGTATTTCAGTATGTGAGTCATAGACCATGCATGCATGGCTCCCTCTAGTGGCAGATGTGCACACTTGCACATACAGTGCTGTCGTTAGTCTGTCACTTGTGCCTGATCATGCATGTTTACACGTGTTTCTGATTTAAGATCCCTCACCATTTAGCCAGTAGCTTCTCTGCATCTCCCCAGCCACATGTAGTATTTCACCAGTCACTGGGTGCACCAAGATGGCCTGTGAGTTCTGGGTGCCTTGCCTGAACTTGTCCAGCGAGGAAGGGACATACACTGGAAAAGTTAGAGTACCCCCCATTTAATGAGAGCAGCCAGTGAACTTGGAAGGGGATAGTCGGTACTGCAGTGCTGAACGTTGAGAAGAGAAATTGTGTCCGTGATCAGCCATTTAACACCCTACAGCAGTGACTACTAGCCCATTCCTCGGGGGAGCCCCGGACAGTCCACGTTTTTGCTTCCTCTCAGTTACCAGCGCACCTGTACCCAAGAGGGTCTAGCTGCAGACGTCTGTAGAGTGGAACTCCACCCGAAATACGTCACCTCCACAGGAAACACATGATCTTTAAGGACGTAAAGTGGAGCTCCGGTTAGGGTTAGGGTTAAGGTTAAGGTTAGGGTTTATTCGCTGTAACACAGAGTTGAGGTCACGTGTTTCCTGTACCAGGTATTCGGTGTTCCTGATCGGCTGGGACTTGGGAGGGGGGAAAAAGGTGGACTGTCCGGGGTTCCCCGAGGACTGGGTTGGGAAACACTGCCCTACAGAGATAGGAAGTTTTGGGGTGCATGCTTAATTCTGGAAAAATGTTGCAAATTTATTAGTTTCATAACGAAGGTCCATTGCCAAGTAATATTTAACATACCTTTTTTTAGCATAGACATTTTCTTTTTTATCAAGTGTCTTAATTGTTTTGACTGACTCATTCAGGTTCTGATCTTGCCATTTTGCTGTTAATTGCAACTGTTGTCATTGGCTGCCAAAGGGAAACTAAACACAAATATCTGGTGTTTTATGTTATTACAAAGGTGTTACTGATTAAAAAGCCCCCAATGAGACTGCTTGTCAATGAACATTTTAACTCAGAACAGCTCTTTTAGAACTATAATCTGGGTTCCAATTTATTACTACTTGAAATGAATGTTTTACTTAAAACTACTGGTTGTTTCCAATGTAATATATTTTTTGTAAAAAATATGTAATCATTTTTGTTATGAAAACCAGTATATTTGCAAACTTTTTACTGAATTAAGCAAGTGACCCAAGACTTTCTGTGAGCACTGTGACACCAATATATAGATTAATTTATATGAGACTGCCTACAGAATGCATGCCATTCTACACAGCAGCTGCTTGGCTTCTTACCATATGCATACGATCTCTTCATCTCTCCAATGGGATTTATGACTAAGCCTGTATTTAGGTTCACCAGGGTGGCTTGGGAATTCTGGGTGCCTTGTCTGAATTGGTCCGTGGTGGGAGGGACATAGACTGTGGAAAGGGTGACATCATTAACGTAAACAATGAGGAATCATGCCAGTGCACGTTCGCACACAGATGGCTTCTGAGATAGTGTTTGGATATGGAATTGTTGCCCAGGTGTGCACACACATTCCCATGTCTATGCAGATGTATTAGAAACAGGCAGGCATTCAGAGAAATGCAATTCCAGCCTGTGTTTACATACAGTCCCTGATTCTCCTCTGCATCTGGCTGACGTGGTCCTGCACCAGCCCGGTCCGGAGGTCGACCAGGTGACGCCGGGAGGGCTCTGTGCCCTGTCTGCGGTCCTCCACTGGTACAGCTTTCTGAGACTGGACTGGGCTCAGCGGCATGGCGTGGAGGCCTGCACATGTAAGCCAACACGCTTACACATGGGAAAAGACACAGCCATGACAGGCTTACACAAAGGGGAGATCTTATGACAAACTGAACTGCTTACACATAAAATCACTTGCTATATAGACAGTATAAAATACCCTGTACAATATAATACACATATGACCTATAGTTGCCCAATTATCATGGTTAAATATCTCAGTGCCATCAAAAGTGATGGGACTGAAAAATCTTAATTGGAATTTTACTTTAAGCAGTATAATGAATAAGTAATGGAAAAGGGACCCACACTAATATATATGAGATATTAGGATTTTATTTCTAATAAAGTATTCAGCTCTGTCCTGAAAGGCCAATTAAAGTGAGCAAGGGTGGTCTTTAAATGACAATAAGTACTGGGATGATCAGTGTCACAGATGTTCTCTGTCATCAGGAGAAACATTTGCTTTTCTTTTAATATTTTAAAAGTATATTGTATTTACTGTTTAATAAAATCCTGTTTAACAAAGATCTCTCCTTTAAAGAAAGACTGTGAAGCTGTGAAAAAAAAATCAATGAGAAGCATAGATTAAGAAATGAACGATTTGGAGAGTTTTAAAAAAAGAGGAAAGAAGAAGAGGAAACGGCTCGTATACGTAGAAATCATCCCAGAATGAGCCCAGCAAAGGGAAGCATCTAGCAGTGATTACAGCAAAATGATCAGGGCTGTTCGGAATCAGCCTAAAACAATCTCCATGGCTCAGTAGATGGGGTGCCCAAAAATCACAGAAAGCTGGGGTCACAAAATTACACAGCCGGAAAAAACTGGATGACGCTATTACAGATTATAATTTCCTCAGTGGTGGAAAGAGACTATGGGGAACAGAGTTTTATAGTCTGTCTATAAATATATAAGCTGTATATGACACGATAAGGGCCAGGGACAGGAAAGAGACCAGCATCTCTCCTCATCCTGGGAACATGGTGATGGACACCTGAAGTCCTTGGGTGTGGATATGTGTGTGTGTGTGTGTGTGTATTATGTTTATATTACATTGTGGGGACCAAATGTTCCATTTTGACACTGTGAGGACAATTTTACCGGTCCCCACAAAAATCTGTGAATGCAATCAAAAGACTAAAAATGCCAAAAGTCTTGTATCTTGTTTGGTTACTTATGGGTAAGGTTAGGGCTGGGTAGGGGTTAAGGTTGTCAAGTTTAGATTAGAGTTTTCCCCATAGAAATGAATGGAGAGTCCCCACAAAGATATAATTACAAACCTGTGTTTTGTGTGTGTGTGTGTGTATATATATATATATATATATATATATACACACACACACACAGACACACACACGAAAGTGATAATTTCCCAGCAATCACAAACGGCAAATCAATATCAGCCCAGCCTGCTAATTCATGTGCAATTTCACATACTTTCCATTTGTCAGAGGCAGAGCTGATCACAGGGGAACGTTCAGCTGAACTGAAGATAACCGCAGCAATGGATTTACTAAAAAGTTAACTGTCCTGAAAGTACACATCCCAGGAAATGGTGAAGGGTCACAGACTTAGTCCAGCTTTTCTTAACAAGCACTTTATCACCAGCTAATGATCGTCCCAACCTGACATTTAATTTATGCCACCATGTCCCTTTAGTTATGGCTACATATAAAGAGAGTCGGCAAAGGAAATGCCTCATTAATAACATATCTGTGCACAATGACATATCTAAATAAAAGGAACAGTCCTTTTATAAGCTTCATTATACACATCACCTCTGAAAATGCCCCTTACATGGGGATGTAAACTCTTACCAGATATGACCAGAAGCAACACTGCCATCTTCTCCATCTTAAAGGAAAGGATGAGCCTTAATCTCCTAGCTTCTTAATTTGAGGAAGAACTGATTGCTGGCTGGTTCGAAGCGTCTGTCCTAATTCTTTCTCTTGGGTAGAGATATTAGTAGGCTGAACGCACCTGTCTGAGGGTATAGAACTGTTGGTTGTGGTTAGCTTATTAACACAACATACTGAACTGATGTTAACTGATAAACAGGTTTAAAAGTTCTGATTGGTCATTAATGATGGGGGCGGAGCCTCGTGGCATTATCAGATATTCCCTGATGAAACACACCTGTCTGTATCTACACTGCAATTTTGTTATATTCACTGAACAAAGTCTTTGATAAGAGTATCACATTTTCCTTGTACCTCAGACTGACTTTTATGGTCTGTTAGATACATAAATGCATATTTTTTTCACTGATAGCATCAGCACTCTGCCCCTAGAATAATCATTAGCATGAGTTTGAAGTACTTGGCAATAAGTTTTGTGATTAAAATCTCCATGGACCAAGAGTGACCCATTTCTGGTTGGACAGAAGCACAGTGAGTTCAACTGTGTCTGACAGCAGGTACCCAAGGCACAGCAGCCCGCAACAGCAGTAATACAAGCAATTTCAGCCATGGTCGCTCATATTTCTCTGTAGCGGGCAGGTTAGAGTGGTTCATACTGATACTTTATCTCAGTCACATCGATGTCATCGGCAGTGTCACACAGGGGCCTTTTTCAGCCGGCCTCCAAACTCTCCTCATGTGGTTTCTCCCTTTGATCTAAAACGTTTCCACCAGGTTTTAAGTAACCCAACATTTTTTGCAAGTTATAACCCACCCAACCACGTTATTGTTAAAATTAAGTTTGTGAGCATCCACGGTCACAACAAAAGATTACTAAACCCTTATCAAACATCTCAGCTGGGATTTTTGGAATAAAAAAACACCTGCTTGTATGAAAGAACCGATTTGTCAGGCACCCAAAAGGATGCATGTATTAAGACTCTATACCATTTATTTATTAGATAAAATAAATACAAGACATGTACAGTAGCGGAAGTTGTGACACCGATGTATGAAAAGACAAGAAAAGATACAAACGCCCCATCCTTCTCTTGCAGTGGTTAGCCAGGACTGTAAGGTGTTTATAACCTCTGTCTGCAGTGCAGTGATAAACATGGCCTTAACCTTACAGCCTGGCCCACACTGGCTGTATGTCCACGAAGGGCTCCGAGACCCTGAGGCAGAAGCGTATTATCCAGCTTCTAAACATTTTCTACCTTTTTAGCAGGCGTTTTTGTCCAGCGTGACGTACATTTTTTGAGAAAGCAGGGTCATGGTTATAAGGTTAAGGGCCACGCTGAAGAGCCCTGTGGCGACAGGATTGTGTGACATCACTCTGCCAACCCTGGGACCTTCTGACCACAGACACAGTGTCCCACCCCCCTGTACGAGTATATGTCCATTTGCAGGTGCTCAGAAATGCTTCAGAATTACAGTGGGCTATTGTATAAATGTACTAGCTTAAGCTCCTACTCTCTCCTGTCAATCATTAGCCCACGGTCACAGCACGAGGCACTTTGAGCCGTGGTGTTCATGCATATGTGACAACCAGCAAAGCCCTTAATGAACCAGGGGCTAGTGTGGTGTCCAATTAACACGAATACGACCTCAGAAGAAACACCTATAGGACCCCATGGATTATAGAATCTTCTACAACCATTCTGATTCAGAGCTGGAATAACACAGAAAACAGACAGAAAAATCCAGAAAAAAACACTGTTAAGCTTCTCGTTGTATCTATGACTGCCTTTGGTACAGCTCTCAGTTCTCATTGATAAGTTGCCAGGACCTGAAGACACTCTAATTTAAAGCTATTTTATCTTCCTGGCTAACTATTATTTATAGTTTTATGAATATTTATTTACTTAGCTGATATTGTCATCCAAAGCAGTATGCATCTTCTTTTTTTTTTGAAAAACAGGATCAGACAGTCCCTGCAGTAAAAATGACCCATTGCTCCAATCTGGTTTGAACCAGCAGCCTTCTGATATCTGGAATAGCATCCTAACCAAAAAGGATAAGGAGATGACCCAGATGGGACTGGACCTCACAATCCCTAGCTCCGGAAGCTGCTGTGTTATCCATTAGGCCACTGAATCTTACATGTGGTTAGATCACATTTATGTTTATAAGTGATCTAATTTACCTAGTTGTGGGTTCCGTAATTGAAAAGTAAGTGCATATTCATTATTAAAATGTATACAGCCTTGATAATGCAAGAATTATCTAGAGTTAGACTTCCCACCTATCAGCCCTGCAACAGGCTGCTGAGCAGGATCAATACCCCACTATATACTGTTTCCAATCAGGCTTTTTTAATGAAACTTTAATTGAGTCATCAGTTTGCTACTGATTTATCATGAAGTCACACACAAACAGCACTGGTTAGGACCATGTTAAAGTAATGACTAAATAAACAGCCATTCCCACTGCCCCAAAACGCACCAGGCAAAGAATCACCCTACAAACCGTCACATAATTTTTTTTGCGGGTATTAAAAATACCCGCAAAAAAAAACAAAACAAACAATTTCATTGTAAAAATTTTTACAGGAAAAACACGTCTACTGCAAAGGAAGATGTTTTACCACTATAATTTAGGAAGCAGATCCCAGAGTTAGGTTGCATGTGGACAGAAGCCGATTGTGTAAAAAAAGGAAAAGAAATTGTTATTACAAAAAAGCTGATTGCTGCTGTTTCTGTCCAAAATACCAATTTCGAGTGCTTTATTACAATATCAGTCTTTTATGCCATTTATTTATTCTCTACACATGTATCGCTTTTAACAGGTACACAAAGATGCTTTTTCATACAAAAATAAGTAGAGTAAAAGGAATAGAAAAATATGTTTTGAATGAATCTTGCGTAAAGCAATGACGTGACAATATATTGTTCTGTAACGGCTTGTTTTTAAAAAAATAATGTTTAGTTTGCTAAAACATTGATACAAATGCTCTCAGACAACTGGAAGGATGCTGGAATTTATCTGTGAACAGTCCGTCTGAGTGCAACAGATGCAGGTTTAATAGGGACTCAATACAGTACCACCAACAACATGTACTGTACAACAAGCCATGTAAAACAAAGATAAACACTTCATGCGCAGGATGTACACTTTACGATGTTACTTACACACACAAAAGCTGCTTACTTTGCAATGCACATTGTTAATTGTATTGCACATTGTTAAAGGAAAGTGATTAGTTATCATTGTTGACACACCGTAGCACACCGTGCACGACAACTAAATGTGTCCTCTGCATTTCACCCATGTGTGGCATTGTGACATAGCAGACGGCAGCTAACTCAGCACCCAGGAAGCAGTGCTTGGGGGCGATACCTTGGTCAGGGTACCTCAGTGGTACTTTGCTGGTCAGGAATTTGACTATCAATCTTTTGATTTGAGTATTTGTCCTTAACCATCACATTCTGCACCCTATCTATATTTGTTTGACTATACTGTGGTCTCCTTATCCCCATTCCAAATATTTATTACCTATTCATTGTTTATTCATTCTGAACTTGCACTGTACTGCCCTGTCTTGACTGTCTTGCAATGCTGTTTGTCCTGCACTGTCTTGTCTGGTATGACACTACAGTTTATCCCGCATGGTCTTGTTTTGAATGTTTTGCACTACTGTTTTGTCTTGTATTGCACTGTATTGTCATTTATTGCACTACTGTTTGTCCTGCACATCTCATCTTGAATTGCACTACAGTTCATCTTGCACTATAATACTACTGCTTATACTACTACTGTTTTGTCTTAACTGTCTTGTTCTTTATTGCAATGCTGTTTGTCCTACTGTCGCCCAATGCATCGTCCCTCTGCTCTGCAACTATGGCATGAGAATTTCATAAGAAACACTCTGAAGACATGTGACAATAAAACTTGAAACTATTGTCTATACTGTTTACAAACCTGAATGTTGCTCTAATGCTCTGCAGGTTAAATACCTGGCTCTGGGGCATTATAATCAGGCTTCCTGGGGCTTATAGTGGATTATAAGTACCAATCCTCAACCAGCATGCTACCAATATGAGGATACTAAAGTATGTTAAAGTGTAGTAAAATTGCAACTTTCTGTTTATTTAAAAAAAGGTTTTGGCTCTAAAGTGCTGTGATGTGAATCCTAAGTAGGACACAAATTACATATTTTTGAGGGAGGTTATCTAATTTTAATAAGTACCAATTCCCTGTAGAAAAAGGTGAAAATCATGTCAGACTGCTCGAGATATGAACCTGTAGTATGAGTTACTGTCACTAGCTATAAAAGGTGCTGTAATGTTACATATAAATTTACAAATTTTCAAAGTTCCTATGATCTGTTGCAGTGATTAATTGCTTGGCTTTAGGCCCAGTTTTTGAAAGCAGCACTGATCAATGAGAACAAAGCTCTCTGTTTTTCTTCAAAAAGGAAAGGATAAGCATTTTAAGGCCTACAGCTGCACGGTGTCCAGCAGAGCCTGGCTCAGTCAGTGCATGATATTCTCTTAATGCACACTTTGATGTCCTGTCAGTGTTGCACATCCTTGCCCTGTCCGTAAGTTGCAGGAATAGCAATTCCCAAAACGTTTGTGATACAGGATATTCTTGGTTGAGAGCACCTGCTGGAGAAACGTACATGTTGATGAGAGTCCTGTCTTGGCCCCTGTGCTTCCCTGTCTGTTGCAGGCTATCTCCTATAGAGGGTAGCCTTGGCCTGCAAATGCCTTGGTCTATGTTACCGGCATTATGGCAGCCATTATGAAATGGTAGCTATTTGACCTTTGACCTCTCAGACAGCGATTGCTGTAGTGTCTCCCTTTGGTGGAAAAAAGGAAGATATCCAATTCTGACTCTCCCTTTCTACAGGGTGCATGGTCACCAATCAGCATTTACATTTTTTTGTAATTACAATGCCTAATTAGATTAATGTTATGTCTAATGACAGGAAAGCTGAGCTCTCTCATCTTGTGAAGTCTCAGTGTGATGTGCCCACGCAGATCCTAACTAGAGTTAAGCCTCAACCTACTGGGTATAGAGCCATATTGATTTTCCCATAGTCTCTTTGCACCGTAGGAATCTGCATTGGCTGGCCTGAAGCTCACATTGTTTTTATCAGTGTCTGACAGCAAATGACTGAATGAACAAATAAAGTAATGCAGTAGGAGTTAGTGGGTTTAAAATGCTTTTAATGATTTGACCATTAGATTTGGTTTGCAAACCATATTATGACCATATTGCATTATTTACTTTACTTTCTACTGGCTACCAGGTCATGCGGGGCATTAATATACTTTTAATAATCAATGTCCATTTGACTAAGTGGGTCAGTTAGGGGCACAAAGAGCCCTGATGTAAATGTCCAGTCTTCCTCCATCTGTTTGTGTAGACAGAGTAACTGCGATGAAGGTATTGACCAAAACGGGATATTCACAAGGTGCAAACAAGCCGTGTGGTAACCAGTGGATTGCAATCAGATGCATAGCAACTGGATAATCAGCGTTGGGAAGCAGGCATGGTGTGCCCCCTCTGTGGAAGAATTGTGTTTCACGTGCTTGAAATACACTTGTGATAAATGAGAGTCTAGCTGAAAATATAAATGTCTACTGCTGGAGGGGTTGTTCTTTGGCAGAGGGATGTGATGTGTTTTTAATGCACAGCGTTTAGGACGTGTAATGTGTTTTTAAAGCGAGCTTAGAGGCAGGACGTGCGGAGATAAATCAGGGCTGGGGAAAATGTGCCGGTCACTCAGGCTTCCAAAAAGCTCCTCGAAGCTCCAGAGGCACTGCAACTGAAGGGTGGCCTGGTGGCAGGGA
This sequence comes from Paramormyrops kingsleyae, assembly GCF_048594095.1. Classification (NCBI taxonomy): domain Eukaryota; kingdom Metazoa; phylum Chordata; class Actinopteri; order Osteoglossiformes; family Mormyridae; genus Paramormyrops; species Paramormyrops kingsleyae. The sequence continues at coordinate 64,794,999 of NC_132797.1, forward strand.
AAACGATTTCGGAGCTCGGGACATGGAGCAGACGCCCACTTGGCGGTCAGGAAGTCCAGGCTGTCCTTCAGCCAGTGAGTCCCACATAACCAAAGTTTCTGCTGATATTTCTTACAAATACGAGGCCAGGTAGCTCCGAAATACAGGGTTAAATGTGATATTTTGAGGTCTGTTGATTTGCTACCTGCTTTTAAAAGCAGCACCATGTTGCGTTGATACCCTGAAAAAACTATAATATCCATTAATTCAATTCATAATTTGTTCCCTAATAAATCCTATATAATATTTTTTTAATGACCAGAAAAATAAAGGAACCGTTAATTGATGCACGACTGAATGACTGATGAAGGGAATTATTTGACTATAATTGAAAGGAACAATTCATTACCAAGTCAGAATTTCTTGTGTAAAACGTGAGCCGTTCCTTCATTTGTATGTGCACAAGCATGCTTTGGAACTCGTCAGGAATATTGCGATGCGTCAAATCACATTTATGGCTCAATTGACAGCTGGCTCAAGCCCTATTAATTTGGAGTATAGGGTAAAAACCAGTGTACCCAGCGGATCTTCGAAACCACACATGGAATCTGCTGCTGAATAATAATGACGGTGCCTCAAACTCTGTCTCTCGTGAGGGACGTGAGAATAAGCAGAGATTTTTACGGTTAGCTATGAGCACGGTCGCGTTACAGTTAGCAGACAATACAGGGGCTCTGTGGCCACACTGTTGTTAGAGGTGATTCGTTTTTATTTGAAATTTTATTTTATTTGAGAATAATCACAGGTTTAATTCAGGTCTTTTTTTTTGGGCTGACATAAGAAACAACTTACAGCAACTTTTTAGTTTTTAAAGACAAAGAGAATTCCATCCATCCATCCATCCATAAGTTTTCTGTACCTGCTTATGCTATGTCGGGTCGCAGGGGTATGTAACCTATCCTGGAACACAGGATGAGGTGCCAACTGTTCACAGACAAAGAGATTTTTTTTTTCCTTTTAGCATATAAAAGGAAGTACAAATCACCTTAACTACAGTGTGTGCATTTCAGCGTGTGACTGCAGGCACTTGCCCCAAGCACATGCCTGGACCAGTTCCTGGGCAGGGGAAATTCAATGGTTAGATGGCAGAAATGGGCCCCCATCCTCAAAACATGGAAATGTAGGGGACAGACTGTGAATAGGGACATGCTGTGTGCTGGCAGGGAGACTGATGAGGTTACCGGTGACATGCCGAATAACAGACCGTGTCTCCATGTCACCAGGTCCAGGACACAGCATCCCATGGAAAAGACCCCAATTACCAGACCAGTGTGGAGAGAGGGGGTGGCTTGCCGTGCCAGGAAATGGTTCTGTGAACATCACATATAGAGTGATGGTGGGATACAAGGCACATGCTGGCTTTGAGGCAACAGGCCTGTCCTGTGTAAATCAGACCTTAGAATGATAAGAAAAGAATAATAGTAATAAAAATCAGGCAGGTGAATCAGCCGCCCTGACTGAGGACCCAGAGGGACAGAGTAGGCTCATGGCACTGATCGTAACATTAAGCCATGGTCCTTTATCAAGCTAACTAAAAACTAAATGAAATAAAAGCAAAACGTTTCTATGGGAAACTGCAATAAATAACATCCGAAAAAGAGGAGCGCACAGGCACGGTCCGGCCCTCATTTACGTGACCTATTCTCACCCCCCTACCCAGGATTTTAAAAGCAAATAAAAGCCACAGAAGCACATTAGGCAGAGCTGGAGGCGAAGCTGATAAAAATGATAATTAAGCAATCAGCGGAGGGTTATTTAGAGCAGATTAATTTGCCGCCAGGCTTTTCATCATCTGGAAGCTCCGCGGGTCGCTAACGAGCCGCTGGAACAAAGCGGCGACACGGAGCCGCTGTCACAGAGCCGGGAGCCTCGATGGGTCCTGCTAAGGGGCCGCCAGGGAGACAGCTGGCCCAGTTTTGCCCGCGCGGAAGAGATCGTGGATTTGAGGTGACTGGCTCACTCCTGTCGCTCTCTCAGGTAGGTAGGAGCAGGTGGTGAGAGAAACAGAGCCCACCGCTGAAATGGATGTCATGGGAACAGTTCATCTACTTCTTTTATTACTATTGTTGTTGTTGTTGTTGTCAGTGACAACAATCACAATCACAGGTACTGGCCGTGCTCTTTAAGAGATCATTATCTCTTATCTTGCGAGATGATTAACCAAATTGCTTAGGATACATTGCAGACATCTCATAGATAGTGTTAATTTATGATGATGGTAATGATGATGATTGTTATTAACAACAGTACAGCTACAGCAACAACAATAATGATGACAACAATAATAATACTAACATTTCTGGGGACGAGTAGGGCTAGATACAACTACTTACTTATCCTTTGAGTCTTAAAGGGCCAGACACCCATTTTAATGTTCTGTTAGTCTAGTAAAATCATCAGTGCTAAAGAATCCTCGCTGCTATGAAAAGGTAACGAGATTGTCTAAACAGAGGTGATATTCTCATACGGAGCTGCATGGAATAGAAAATCACTGCCTTAGATACACATGCCAGGAAGGGGAATATGAAAGTGCCCATTATATTAGAAATTTGAAGTCCTACTTGGAGTGGGTTTGTGTCTTTGTATACATGAAAAACAGCATAAAAAGTCTCAAGTGTCAGTGGAATTCTCCTGTTTTATGAACCGCTGCCCTCCTTAAGCACCTGACCTATAATTCTGCATGTTTGTTTGGCTGTTGTTTATTTTGGGTGAAACCCAGCCATCAGTCAGTATGTTTACATGCACAGTTGAGCTACGGTTATAGCTGGGTGGGATTCTCCTTTAAGGATGTTTTATGAATGGCTGCCCTCCTCCCACTTTGGCACCTAGCCTGTAATTCCGCATGATTGTTTGGTTGTCGTTTGTTTTGGGAGCGTCCCAGCTATCAGTGGGATTCTCCTTTAAGGATGTTTTATGAATGGCTGGCCTCTTATAACTTCAGCACCTGGCCTGTAATTCTGCATGTTTGTTTGGTTGTCGTTTGTTTTGGGTGAGTCTCGGCCATCAGTGGGATTCTCCTTTAAGGACGTTGTATGAACGGCTGGAGTCCTTCTGCTTCAGCAACAAGTCTGTGATTCTCCATGTTTGTTTGGTTGTTAGTTTGTTTTGGGTGAGCTCTGTAATATCACCTTGGCACAAGCCCGGTTCTGCTGCTGCGCTGACAGTGTTGGCCCTCCACTCACGTCGCCGCATGCTGAGCTTCGCATTTCACGTTTCTTGTCAGTGAACTAGAGCGGCACCGGCAGCTGTCATGTGACGCAGTCGTTGCTGCTTTCACACTGAGCCCAGTTTTCACAGAAATGCACGTTATTAAACATGCCTCTTAAACTGGATTCCTTCTGAAGCGACCTTTGTTTATTTGGATTGCCGTCAATACACACATACTTTCCATCGGTCCATTAATTCACCTCTCAGTCGTTTATCCAGTACAGGGGTGTGGGGGGGCTGCAGCCTGTCCCTAAGCTAAGGACTCAAGGCTTTGGTACATCTTGGGGGGATGCCAGTCCATTGCAGGGCACAAACTCACACACACACAATCACACACTATGGGCAATTTATGGATGCTAGGTGATGTAATTGCACGTCTTTGGACTGCAGGAGGAAACCGATAGGACATGGCGTAGAACATGCAAACACCACACACAGTGCAGCTGTTGGGCCTGCAAAATATGTTAACCCTTAAAACCCAACAAATGCAAAGTTAGTTGATTTTCGCACCCATTCATCTCAGGCTCATAACTTTGGATAGGTACAATGCCAGAAAAGAATTGCATATCTTTGGAATCGAGAGAACTTCCCTGATCCAAGTTGCTACATTGTGTGCTAAAGTATTCTAGAGTAATCCTCTGCGCAATGAGGCATATACATATTTTAAACATTTTCCACTGAAACGCACCCGGGAAAACAAAGCGCAATGATCCATGCACTACCAACTATTGTCAGAGCAGAAAATATAAACAAAAGGAATGTATGTTACTCCTGATAGTATTTGTTTTGACCTTATATTAGGATTTTGTCTGCATTGTTGTTTGTCTTTGTGTGTTCGTTTCAATATTTCTTCACTTCAGTGGATCATAAGCTAAACAATGGTTTTATATTTCAATTTCTTTATCGCTATAAAGTAATAAATAAAAAAGTTATATAAAAGCATGCATTGCTGTCTATCAGATAACTTCAACAAGTTACCAAATGGATGCAAAATTAAAGATATTCATATAGTGTATTCAAGGATACACTAACCATTCCTTCACAATACTAAACCATAGAAAGGTCCCCAATGAAAACCCTGCATTCCCACATCATAGAGATTCTAATATCAACATTTATAAGATTATATTTGTAGTGGCTGCAAAAATTTAATATTAGATGAGATGAAGAAATTTCAATAGGCAAAAGTAGTTTTTCCTCATAAAAATGATGATATAAAGACTGTTCAAGTAATCAAGCATTTACATGTCAAATTATGACATATTTGAGTAGGCCAGACTGTGCTGAAAACAAAAACATCTCATGTACGTACAATGTAATAAGGATAGGGTTCAAAGGGTTAAAATAGCCACTGCATAACATACAGACAGCAAGAGACAGTGGGAGGGTTTTTGTAGGACTTAAAATGCAAAACACTGGACAATTTAGCAATAAGAATGATGAGAAAGGACTGCTTAGGGCTGAAAAACAGGAGCTATCAGTGATGTGTAGACATGGTTATAAACTTTGATTAGTGGTGGGCCATATAAAATAGGATGTGGCAGTTTAACAGTAATAGGGGATTACATCACTAGAGCATGACCGCAAGTTAAAGAAAATGTGGGTTTTGTAAGTCAGAAGAAATGGAATAAAGGGAAAGTCATTGTCAACATGAGCTGATGGAGTATAGATGACAATATCACTCTGAGGTGTGATTGTGGATGAAAAACTCTCTTCTGTTTTCCCGAGACTAGGCAAGCACTTGGATTAAAACACAACTTTGATTACCAGACTAGATGTACAATCTATAATCAGCAATTAAGAAACCATGTCAGACGTACATATTTACTGCAGCAAACAAGTGAAATATTTTAATATTTACCTGGCTAATATGCTGCTGCTCCCGGCGCACCACCAAAAAAACCCACCAAGGTTTTGTTTCCACAAGACCTTTGAAGGTGTCCTGTGCTTAGCAGCAGATCCTATCTCCTGTAAGTGACATGGTGGAACCGCCATGAATGGCACTTTATGTACTAATACATCTCACAGATGTTCGATTGGATTGAGATTTGGGGAATTTGGAGTCAACACCTTGAACTTCATCATGTTCCTCAAACCATTCCCGAACCATTTTTGCAGTGCAGCAGGATGCATTATCCTGTGGAAAGAGAACACTTCCATCGGGGAATACTGTTGCCATAACGGTGTGTACCTAGTTTGAAACAATGTTTAGGTAAATTATATGTTTCAATCTAACGTCCACAGAAAAGCCACTGCATTGGCTTGCGGTTCTTCTCTCCTCGGATCACTGACCATGTGCAACCCGCAAGCCTCGCTATTTTGGAGATGCTCTGACCCAGTCATCTGGCCATGATGATTTGACCCTCATTAATAAAGTCACTTAGACTCCTGCCCATTTCAGCACATCAATTACTCTAGGTCATGCTCTAGGCTTGTTGCCTGATATATATCCCAGATCATAACATGTGCCATTATTACAAGATAGTCAACAGTATTCACTTCACATAGTAGTCATATGTATATAGGTGGTCATGTGTATATAGCCTATATATGTACATTTGATGATGTACATTGTATATATATACACACCGATCAGCCATAACATTAAAACCACTAACTGATGAAGTGAATGACATTGATTATCTCATTATAATAGCATCTGGCAAGGGTACCATTATACATTAGTATATGTACTGTCAAGCAAGTGAACAGTCAGTCCTGGAAGCTGATGTGTTGGAAGAAGGAAAAATGGGCAAGAATAAGGATTTGAGTGACTTTGACACAGGCAAAATTGTTATGGCTAGATGACTTAGTCAGAACATCTCCGAAGTGGCAGGTCTTGTGGGGTGTTCCTGGTATGCAGTGGTCAGTATCTACCAAACCAGGTCCATGGAAAGCCAACTGGTGAACCATCAACAGGATCATGGGTGCCCAAGGGTCATTGATGCATGTGGGGAGCGAAGGCTAGCCCATCTGGTCTGATCCCACAGGAGAGCTACTGTAGCTCTAGTTACTGAAAATGTTAATGCAGGCTAGATAGAATGGTGTCAGAACACACAATGCATTACAGCTTGCTGTGTAGCCCCAGACTAGTCAGTCTGCCCAGGTGACCCCGGTCCATGGCCAATAGCGCCTACATGGACCCATGAGTGTCAGAACTGGACCATGGAACAATGGAAGCAGGTGGACTGGTTTCATGAGTCACATTTTCTGTTACATCATGTGGGCGGCTGGGTGTGACATCTTTTAGCAGGGTAATGCACCCTGCCACACTGCACAAATTGTTCTGGAATGGTTTGACGAACATGAAAAAAGAGTTCTAGGTGTTAACTTGGCCTGTGTTTAACTATGTGTTAGACAAACAAGTCCAATCCATGGAGGCTTCACCTCACAACTTATGGGACTCAAAGGATCTGCTGTTAATGTCTTGGCGCCAGAATCCACAGGACACCTTCAAAGGTCTTGGGAGTCCATGCATCGACAGGTCTGTTTTGGCGGCACAAGTGGGATTTACACAGTATTAGGCAGGTGGTTTTAATGTTGTGGCTGATCAGTGTATATATGCAGTATTGCTACAGTTACAGCTTGTTACAGTTAGCTTTGTAGAAGAGATGGTAGTAACTGGATATGCTTCATTGCTTGTTTAGAGCGAGTAAATTCACTTTATTTCAATTTATGACATGGACATGGTCTAAAATTGAATTTTGTCAAAAGATAAAGAAGGACAGTGGAGTCCATGAAGCCCTCAGTGTTAAATTGGTCTCCTTTGGACTGAGGAGCTGCGAGGAAACCAAACAATACTGAAGAATTATGAAACAGATAAAGGACAGACGCATCAGCAAAAGTCTCACAGGTGCTGCAAAAACAATTGCTTAGAACAAACATGAGAATCTGCCCCACTATCAAACACACATTCGTACGTATGTACTCACACAAACACACAAGAAACAGAGAAAAAGGCCAATATTGACAAAAGATCAAAACGTAATCTCTTAGCTCACTGGAATGGTCACTTAGTGATAACCCAAATGCAATACTTTCCCCCTAAACAATCAACTTGTGGAGAATCCAATAGCCAATGATGGCCACTTCAGCAACCAATTGACATAGGGAAGGGTGGTGTTGCTGAAATTAATGAGCCTATCAGAGTGAGACTGATTGCTCCCTAGCAACAGTGAAGTATTAGTCCTTGACACAAATGGGAATTTAATAAACAGATTATAAAATGATTATATAAAACAAAGAAATGCTTATTACATATTTATTCAGGAGAGGAAGCAAATTCAATTCTAATTACCATTAAGGCATCAGCGTGAGCAGTAATCTGTGGAAAGTATTTTGCTGCACTCCAAACACCAGAGTAATAACCTTTAGAAATTGCAAAAACATGAAGAAAGAGTCAGTTTTGCCGTTTACCAGTCATGTTTGCATCCTACAGTAGGCGAACAAGTCACCTAGTCGGAGTGACAGGCCTGTGTTCTTGGTGAAAAGAACTCACCCCCAAATCAGTGCTGCCTAATAATGATAATAATAATAATAATAATAATAATAATAATAATAATAATAATAATAATAAAACAGTGTCAAAAGTGTGAAACCTTGTGACTGTATCTGGTTTCTAGGATTGACACAGTATTAAGATAATGTGGAAAATTAGTTTATTAAAAATGAGTGGCCAGTATTGGGTCTTGTTTTGTAGCCCAGCAAAGAAGTATACAATGTTCTTTGATTATCTCATTCTGCCATTATCCTTCCCCAAAGCTATTTATTTGAATTTCCATCAGTTTACACACATCAGTGATTAAATAAACAGATTAAATAAACAATTTTCTTTCCAATTTCTACTGATGCATTTTTTCTGTTGTTTTTATTAGTTGTATATGCTGTGATGCTTTTTTTTTCTTTTGCTTCTCTGTCAAAATAGACTGCCTGGCTCTAAAAGTTGGGCTGCCAGTGACTTCCCATGATGCATCACTCTGCATGATACCCTTATCTGGCTCAAGCGTGATTACTTCTATCTGTGACTTCAGAGGCACTTACAGAGGACTTAGGGGGGACAGCCAGGAGTCTAGGAGACTCCAAAGGTGCATTTTTCAAAGAGGAAAAATGAGGATGTATAGAGGGAGCAAACAAGCCCAGTTTAACAACGTCACATCGGAGTTATACCTGTAATCTGAAAGGAAAGTGTGCTTGGATGAACAGATGGATGAAGGCAGGGGGTAATCAATCAGATACTGGAACTTACAATAACCTCCCTACGTTCCTAGCACACGTAGGTTATTACTAACCCCGTTAAAGGTGCTTAGAGAAGCCAAATGGAAGCCATTTCAGTCCCACCTTTCAGAATTCATCTAAGCCGCTGTATTTTATATTCATAAACAGGTGACACACCAGAGCTGATACACTGCATCCAATTTTAAACTGAAAACATCCATTCCTGTCTCCCCAGTGCCAGTGGTGATAATTTCAGTCCAGTAAAACTCATGCGGTATTCAGGCTGAAGTTGGTTTATGTAGAAGCCAGAACTGATATCCAGTTCCACACCGATGGAATAAAAGCACTGAGGTACAATTTTATTTTATTAACAACCTGACACCATTTTCAGTCATTAAAACCGTCCTTTCCTTGCTAAACAAAGGTTTTCTTTTATTTCCATTATGCTCCCATTACTACCAGCTGATTTAAGTATTTTTGAATTTATGTGACTATATTAATTAAAGTATACATTTTCTCGCTGATATGTAATTTGCTGGTGGAATTTGAAACAGGTAAAGGTTCTAATACAGCACAGGGAAGCCAGCTGCATTATGGGCATAGAGATTGATTTGCACTATATCTTGAACCGGGGTTGGGACCATTCCAGAATGCATCATCAATTCCAGTCCAAATCAGGAAATAGAACTGGAGTTGGGATTTAAATCTCCCTGAAATTCAAATTCATTTCCAATTCTGTTCTTCGTAATTTTTTTCTCGATCCCAACTCCAGTTCCATTTTCTGATTTGGACTGGAATTGATGAATGCATTCCAGAATAGCCCCAACCATGTCTTGAACTCTTTATTTTCCTTTTTTACTCCCAAAAATAACAATGAAAATTATATTTCCAACATCCGTGTTGACAGCTGACACTGCACGGGTGGCTTTGATGCTATACTAAAATTGTGAGTTGATATATAACTTACGGCACATAACAGCAAATGCCTTCCATTATGTATCTGATTCTTAAATGTTATCAGTTTTTGCAGATTTCTTCTCATTTTCAGTAGATTGTTGCAAGTGTTTGGGAGGAGCCGTGGCTTTCGAGAGACTGCAGATGCTATATGTGGAGTAGATTCTTTTATAATGTGCCTTACACATTTTCCAGATGAGTGTCATCGAGGTCTCGTCAAGTGTTGTTAGGGATTTAATGGGCATGTGTTTGTGTATAAGTGGGTAAATAGATGACAAAATGGTTGTGCGAGAGGCTGAGTGCGTGGGTGTTTGTACATTTGTGTAAAGAAAACAAAAAAAAAAAATTGTAAAGACTGTACCATTTGCACATTTGTGTGGGGAGGCAACATTTCTATTAGTTTCTCCCTATCTAACTGAGTTTGACCTCAGGCACCCTGGGTAATTTTTCCAGCTGATTCCGGAACACATTTACTGCTCTGTGCTAGACCTCACTTAGCAGGACTCTTAAGGCCTAATAAGTGTGATGGTTCCTACAATCCAGTGTTAAGTGAGGGGCGGAGTCAAACATCACCTTATGACACAGAAAACAAAGCCAGTGCATTGGAACTTAACAAGTACCGTTGGTCTGACAGCTGCCACCCGTAATCTCTTCTGACATTCAAGGCGAGAAATCACATCAGACTTGGAGTAAAAATAATTAATTCTAAGGTTACAATTTTTTCATAAATATAAATTTTTATTGAAAGGGAGACTGGAAGGTTCTGCTACACCTAATAAAAACAAAGTCCTGCGCCAGTGATTCTTATAAAAATGTCTAGATTAAATGATTTACTTATGGCAAGACCACGCAAAATTAAAATACCAGGGAATTCAAATGATAACACTTAGACTGACAATCAAAACAATTATATATAACAAGATAACACAGTGGGACCATAATTGGCAATTAGTGTGATTATCTGAGACAATGACTGGGTTGCAGTTATCTAACATCTTCTGATTATTAAGAAAATACCTAAATTGTGAATAATCAAATCTTCAGAAACTGAGGTAATTAATTAAATTGATGTTTCCTGAGCAAAATCTGTTGCCTGAATCTAATTTTAATAATTATTGACCTCTGGTTGTCAGCAGCAGTTAGAAAGAATTTGAGAAAATCTTACTAATTATATTACAGTGCCTGAGCTGAAATGATATGTTTAATTGATCCTGTTTAACATTTTTAATGTGTTTCACACGTATCAGCGGCTGAGTGGCTTCAGTGTATGTACAGATACCTCTCCTCATTTTAATGGCATGCAGTATTTCTGGAACAGTCCATGAAGATTAGCTGAATACAAATTATATCCAATTTTACCTGAAGTAACTGCAGTCCTCTATCCATAATACAGTCCATCCCAAACAGATGGTTAATGCCCGGGAATCTTTTTTACAGCAGTCATTAATACAAAGGTAATATATCCATCCATCCATCCATCCATCATACATATTGGTAATAGATGTGAGGGTATGTTGGAGCCTGTCCCAGGCAGCCAGTCTATTGCAGGACACGCACTCACACAAGCAGTCAAACACCACTGAGATGCCAGTTAGCCTAATTTAATGTCTTTGGACTGTAGGAGGAAACCAGCGGACCTGAAAGAGACCCATGACACACAGAGAACTTATTAGTAGACTGCAGAGCATGCAGAAAGGTTCATTGACACAGTGCATGTAAACTCTAGCAGCAATAGTTTGAAAAACATGGCCATTACATGACTGATAGGGGGCTGCCAAGATGTATATTAAGAGAAATGTGTGTTGCAAATACAATAAAACTGCATGTCTTGACTGACCATGACCCTTATTGGTAAAAGTAGACTGAAGATGGATGATGGATGGACGGATAGATGAATGGATGTCTTCACTGACATGTGTTAAACAGATATGTCATTTTCACTTTGCAAATATTTCTGCATGCACCACGTTTTCCTTTAAATGATAACTTGCTTGCTTATGCTTCCAGCATTTTCTGTATGAAATGGTTTTGCCTGTGGTGCTGATGCGTACATTATTAAAAGCATCCCTGAAAATGGTGACTCGGTATGATAAAAGTAATCTCTATGTATTTGTTGCTCTTTCACTCTCAGTATTTTCTTCTTGTTACAATGCCTTTCTTTGGGAAGATCGGGGTCTGCTAAAACCCTCTAACACAACCGAACTCTCAAGGGCCGAACACACCACCTCCTGCAAGGGAGAAACCAAAAAATGAATTCAGATCTGGCTTTTAAAATTTTTCGTGATTTACTAGTAAATTATTTTTCTGAAGCACAATTGTTGCATAATGCAGGATATTGAAATTAATCTCTAAACAAAAACACAGAATAAGGATCAATTAATTTTTGTGTCCATATAAGATTCCACTGCAGTGGTGGCAGTAAAGATTGCCGACGAGGATGTGAGGGTTACAGAATTTCAGGTTATGTCATTTACTTGCCATGATGGGGTCACCATGGAAACAGAGTTCCTTTGTTTTATTGTTCTACAGCAGTGGGGGGGGGGGGGTGACTCTCTTTTTCTCATTAATTGTTTCTTTTTCTCTTGCAGAGAAAGGAGTCTTGTAGGCTGTAATGACACGTCCGGTTGCCCTGATCTGAGAATTTGTTAGTGCTTCGCTCTCTCCCATTCGATCGACAGCTTCCCGTCAGTGTTGAGGAGGCATTAAAACATGTTGCAAGTCGGTACGAAAGTCTCCCTCTGAGCCTCTACTGGCTTCCTGAATTCGGCTCTCATTTGACGCCATCTTCAATTCATCTGTTGACTGGAGGAGTTTTTTTTTCTCCCCATATCTTCTCCGTCGTAATATTACTGTTCCTCTCCGCACTCGTTCTGCAGCTCAATCTTTCCTGACTGTTATCTCCCAGACTCCATAAAAAAGGCACCATTTGCTCCAAAGTAGCACCCTGCAGCAGCACTGTGCAGTACGAACCTCACAGAATCGTAACAGATTTTCACGATGCTCCAGTAGTGCACAAAACCCTGTTGTCAGATCATCGCTCCAGTTGTTGACAAGACATTTTTGGTGGCTAGAGATTCTCCCAGTTCCCCTGCCTGACACCCAGGGGTCACCACTGGGGATAATTAAGAGATGGTTTATGCATCAGGGCTGGTCTAGTGGCCTCACATTCATTCCCATTCCTGCCTTGTCATGTTGGGGTGAAAACACACATTTAGGTGAATGTGTTTCTGGAAATTGCCCATAATGTGTGTGATTGTATATGTCCTGTGATGGCTGATATCCCATGGGCAGGGTCTCCTGTCTCCTGGACATCCTACAGGCTTACGGTCACCCTATACAGTGCTCAATAAATGATCCATTCATTCGTCTTTCTCAAGAGACTTTCCCATACAGAGCTCACAGAAAGTCTTGGGATAATTCTATAATAATGTTGTAAAGTTATTGGTTTCATAACAAATGTCCATCGATGAGCAAAGTTCAACATATCTGTACATATCCTGCACACAAACATTTTCTTTTTATTAATTTAATATTTTTTTGACTGACTCATTCAGTTATATTCTTATCATTTCGCTATTAATTGCAACTGTTGTCATTGGCTGCCAAAGGGATACTAAACACAAATATCTGGTGTTTTATGTTATTACAAAGGCGTTACTAATTAAAAAGCCCCCAATGAGACTGCTTGTCAATGAACATTTTAACTCAGAACAGCTCTTTTAGAACTATAATCTGGGTTCCAATTTATTACTACTTAAAACTACTGGTTGTTTCTAACGTGATGTATGTTGTAATTAAATGAATAAAGTAATGATGATTTGTTATGAAATCAATCAATTTGCAACATTTTTACAGAATTAAGCAAGCGTCCCAAGACTTTCTGTGAGCCTTGTATAGGAAAGTCTGTTAAGAAAGATGAATGGATGTATTATTTTTTACTGTCCCTACAGTAATAATGACAGCCTATGAACCCCAAACCCTGCATTATGCTTTTTTTTTATATTTGTGAAACTGAGCCGACAATATAATCTGAGTAAAAATCTTGTGTTTGGGGTCATAACTGAAGACCATAATGGACGTACTGCTGGCCTAAGGTTACCGTGGAAACGTGTGTGCCGCTGGGCACTTTTCAAGCGCTGTGAGTTTGCCAGCTCTATCTGTCACTGGGCATGTTAATGAAACGGAACGTTCCGGGTGGCTCGCGGGGGTCCGAGCAGCCTGGGAAAATAACGCTGACCGCTTCACGTCCTGATGGCAAAACTGCAACGTTAATCCGAAGCAACTTAAAATTTTATCGCTCTTTTATGCATGCGGATGGTTTAAGGGAAGAGATTTAGGCCAAGTTCAGCACAAGGGTACTATGGAGTGGGGGTGGGATGGGGGGTGGTTCTTTAGGAGACTGTGTGCTCAGCTGTACTGCAGCAGAGATGCTGGAGCTGTGACTGTTCTGCTGTCTGAGGACAAGGGCGTATAACCTGAAACTCCCAAGAGACACCATGTTATATCACAATTCGAAAGAGGTATTTAACCCGAATTATTCAGTTTGAGCAGGGAAAAAAACAGTAGTGATAGTCAAGGTCAGATTGAGATAGAGAGAGAGAGAGAGGGAGAAGAAGGATGAGTGGAGAGATGTGTTGAAAGGTATGGGAAGTTATAACGGAAGAATAATTTTTGGGAAAATAAGCATGCACCTGCGTGCGTGGTCTGTGACACATTGCAGCACTAACAAATTCATCTGCGTGCTTTTCACCGTCTGCTCCGATTCAGGTCACTAGGAGTCAATGCTGGATCCCTCTTAAAAGTGCTAAAAACGAGCTCCTTTTAAAATACCACAGTGTCACTGGGCTGTAATAACATCCACACGAGACACATGCCCTGTAACATGTGACATGTGTTGTCCTCGTGTGAGGGGACGGCCAAAGTCCGTCTGACCTTCTGAGTACGTATCTCTCGTTTCAGCCGAAGCTATGCTATTAATCTTTAGGCTCCACGCTCAGTGCCGGCTTAAGTACATGTGAAATTGCATTTCTTTCTTGTCAGGCACTGTCTCCAGTTAACCCTCCCCCAGAATGCACTGCAGGAATCCCATCAACCCCCTGGGTGTGCAGCATGGTGCCACGTTACTGTTTACACAAGTGCACCATGGGAACTTGGATGTGCTCCTATAGTGCATCTGACCTTTCCACCATCACTCCACTGGGAAAAGCCTTTGGTGTTGGGCGCTGTCAGAAACCCAATTACATTTGGTGGAACCAAACAGAGGCATTCAGGGTGACTTTCAATGACCGGCTGCAGGGTCATTTTCATACCTCACCTTTGCTTGACCTTTCAAACAGATTGTGCATGCTCCAGGACACATGGGTATAATTGCAAACAAAACACGCTATTAAGTAAGAACTAGCTATGCTAATTAAGATCTGAGCACAGTATATCCCTTTCAAAATATTGAAAATTAATGATATGATTTATGGAGTTAATCTAATTAAAAGTTTATTTGCAAATGAAAATTCCCAGGTTGTTAGTGTGGTAGCATAAACTCTGGACCCTAATTTTATGATGTTATTCATAAATAAAAGTGTTATTTATTTGTGTGCACATTCACATAAATATGCTGAATTCAGTGTCATTCAGGGTTCGCTAAAATCTGTGTCTATGGTGAATCACTTTCTCCGAGATAGCAACGGGCATAGAACCAGCAAAGTTACGGAGGGTCTGACATTTTCGTAATAGAAAGATTAGCATTAGCAGGATAATTAGCCCTCTGAAGTCCTTTAGAGGGATGGAGATTACAGAATATATTAGCTGCACAAGGTCTGGCATGGCCAGTAAGGATCTCAAAGAATATAGACGTGGCATGAAAGAGAGCAGATAGGGATGGAAAAGTTGTGTGTCACTGTGTTTCACTCTAGGAAATAAAATCAAAACTTTAGCTATTTCCCTGAAGGGGGCGGATGCCCAGTCTAGAATCCCAATAAAGCCATTCTGTGAACCAATACAAGATATCTCTACTACCCTACACTATTCCATGTTCCTGGAATTCTTTTAGCATTGCGCTTTCTGCTGAATAGCTGTCCTATTAGGCTCTTGCTTTGTTTGGAAGATGTTGTGTAGCTCTTGCTCCCATACTGCTTACACTTGTACTTGGGTGTTCATTGGAATTTCAGCCTAGCTACACATATGCCTAGGTGACTCATAAACAGGAACTGTTAGGTCCACACATATTTGGACACTGACACAAATTTTTACTATTTTACCTGTTTACTGAAATATATTCTAATTGAAGTTATACAATGGCCATGGACATAAAGTGCAGACTCTCAGAGTTCATTTCAGGGTTTCCACATTCAAACTGGATGAAGAGTTTAGGAGTTTCAGCTGGTTAACATGTGACACCCTCTTTTTAAAGGGGCCAAAAGTAATTGGACAATTCACTTAAAAGCTATTTCATGGACAGGTGTGGGCAACTCCTTCGTTCTTTCATTATCAATTAGGCAGATAAAAGGCCTGGAGTTGATTTGAGGTGTCTTGTTTGCATTTGGAAGATTGAGGTGTGAACATACAACATGCAGTCAAAGGAAGTATGCAGGTGAAACAGGCCATCCTTAGGCTGCGAAAAAACAGAAAAAAACTATTCAAGAAATTGGCACAACATTAGGAGTGGCAAAATCCACAGTTTGGTACATCCTGAGAAAGAAAGCATTGGTGAACTCAGCAACGCAAAAAGGCCTGGACGTCCACGGACGACAACAGTGGTGGATGATCGCAGAATCATTTCCATGGTGAAGAAAAACCCCTTCGTAACAGCCAACCAAGGGAATAACACTCTCCAGGAGGCAGGCGTATCAATATCCAAGTCTACCATGAAGAGAAGACTGCATGAAAGCAAATACAGAGGGTTCACTGCAAGATGCAAGCCACTCATAAGCCTTAAGAATAGAAAGGTTAGATTGGACTTTGCAAAAAAAACATCTAAATGTTCTGGAACAGCATTCTTTGGACAGATGAAACCAAGATCAACCTGTATCAGAATGATGGAAAGAAAAAAGTATGGAGAAGGGCTGGAACAGCTTATGATCCAAAGAACACTGCATCATCTGTAAACATGGTGGAGGCAGTGTGACGGCTTGGGTGTGCATGGCTGCCAGTGGCACTGGGTCTTTAGTGTTTCTTGATGATGTGACACAGGATGGAAGCAGCCGAATGAATGCTGAGGTGTTCAGAGACATCATGTCTGCTCAAATGCAGCCAAATGCAGTCAAATTGATTGGGTGGAGTTTCATAATACAGATGGACAATGACCCAAAACACACAGCAAAAGCAACCCAGGACTTCATTAAAGCAAAGAAGTGGAATATTCTCAAATGGCTAAGTCAGTCACCTGATCTCAACCCCATTGAGCATGCATTTCACTTGCTAAAGACTAAACTACAGACAGAAAGACCCTCAAACAAACAGCAGCTGAAAGCTGCTGCAGTAAAGGCCTGGCAGAGCATTAAAAAGGAGGAAACCCAGCGTCTGGTCATGTCCATGAGCTCAAGACTTCAGGCAGTCATTGCCTGAAAAGGGTTTGCAACTAAGTATTAGAATTGAACATTTTATTTTCAGTTATATTTATTTGTCCAATTACTTATGAGCCCTTGAAAGGAGGGGATTGTGTAGAAAAATTACTTTAGTTCCCCGCATTTTTATACAATGTTTTTGTTCTACCCACTGAATTAAAGCTGAAAGTCTGCACTTCAACTGCATCTGACTTGTTTCTTTTAAAATGTGTTGTGGTAATGTACAGAACTTAAAAACTGAAAAACTTTGTCTCTGTCCAAATATTTATGGCCCTGACTGTATGTTTGTAACATGTTATTTGCCTCATATGAATGTCACTTGGGGAAAAAATGTCTGCTAAATACAATGTAAAAAGTAAATGTACTCTCTAGTTGTCATATGGGGTGATGGTATTTGGAAAAGAGGGTTTATTATAAATAAAAATCATTTTTGCACATATCTGTTGCTTAATGCCAGTGACCAGTATCTAAACTGATTCTGCTTATCTGGTTCTTGAGGAAATTTTTAGGTTTTTTGTGCTACAAAGTAACTTTTTCAGAGCAGGGATTATTATCTCTGGCATTTTTTGGGATTTACTTACTGGCTATTGCTGTCACTGAGGCATAGTGTAGAAATAGTGATTAGAGTGACTGAGTGATTCGTAATAAAGTCATTGAGTGACTTAATGAGGGTGGTAATTGGCTTCTGCATTTGAGCATCAAATTAACAGTGGTGTTGAGGATAAATGATTATTAACAGAGCTAAGGAGCATTGTCCGTGGTTTTTATAATAGTGGGGTTTTTGGCCTTAAAAATGTATTGATTTTTAAATGGTTCTTGAGAAGCCAATACAGGGTTTGGCTGAAAATATAAAATGACTTTCAGACCAATGGATTTTATGTTATTTATTGATGTTTTTCTCTTTTATTGGTTTTTATGAAGTCCATATTCGAATGGTTTTGTGTGTAAAGCATATCCTGATCATTATTCAGTATGATTTTCTATTTAAGCTGCATTTTCCTAATTGCTGTTTTTAAAATTGCTGGTGAAGCTGGACACCACTGAGGAAGTGAACATCCAGGACACAAGAAGAATGACATTTACAACACAGAAAAATGATAAGGAGGAATAAAAACAGATAAAACAGATATCAGCGATACTGCCCCGGTCTGGAGGTTTGGTTACAGCAAACCAGGTTTCTGGGCAAACGGGAAACACATGCTTGGATTTGAGGGATCAGGGATGGAGGATTTCTGGGGCCAGAAAGGGATTAGGACTAGATCTGTCTGCCTTGCATCACTTTCTCGGGCCAGACGAGCTTCGTATGATCCCCATGTAGCTGGAAATAGCAGCATGCGGACAGCCAAAAAGATAGGAAGAGTGCTTATAGGAGGAGAGAATGCGGTGGCGACCATCCCGCTGGACACGTCTGGTGAAATAATCATTGAGATTTCCCTTAACTTGTAGACGATGCTCTCTGAGTGGAGATCCCACACCTAGATACTGGTCTTGCCCATCTTAAGGCAGGATATTCCCCCTGAATGGGATTTAACTAACCTGACATTCATACGGATCACAGTCTTACTGCACTCTGTCTTTTATAATTGCCTTCCTCTCCCCCACTTTCTCTGTGTCGTTCCTGCTTTGTAGAGTACAGGAGGACATCTGACATTCCTGATGGGATACTGTATCTGTCAAAATAAGTTCAGACCTTGCGCTGTGGTGGACAGACTTGGGGTTAGTTTCAGAAAACCTATAAAATAATATCTAAGAGAAGTTCTGACTGTGGCTTCACCACTTAGAAAGAATATATTAGGCTAATTATGGTTTATCGTTCATTTGTGTTACACATTTGGTTGTAATGGTCTCTATATAGATATCACTGAACTTCATTATTTCAATTTTATTATTATTATGCCTGGAGATCTGGTCTTCTCATTAAAAAGAGTGACAAAGCATTCATTTATCCACCAAACGCAAATAACAGACACAATAACCTACTGGGTGTTGAAACTGAATGAGCCACCTGACACCCCTGCCTGGCATTATATCATCTCTGAATAATCTTATTTATCTTATTATGAGGGGTAGCTCAATTAACTGGGCCCCTGCTCCTGGGATCAGAAGGTTGTTGGTTCGAATCTCGTGCTTGGTATAGTAGCCACATCTCCTCACCCCTGCAAAAAATGCTCCAGGGGGACTGAATGGATGGCTCACCCTGCACTCAGACCCCAATCCTTGCTGTCACCTCTAAGTGAGCAAGAGAGCAAGATGGGATATGTGGGGGAAACACATTCCAGTGTCCCAGCGCAAATGGCAAATAAAAAGTTTCATTTCATTACGAGGCCTTTATCTGGCTCCTCCCCTCAGTGCGATACACCCTATGGAGAGATTTGAAAAGGTCCAGGAGGCAAAGAATATGGTGAGGTTTTCAGGTGCAAATAAACACGTGTGAGCTGTTTCCGCTGAGTGTGGAAGTTTTGGTCGGGTGGGAGAGCCTGACATTCCAAATTATGTGTGGCTCAGAAAGATGCCTGCGTGAGTTTCAGACTTAATGTCTTTGTTAAGCACAGTTTTGAGTAGGAAATTAAATAGGACGTTAAATGCAAACAGAGATAACACCAACCCGAAGCTTGATATAAGCAAATATTACTTACGCAGCTCGGAAGATGAGTTTTTTTCTTCCCTTTGAAAGCGGTGAATATGCTGTCATCAGACCGGTTCAGACCAGTGTGGCCAATCAGTGTGTAATAATAAAAGAGCCAATAGTGAGATGAAATGAGCACTAATCCCTGCTGGAGGGCAGAGCACACAAAGGTGGTGTTTGGCTTGTGGTGAGCAGCTCTGTGTGGGACTATTAGTGTAAATGCTTTTATTGTTGCATTTTATACCTGAATAAGTACAGATACTCAGACGCTATCCATTAATAGGCCACATTAGAAGCGTGTGTGTATTTTATAATAAATTCTAGGGCCTTTCAGTCTCTTGTTGACCGAAGGGCTCGTCTGACTGACTGCACCATAACAAGTCCCACGGCAATATTGTATGTTTTTTAATTATTTCAGAAGCGAAGACCTGTGGATTCTAGACTGTGTTTTATTTTTTCTTGACAGCTTCTTCTTGACATTCCGTTAAGTACCAAAACCTGACCAAGCGATGGAGGCGCTGGAGATCTTGCTAGGATTAAACGGGAATGACTCTGAGTTTCCCATCAGCAGGAGGAACACATAAAAAGAAATGGGATCTGTGAAGCTCACTTGGGCTGAACTGAGATCTCCAAAAAGTGCAAGGTGACAGGCGTGGCCGCCAGCCGAGCACGCTTCGCTAGTTAGGAGGGAGATGCATATCTGGCCCCCGCCAATTCACTTCCTATCTTGTAGTAGGCTGCCGTGTGCTGCTTGGCAGGAGATCAGAGCCTGGAATAATGTATATGACATTAAGTTCATTACACCCATTAGGGGGCCCCCTCGAGCCCACTCTGAGTGCTGCATTGTAGGCTACTTACCTCACCAGTTAAGGCCCCCCTTCTCCCAGCCTTGTCCCTCAGACATCTAAAAGAGTTCTTACTGAGTGACCAGCGTTGGATCAGGCTCGCGTTTCCGTGTCGACACCCTCCAACATGGATGTGCTAACCAAATTCCCTTCCCCTGATTCACAGGTGTCAAAGTGTCACGTTTTATCTATGAAACTCAAGGTTTTTTTTTAGCCCATGTTACTATCCCACATGCCCAAAAGATGGGATGTGAGAGAAGAATTAGTCTACAGATTTTCCAGCTAAAATTTCACAAATTTCACATTGGTGCCCCACTGTGAATAAGGGGAACCTATGCTTTTATTTTGATGGCTCAATGATTTCACCAAATTTTGCAGGTTTTTCATGACCCATCTCACTGTTTACATTGCAGCTAACTTAATGTGTATGTTGCTATGTTCTGGACTTGAATACATTTTGGATTGTTGTGCTCATTAATACCCAGAGAGTTCTTCTCGTGATGGTCTCCACATCTTAGTCTCTTCCTTTAAAGGTCCTGAAGCTCATTAGTGGCACAAAACTGATTAGCATTAATGAATTTGAGGCATCGTGACTTGTCCTTAAATTTTTAAAATTCTGTTTATTAGCATTAGCTCATTTTTGAGAGAACAGGAATGAACAGCAATAGGAGGCAAAAAAATGGCATAAAAGGGGAGTGAAAAGATGGTTGTCTGCGTACGTGTTTGGCGAGGAAGGTTTGTGTGTTGAATGCGACTGTTTCCCATGCAGTCTTCATCGGGTTACCCCCGCATATGACGTGCAGTACTGCACATTGCATGCGTTTCCTGCACAATGTGATTCATTTCATCTCTGTCAAATGTCTTGGCTAGAACAGCATCCCATCTAGGACTCTAGTGCAGTTAGAAACAGGGCAAATAACAAGGAACATGACATGGTCACATTCTGAGCTTTATTGTTGTTTTATTTGCTGTTTAAAAGTGGATGTACAGCTATGTAATCCATACAGGTGGAGCCAGTTATATTTGCTATGGCCACAATTTTCAAGGTCACTCTTCTGTAGTCAGCCTTTTCCCAGACACACTCACAGCGCGAAACTCAATCCATGGAAACCATGTCCAAGTTGGATCTGTGAACGAATATCTGCATTATTGAGCAACACCTTGGGAAATGATGATTCACCCTGGGAAAGATGAGTCATGCTGCAACCACGGTTGTGTGAAAGGGCAACGTGACATCATCAGTTTGGGGGTGGGTCTTTCAGGAGGCGCTAATGTGACTTGGGGGGAAGGATGTGACATGGAGGGTATGGGGGCATGTTATTCATGGGGGAATTAACGTGTCTTGGGGAGAATGTGACATCATTAGTTTGGGGGTGTGTCTTTCAGCAGGTGGAAACATGACTTGGGGAGGGGTTGTGTAAACAGAAGCAGCTGCTTCTCATACCTTGAAGTGAATGGATCATCAAAAGTTTTCTTACCATATTATTCCCAGTGATTCCAGACCCCCAGGGTTACTCCTCTCCATTGGGCCAGCTTCTCTTATTCCCACTCCTGCAAAGGCCTCCCTTCCCACATAAACAACAGCATTAATCTCCAGCCCAGCCAAACCAAGCCGCTCCATTTAATCTCGCCTCCCCACTCTGCCTTCCCACTCTGCCTCCCCCAGGCTGTGGGCCCCAGAAACCCAACCGGGGCCACTGGCCCCCCGCGGCCGAAGCTCCATGTTCATGGGGGTAGGGTTACTCACATCACACAGTAAGCGGGAGCTCGGCAGAGAGAAGTGGGCCATCTTCTTTGCATTTTAGATGTTTTTCTCTTTTCCTTGATAGTTCCAGCACTGTGGCAGGCTGTAATTTGTGGAGCACCAGCCAGGAGTAATAAATCATGGCATCTGTTGATGACAGTTCTAAATGAGCATTCTCATTGGGCCAGACAAGTACATCACTTTGTGTGTTATTTACTCGGGGCTCCGCCGTGCCATCTGTAGACATGAAGCTGGATGATTGCGTCTCCCGACATCAATAGCATTTTAAAGAGAGGCCTGTCTCCGCTGCCGTCTCTCTCCCTCCTTCGACTTTACTGTCACTTAAAGGAGGCCGTCAATCCCACCGTTTGAAACCACTGCTGCAGAATAACCCTGCATTTCATGTGATTCTACACCTGCCTGTTTCCATCTCCGGCATGATCTGTGATTTGGAAAATGGTCCCGCAAACAGGGTCTTTATAAGGTGACGTTAAAATATTTAAAAATATGTTGACTGGGAAATTATAACTGTTTAACATGTGGAATATTTTGTGCAGGTTATATCTACAATCCAGCAACCCACATAAGCTGGTGAGTATTTCTATAGTCTAATGTAATCTATAGACTAAGATTACAGCTAAAAAAATTGGGTGATTTAAAACGATGTAGAATTTTGAATTTGGAGGCAATATATGGTATGAATTATTGTTAAGCTGGGGCCTACACCTCATTTCATTAAAGAAATAAATCTTGAGAATATTACAAAATTTTCTTTCCCTGGGAGAATTGTTCCCTAGTCTTTCTGAAATCCATCTTAATTTTGCCACAGCACTGAGTATACAGATCGATGCTCAGAGAACATTAAATGGTTAAATAAATGGTGGGCAGCTTCAGGAGACCAGGAGTGGTGATGGAACCTGTATTTTTGTGTTTTTTCTTTCTTGTAGTGGGCACCTGCATGCATAACTGCAGCAGCAGTGTTTACCAGCACTCAAACCCACATAGGGGCCCCGAGGATTGGAGTCCCCCTTCTGGCCACAAACAGTCACTACACCCCGGTGCCCCAAAGTGATTTTTTAAATAGGGTCCCAAAACAATAAACCTGTCCTTGCATACATGTGGGAATGCGTGTGAAGATCTTGTGGATGGAGGAGGACACATCCAGAATCGAGTCGAAGAGTGAAAAATTAATTCACTCAATCGCTAAAGACCCTGTGGCTTAGTCAAGGCAGACTGGCACAAGCTCATTGGTCTTTCCTCTCTTGTTTTGGATGATGTCATTGGCAGGCTTCTTGCTGGTGCAGGGGTTGGGTGAGGGTTGAGTGATGGGGTCAGAAGCACCCCCCCCCCCCCAACCATGACTCAAAGTCCTCATTTAACACATTCAACTTGCAAAGGAAACTCAGTAGGTATAGAATAAATTCAGAAGAAACTGTGCAGGGAATGAATTGTCTCGGTCCAGCGCTGACTTTGGGTGACCGGCGTGCCCCCACCACACGGCACAGCGTATGCAGGCAGGCTCAAGGGCACTGCAGCCTACGCCAGGGAATCAGCTCACGGGCATTGTGAGGGCAAATGAGAACTCTGTGCTGCAGTACTGGAGGCTTAACAGCAGGGGGCAGTGCTGACATGCCAGTCTGAGAAGCAGGAAAGGATACAAACCAGCTGCACAAAAATAAAGACAGACTTACTAACCTGCCGGCCCCACTATACTCTCAAGCTTCCAAAACTATTTAAACTGCTCACCTAGAAAAATGCCTCATAAACTACTCAGCACCACAACAAAGTGGGAAAAAAAAACCCTGTGTAAACTCTTTAAACCCACCAACAAACGTAACCCACAATTTCGTTGCTATAAAAAAACTCACCTTGAGATATGGACATGATTTAAAGCAATGTAAGATCTTTTAAAAATCGTGGCAAAGTACGCTGGGGTCAGGAACGCGTTGGGAGCCTGGCTTTGATGCACTGGAGGAGGTACGTGGCTCACAGACTCCACAGGAGCCGCTTCCATCGCTGTGGCGAGGCTCACATTCAGCCGTCATGGGGACGGTAATCAGCGCTGGGGAGGCAAGAGCTCACCCTCCCTTTCACAGGGATCCTGTTCAAGGAGACGGACGTTGTCGCCAGCTAACAGCCTCTATATCTTCCTTTTTATGTACTCCATTTTTAAATCAGCCTGAATGAAAGCAATAGAAATTGTACCACAGAATCGCTTTGGCGAGGTCAAGGCACCAGCAGATTTAGAAGCATGAACACACAGGGGCACCAGCCCCAGCTGGAAGCTGATTGGCTCCTGGGTTGCCCCCTCTTCAGTCACTCACCAAGTGAAAACCCTCTGTATGAATTATGGCCCCTTTTATGCCCCCCACCTTTAAAATTCCTAGAATCACCCATGAGTCGATTCCTAGATTAAACACGCTTGGTTGTTTAATGGTGTATTGCCCAATGTGGGTGGCCCCCCCAGGCCTGTTGTTTAATCCACAGTCCCTAACCTTCCCCCTGACCCTCTGTAGCCGGTCTTTCCAGAATAAAATAACCTCAATTGGGTAGTGAATACCTTGATAATGTACTAGCAGTATAACAGCGAGCTCTGGCTGTGCGTGGAATCATTAATGGTGTGTGGCAGGGCATTGAATAGCCCGTGATACAATAGCTCAGAAGCAGGCTTTACACACGGACTTGGCGCTCCAAGATGTGACTGAAAACACAATACCGCCACAAAGACTCATATCTGCCTCTGAATTTCATTACGAACTTTTAGCGCTGCGTGTTCCTCTCCTGCTCCCTTCTTCTTGGCGGGGATGGCGATCCTGGGCTCCGGTGTGGGATTGGAAAATTAATTATGCGGGCTGTCCGGATGACAATGGGCAGCTGCTGATGTCTGCCTTGCCCCAGACCGTAAGTCTTCTGACAGGACGTCACGGTGCATTGTGGAAGAACAAAGGCGCTCTGTCTCTACTCCCGAGGTTCCATGCCTAACCCTCGACGGCCTACCGCGCTGGAGCGTGTGCCGTTTGCGGAGGGAGCTCACGCGATGCTGGTGTCTTGTGACGGCGGAAGTTTCCAGATGATACCCTCTTCTGCTTGCAGAAGCACATGTGTCGTCGGCTTGTTTGGAACGGCTTGTGCGCAGATTAGAAAGTGTTCGAATTACAATGCCATGCATTTTCCCTATCTGCGGGTGAGGGCAGCTTCTTTCATCTGATCTGTGACAAGAAGGTCACTTCAAAAAGGGAAAATCAATGTTTCCTGTATCAGTCGGCCGATGACTGGGAAAGAAACAATGATAAGCAATGGTATTATTTTTGAAAACGCCATTCTCAACTTGGGTGAGCTCTGCTCTGGCAGTCTTGTTGTTTTGACTGTGATCTGATGAAGGGCTGAGGTCTTGCAGGATGGAGAAAATCATGAATGCTTCTGTCTGTCATGAAGTTTGCAAACCTCCATTCTGGCCCCTTTTCTGCTTGTCTGATCAAACGCAGGCTGATCGAAGACCCAGCTGCTCGTCTGGTCTCGGTCTTCCCTAGATGCTCACGCATCTCCACCCTTCATCTTGCACCAGGTCACAGCCAGAGGTCATTTAAAGACTGTGGCCCTGGTTTAGCCAGCAAACAAAGGCTTGGAAATTACTCCTGTGCTGCACAGCATCAGCCCTACGCCCCTGCCAGACAGTTAAGATCTGTATTGGCCGGATGTCTAATACTCCTAGCGTGCAAAAATCACTCATGCAGAGCTCATTCCCTGACCGGTACCCCCAGCTCCCAGCATCTGTCAGTGCCACCTTTCTCTCTCCCCCATTTTCAGCAGAAAATTAAAGACCTCTCATTCCAGGCGAAATTAAAATGGAGTACTTCAGCGTTTTAGCACCTGAACACGCGTGCTAGCTGTCTGCTAGCAAAGCGTGACGCTTCAGTTGTCTGCACGCCGCATGTGCTACGTATGTGCTTCAGTGGACAGACGTGTTGCTCTGTATTAATCTGACTGCTACAGGGGAAGGACATGGCATGAATGTGAAAGACGATTCCTACAGGAACACTTTGGCCACACAGTGTAATAAAAAAAGAAAAACAGAAGACAGAGATATGAAAGAAAGCATGTAGGAGGATATTAACAGACCACGTAGTGGATCATGCACACGGGGGACCGATGGCCAACAACTAAAAGTGCCCTCCTGAATGACATGGCCTCATATGAGGGAAGACCTGAGCAGGCATCTTTCCAAGCAGCCTCTCTCACTCCTGACTCAATCCAACAAGACACCAGCTGTGTAAGGACAGTCTTTCAAAACAGTAGACCAGAGACACTCTTGCTAAGTAAGCCCAGGGGTCCAGCACAGCCTGTGTAACAAATAGAAAAGTACACACTCTGACGCATCCTTGGGCACCAACATCACTGTAAAACATATGGTGTGGTATCCTGCGGGTGTTTGGGGGCCGTGTGTATTATGCTGCCTAATAGACGCGTAAGAGATGAGATCCAAGATTCGGGATTCTTTATTTACCTATATCAGTACTTTGAAATTCTTACTCATGCCATCCATTCAGTAACATATAATTTGTAACAGAATTAAACAGCACAAAATGAGACAAAGACACTCGCAAGCCATCAATGTGGAAATATAACAAGGAGCTTCAGATGCACATATTTATGGAATAATTACCAAATAAGTAGAAGAAATGGCGAAAAAAGAAAATGGCTATATAAAGTATAAATATGTAAAATAAATTCAAAGGAAATGACTGAAATAGGAAATATTGCAGTATATTGGCTGCTGTAGATGACAGGGTCAGAAAGACCCTAGAGTGTTTGTGGCCACTGCGTGTGTTGACTGTAGCACCAGTGTCTGTCTGTACCAATGGTATCACAGTTACACTCCCTAGAGATGTCTTACCTGCTTCCTGGTGTAATTACACAACATCTGTTATGCGAGGCCATCACTGCTGGAGACTGTCCGGTCACGGTCCATTGGACTCAAAACTGGTCCCACAGCAGGGCCAACGCAGGAGTAAAATCTTAAGGGCTGGTGGGGGGGCCGAATACCGCGGGGAATTTCCCATAATTCTCCAATGTACTTCAACATTGGTTAACGCTAATTGCGCATAATATGGTTGGGCGACGTGAGATACTGGTTTCATTAAAGCTAGTATAGCGAAAAGCAGCAGCACGGACGGTAGGCTCATATCTCGCCCCGCGAGGCCCGCAGAGACGACAGCTGAGACGGATGAGCTGAGCTCCAGGCCGAATGGACGAGTGTAAACACAGGCGGATCGCAGACTAGCCGTTATGCTAACACTCCTCCTGTTAGCTAAAGACAACAGCACTGAAACAACAGTACTACTGCTATTAAATGAATAGTTAGCGCAATAAATTACAACTGGGCTGCACGACCTATACCAGCTAAATCATTTCCCGCCTCTGTCACTCACCATTTTTGTCCAATGGACTTAAGATATTTTTGGAAATCCACCTGAAAGTAAAAGCCAGCTAATCTGCCCCCAGCCTACTTCCCTGACCAGCAAGATTTTGGACAAAATGGGTGTCGAAAGCCATAAAATGCTTCCAAGCAACTGGTAGACTGTAATACATCCTTAATATAAAATTGCGGGTTGTAGAATAATTTAAATAGCTTCAAGTTTCAGAGAAAACAATGAAATCCTAAACATATTGTTGGCTGGTGTAACAAAAGACAGTGCTGTTGCTCAGCAAGACAATAGTACATCTTAAAGACAATACAGTGTCATGGACATGAAATACAATAAGTACTAAACAATGAAATGTAACTAACAGTACAACAATGATGGAAGAGAATTGTGGAAAAAAAATGTAACTGAAAATTTATAATAAATTACAATACATACAGACAGTTTTACAGGGTTATAGGATGTTTGCAGTCCCGAGAGCCCCTGGAAAGAATCTGTCTGTGAAACGTGTGGCGCTGGTGGACGTGATGTCGTAACGTTTGCCACAGGATAGCAGTTTGTGGGGGATGTGAGCAGGGTGGCTGGTGGCCATGATGATGGTGTCAGACCTCTTCTGACAGCGGGTGGTGTAAATGCTCCATGCCAGAGACTCTGGCAGCTGTCCTCACTGTTCCTTGGAGCAGTTGGAGATCCTGGGCTGTCAGGTTCATGCATCAGTAAAGCAGCCACTCAGAACGCTCTCCACGGTGAGGCGGTGGAAGTTTGTTAGGATCTTAGCTCCTACTCTAAGCTCTTTAGTCTGCTTGAGAAGAACAGCCTCCCTTGTGTCTCCTCTTCTTGAGGAGGCAGCTGGTGTTGAGATACCATGAGAAGCAGTCTGGATGTCCAGGAATCTGACGCTAGTGACAATTTTCACAGGAGTACCGTTCATTTTGAACAGGATGTGACTTCCTCTGTTTATCTTGAAGCTCACGATGATCTCCTTCGTTTCGTCGACGCTCAGAGTGAGGTTGTTCTCCTGTCACCGTACAGCCGGGTCGTTTACCTTCCTCCTGTAGGCGTCTTCATCATCACTGCTGATGAGGCCGATCACATTGGTGTCCTCCACAAGCTCAGTGATGCTGTTGGCTGTGTGCACTGCTGCACTGGTGTAGGTGAGCAGACTGTCTGACAGAGGGATGAACTGGTGTAGCAGATCCAGAACTGGTAGGTGGAACTCAGCAGGTGATGTCAACCCACAATACGGAGTTTGTGAAACTCAAAACACACTAAAGCCACAGTACACTGTGGACGTACGTGTGACACCTGCTAATCAGTGTCTGATTATATTTAATATTTTTGGGTACAAATAGCATGTAAGATTTGTTTCCTCATCTACAGGTGCCCAAATAATTAAAAAAATCCTGTCATCATCGAAAAGACAGCATCAGCTTGATCTCCTTCCTACCCATGTCACACACTGTACAGTCTGTCGCTGCTTCAGGGTTATGTAGAGGATCTTCCGGAGGGTCTTTATTTGCGTAATTTCCCCCCCACATTCCCAGGCATTCGACGTTTATCAGCAGACCTGGCATGGACAGTAATGATCCTGTCACCGTTGCAGGGCCCTGCGGAGGATATGGATTTGAAGAGAACATGGACGAGGAGAGGAAAAGAGTGAAGGTTTTCAATTATGAACGTGGAGAGGGATAGGATGACATTTCTTTCCCCTGGCTCCCTCATCATTGGCTGAAATGATGGGAAATAACAGATACTGTTCTCTTGACCTCATTAACAACACCAGGATGGGGGGGAGGGGGGGGGTGGAACCTAGTTCACCCCAGACTGATCCATCTGCAATGACACTCCAGCTATCAACAAGGCAATCGCTGGCTACCCATGGGGGGGGGGTGGGGGGTCATTTGCTGCGGTGTTCATTCACCTCAATCATCGTCTTTCACTTTCGTGCCACAAGATTTTTTTTTGTTTTGTTTTTGTTGCCATCTTTAGCTGTGCACCTCATTGGACATCCTGATCTCTTTCTCCACGTCGTCTCCACCAATTGTTTTCCACATAGCGGTGTTGTTGTTTGTTTTTTTTTTTGGTGGTCAAGTGCAGATTGTGGAAAACACTCAGTTATCTCCTGAGCTGGCCCCCTTCTCCCAAGTCGGGCTGGATATTGGCTATGCTTCATGGTGGCCCGACTGGGGCAGGGGGTAATCCCTCCAACCACTTTTCTTCAGAAAGCCGCCGTGGTTTTTGTTTATACTCTCATGGCCGTTTTATACTATGAAGAAAATCGAAGAAACCACAGGAGGCCGTGGCACCAGGAGCACTGACAACACAAACAAAGTGGGAGGACACAGTCCTGCTTAAAAGTACAGTTTCATTTATTCTTTTCTCCAAAAATCTGAAACTCAGAGAATGATTCAGAGAATGTAGGGGAATTTTTAGTTTATTGTTCCAAATTTTGTCTCAGATGTTTATCAAGAGAATTAGGTACTTGCTTTTTTCTGTATCTTCTGTTCTTGAATCCCTTTCATCCCACCTAGTAAATAGTCTTAATGCATCAGTAACATCCCACGGCAGATGCATTAACCGCGATAATGTACTTTTAACTTTGGGTAGTGATTTGTTGAATCTGTTGACTTCCATGTTTGCCTCATATATAATTCATCGCGGAATATATAAAACTCTCACCGAGTGGCATAAATTAGGGTGCAGCGGAGATCCTGAGTATTTGCAGACGATTAGGCGGCATGACAATGTCGAAGCGCTCCGTTATATAATTTTTATTTTTTTCTAGCCTAAAAATTCCTTCTGCGAGGTAGACCTGGGTATTGTGCCAGAGCATTTCAAGCTATAAAAATCAAAAAGTCATGTCAGAAGAGGCTGTGCCAGTGGGCACATGCATAAACATAGTGTAATAATGCCACCTGGCTCACTGCCCTGCATAAGGAACTGGGGGGCAGAGGAAGGAGACGTGATAC
Organism: Paramormyrops kingsleyae; assembly: GCF_048594095.1. Classification (NCBI taxonomy): domain Eukaryota; kingdom Metazoa; phylum Chordata; class Actinopteri; order Osteoglossiformes; family Mormyridae; genus Paramormyrops; species Paramormyrops kingsleyae. Next base: position 64,825,579 of record NC_132797.1, read on the forward strand.
TGTATTAACACACACACACACACACACACACACTAATCTTTCTAGATGTGTCCATGTGGCATTTGTATTCATCCACAACCCAAACCCCAGCTCCAACCCCTTGCTGGTCCCAGACTTTGCCTACAGCTTCAGCCAACTCTCTGCTTCGGTGTAGTGAGCCAATGCGTTCCGGAGCCCTCAGGTTCTCCCGAGCCGTGGGATGCGGCCCCATCCATGTGCTGCCACGGCCGCCTGCCGCTACAGCCTTGAAGATGCTCCCAGATACAGGCTCCTCGAGGCCATGCAGCCTAAGCCCAGTGCCATCAGGAGTGCTAACGGCAGTGGTTAGCATTACGGCTCTGGGCTGCACAGAAATGAAGGAACATACCATCCATCCATCCATCCATCCCCATTTGTGATATGCAGAAGTCTGGAATCTATCCTGGAAGCTAAAGGCACATGGCAGGGAATGACCCAGGAAGGGCGCCAACCCATTTCATGGCAAACACACAAATTTTGGAAATCTCAGTTAGGAGGTTTTTGGACTGTGGGGGGGGGGGGGGAGTGGAGAACTCAGAAGAAATTCCATAACAACATAGGGAGAACATGCAAACTCCACACACGTAGGGCTGAGCCAGAAACTCAAACCCCAGTCCTAGAGGTGTGAGAAGATTGTGCCACTCACTGCACCACCGTGCCACCCCAAAATCAAAGTACCTTTGGAAATCAACATACGACGAGCATGAATTAATAAAATGGCGGCTCTGTATGTGATTCTTAGGCCCCCACGAGCCAGTCGGGATCACAGCTGCGAGTGATGGATCGCTGGTCTATCGCTATTGTGACTGCTGTCACTCACGGCCATGATTTGTTTGTCACATCATATGTAGCCATTTCCTGGAACTCATCTGCAGCCTCAGGACAGGATGGAGGAGAATATTCTGGAATTAGAATGTCCTGAGTACCCCCCCCCACACACACACACAAACACTCCTACACCAGCTAATAACCTCTATGATATTACTGTGTCTGTGGTTACTTAAAATATCCCCCCGGCATAAATAAGGGATGCATTGCCGCTTCTCTTTCATAAAAAATGCGCTTTCTGGAGTCTCTGCATTTCGCAGGTAAACAGTTTATCGATGAGCACTTTCAAGTTTCGGCTTCTCCCTAATACCCTGACCTCATTCATATGTAAACTACTCAAAGCAACATGGGGACTTTAAAAAAACATGCATCATTTACAGTTCCGCAGCTTTTAGGAGAAGCTTGAATTTATATTCGCTGGGATTTATAATGGATTGTCACTTATAACAGCCGAATCTGCAACGCTGGACAAACCTCTTATGTTGAATGTGAGTTGGGCCATTAGAGTCCGAACCTGTGCGAATGAGGGACAGGTGAGCTAAAAACAAGCAGCCTATGCTCCATGCTGAGAGTCCCCTCCCCCATTTATAGCTTTGTCATGTGATCAGTCATGTGATCAAACTGTGTCATTTTCCAACCCAAACACCTCCAGATTCAAAACCACATCTTCCATAGTTTCTGTTAATTAATCTGCAAAATAACACCTGCAAACTACTTCTTATATTATAAATAACATTTATTTTCAATGTACTGTTGCCAGGTTTTGTGAGTTTTGCCTTCTTCCAAATATCTAATTCAGACACTTTTTGTATACTCTGTACCGAAATCTTCTTCCTTTTTCCCGACTTTGTCTTCTAGCTTGGATTCGATTCTGTTCCCATTACGACATGAACCCTGCCTGTCATGACTATTTTTTTTTGGATTTCGCATCATGTGTTTGGCTTTGTTAAAATGAACCTCGACCCAGTTCCTTACAGGCTGACCAGTACTCCGACCCTCCGAGCTCCTTTACACCCCAAACCTTCCTGGATGCAGCACTGCTCAGTACACAAAGCGAACGCATCATTTTTTGTGTCTCTTCCAGAACATCTGCTGCTGCCGCTCAAGCTGTTCCTCCCACTTGGAGGGCAGGAAGAAATGCGATGAGCTTTTGACAGGGACGTGCATTGTTGCTCACACACTCCATCGCATGCCTTGGCGTGCATCACACGTTCGCCATCCAGGCAGGTGTTTGTGCACGTGTGCAGGACGGAAACTGGCGATGCCTCCCTATTGATCCGCACGGAGGCCCTCCCCTTCCCTCCAGTTTTGGTCCTTTGCCATAAAAATTAAGTTGTCTCTCTGTTGTAGCCCGGTGCCATGCCGCTGTCTTCCATTCATACCCGTGTCACATTTTTAGCCGTAATAATATTCCGGCTCATTTGCAGCCTGTAGCCTTAGTGAGGCGGCCTGACGGATATTTAATATAAATTAGATGTGTTGTAATGCTCGACGTGCTGGCCAGTTACTCTGCTCTCTCCCACAAGACGTGTGATTAGGAGGCATAACGGGGGCAGAGAGGGGGGGTGAGACATGATAATGCAGTTAGTGTGTGTGTGTGTGTGTGTGTGGGGGGGGGGGGGGGTCAGAGGCTGAGCCATGTAACATTACTAATCTCCCGGGTGTTGAAACCTGGCTCAAACGAACAGAAACCCAATTATGAGAGACACTCTTTTCGTGTTATAGAATATTAGATCCCATTAGCTGACTGGTGCATAAAAAGAGTAAGAGAGTCTGGGTTCAAGACCCAGGGCCTCGAGTGAGACTCAACCACAGACTGATGACCTTGGGCGACTGTCAACAGGCATGTGGATTAAACACATATGTTATGTATGTCACTGCACGCCTAGCTAAATGGAAAATAGACTTCTGCACATTCAGGCTGTTCAAGATTCAGTACAACAGACACATAAAACTGGGTTTATTTAAAAAAAACTGTCCGATATACATAGAGCTTACAGAAGCACTAACAGAAAAAGTCAATAAATAAGTACATTTAAATGTAATCTTTTCTTTTATCTCATATGTGTTCTTTAGTGCATGTTACTAGCTTGTTTTGGCTTTTCTGTGTATCTAACCGTAATGCATTGCGTCAGGATCAGAATGCGTTGCTTTAAGCCAGCACTGTAAGCAAGTCGCACTCACCCAATGACCGGACTGGGGAAACAATCTGAAACGCGGACTTAAAACAGAGGACTAATGACAACAACCAGAAACAGCTGATCACATGGTTAACGAGCGGGCGTGGCACACAGAAGGAGCGGACGATCGGGGCAGGACAGGGGTAATGTTGGGATAAGATCTTTATCGTTTTGGAAGCCATTAAGAAAAAAATGCTCTTCTTGTTTTATCCTGTTCATTTTGTGTTTAAATGCTAAAAAAAAAAAAATTAAGACACTGGTCGGCACCGACCCGTCTAACATAAGAGATAGGAACAGAAAGCTAAAACAGAATGAAGGTTAATATCGCATCGCGTACTGAGCACTGAGCGACCCAGCACTCCCTTGCAAGTGTGATGGAGACTCCGCCCACAAGATCAGCTGACAGCCTTTGAGAGCATATCAAGCAAACATCACATAGCACTCATGTCATAGAGTTTCTTCTTGGAAGTGGCCATGCTATCAGAAGTGTGATGGGTCCAAAGCGTGTCCTGTGTATGGCGGCTCATTGATCACCACAGGATGCTGCCACAGGGTGCCTTTCGGCTGATAAAATCACTCAGAAATGTGATCACTTCAATTTTTTTGGGGGGGGGGAAAACTTAAAATGCAAATTTGTTTAGTTGCAATGTACCTTTGAAAACCAATCATCTCAAGAATGATGCTTTCTAGATATTAACCTGAAATATAATATATAGTGAACCAGTCCATATTCACAGGGATGCACATAACTGGGTCGGAAGTACACATTCACCTTTAAAAGCGATTCATGAGGCAATTGATTGTTGGAACAGCTCAAATGCATACTTATTTTATGTGAATTTGTACTGATATGACAAGAAATGATTGTGTACTTGAATCTTTATATGCTAATTCATACTTCATTTGCGGCATACAAAGGACTCGAAGGCAGGCATTTGGTAAACAAAGAGGGTTTTACTGGTGTTGAAACAGGGACATGGAAATAAGCAGGACCGTGAGGAAGATGAGTATCGTGAAATACACAAGTAACAGGGGGACTGACTTCAATGACCGGACTGGGGCTGATGAGACAAACAGGTAATTAAATATACAGACTAACAAGGGGTAACAATGAACAGGTGTGTCTCATCAGAGCCACGTTAGGAAAGAGGTCAGGTGGACAGGCAGGATGCTACAGTACGTAAGACTTGGCAACCTGTAGATGTGACAAAGCCGGCTGTCACAGGTCTTGTGTGACATTTTTTAATTCAGATGTTTTCAATGCAAACTGTTATATGTGTCGGTGAAGATTTGCATCAATGCTGTGTCTTCGGAGGCTTAGCTCGCTAACAAGGACAGCCATGATGGCCAGGTTCATCTGCAGTTCACATGATTATTCCATCTCTGATGCATGTACGTGGCATAACCCCTGACACTTACGGCTGCTTGTACGCTCCACGAGCATCATGGGAATGCTCTGGAACATCTACCGGTGGGAACCTTCCAGCTGACATTATCGGAAGAGACAAGAGACGACAGAACGACCACAAAATCAACCCTCAACATTGCTATAATGTCGCTTGAGTAATATCACATTGCCACAAATATTACTGTTAACTCTGATTTTACCCGTAATGACAGGAACACCTGCAGGGGGGTGAGGGGGTGCGGAGGAGGGGTGTTTAACCTTCGGATGGTGCCTGATGTCAGGCCTCTTTCTGCAGAATCATGGGCTGCAATGAGGCAGGCAGAGGAACAGGAACACCTACCAACCTGGACTACTGTGGAAAGAACAACAAAAAATAAATAAATAAAACAATGGGACTCAGAGGATTAATGTATACTGATGAAAGCATATGAACCTCAGCACACAGTGGACCCAGAGTAGGAACATCTTAGATAGAGGGAGCTTCTTTGACACATAATCAGTAAGTGGAATCTTTGGAAACTTTCATGGCTTCTCAAAGTCCATAACCCCATGACCACCTCTGTGGACATTTATTTACCATCGGTTTGTATTACACGGGTAGTGGGACCCCGTAGATAAACTCATGGGAGTTTGATATTGATGTTTGATATTGTTTTGGGGCACGAACAGAGACGTTCATAGGTAACAGAGGTGTTATGGGTGAGCACCGCCTTCAGGGCATGTGTATAAGAAACCGGACTCACAATACATGAAAAAGTGGGCGGTGCTTGATCGTGGGTCCACAGCATGACCACTATTCAACAGGTTCGGTCAGCTGTCAATCATGCGGGGCAGCAGTGTATTGTGGGCCCAGAGGCACTGTTATGGCAATATAGGTAAAAGGCAAATACGTGTAGATTTCCTTATAAGGACAAATGTATATTACAAATCTAAACAATGGAAGAACGGTGGTATTTTTGAGTACAGAAAACCAATCCTGGACATCTTTAGCAGGTAGAAAGACTTATTGTTCTTCCTGATGAGCTTTACTGCAGAAAGAGGAACATAGTATCAGAAAAAGTGGTGAGTAGAAGAAGGAGCTTTTTGTGATTGATTTCCTGGGGATTCCATGTTCCTGCTGTTTGTTGTTGCTGTGCAGCCTATATCCTCCCAATAAACAAGGTCGATAACCCTTAATTCCTTTCGATCGAGGATATACATGTTGTTTTATAGTAAGAGAGGAATTGTTGTATAGCCGGTAAGAGGGGAGTCGCGTGTGTGTGTGTGTGTGTGTGTGTGGGGGGGGGGGGGGGGGGGGGGGACTGTGGTTTTTCTGCCACTTGTTCTGTCTTCCTTGAGGCATGGGGAGGCCGAGCAGAGTGATGGTGGGGGTCACCTGGCTCGGCAGTGTCCTTGTAGGTCCTTGAAGGTATTATACCCAATGAAAGGTGTCTAATCCTCCCTGAGAAACAATGCGGTTCAGGGTTCAGGGTGCGCAGCAGTCCGTTATCAGCATTTCGCTTGTAAAGGGGAGAATGTTACATAATCCCTATGACAGCTGGGCCACCTGCGGGCCGATTCCGCGGCCGACCCCTCCCCCCACCTCACCTCAGTCAGATCAAAGGCTGCCTCATCCTGGCCGCTGGGCCAATAAAGGACCTTGTGAAGGTCTAGTCATATGGGGGTGGGGGCGATTATCACCCAGCACTGACCCAGCACTCTTTATTCATTGGCTGGAATGGTCAGGAGTACTGTTTGGTGTGTAACCACAACGGGTTGCAGCCTTTTCATCAATCAGCAGGAGCTCCTCTCTTTCCCTGATGTCTCCGTTTCCTGTCTTTCTTATTTGTTATCCATCACATATTATGATGTATGTGTTTGCATTAACTCTGCCACTCCTTACATCAGCTTCAATTTAAGTATTTCACGTTTGTGGTATGCCTCCCCCAGTGGCATTGTTTACCACCACATAAACAACACATTTACATGGGGCCCCTGGAGTTTGAGAGCCCCCCGTTGGCCGCAGACAGTCACTACACTAAATATTCCTTTTTTAGGAGATGCTGAAGCAGTATGCTTTGCTAACTAGCTAGCTTAGATCTAATCACTAGCTATTTTTATTTAGCAACCATGCCTTCGTGTTTTGACCCTTTCATCCTCACATTCATTGGGTATTGGTGCTTTTAAAAGATACGTCAGACTAGCCTCCATTAGACAGATAGATGGTGATCCAGCAGATCACAGGTTCTAAAAAAGCACCACATTGAATCTAATGATGTGTTAAAAGAATGTTGTACTTCTAAATCTGATTTCTATAAATTGGCTCAATTTGCTGTGGCCCATGCCTTGTGCCCTTTGCTGCATGGATAGTCTCCAGCCCACTGTTCAGTAATATTATTCAGTGCAGATGCTGGACCATCTCCTGAGCCTTTGGAGGGCTTCCCACCATTGTTTATAAAACACTGCATTATGAGGCCTCTCATATCTTCTCCTGCACCTACTGTTAATGCTGTCTAGCAGAGCTATAGTGCAGCAGGATATTTTTAGCCCATAACAATGAAAACTCTCATAGAAATAGTGACAGATCGTCCTCTCTTCTTATCGATGTTCTCCCTTGACTTCTGAAGGAGCTTCTGGCAGCTATGTGTTCAGACTATCAACAGTTCCCTGGCTTATATTGTACCAGAGATTGGACGAAGCTCTTATGATATTAGCACAAGACAGACACCCCCCCCCCAGGTTCATATGGCTTTCGCCAATTATTGTTATTCTAAGAAATGATCCAAGGACCAAAGCATAAACAATGCCGATAGATGTAAACAGCGATGATGGATGCAGGGCTTTTTGCTTAATATAAACCAAAGCTCGAAAATGAAGCAGAACGGCGGTGAGAGATGTAGGGGTGGCTTTTCCAGCCTTCCAGCCATCGCAGACAAGAGCCTGCTGACGTCAGTCCATTAGTTAATGAGAGCTTCTCTGTCTAATTGGAATAAAATGACACATAAAAGACATTTATGGATGGCAAAACAATAAAAACCCATAATTATGACTAATGAGGTTAATTTACAGCAAAAGTTGGCTTTTTTTATGTCAGAGAAAGCTTGCTTAGAGAGCTAATCTTTTTCTGCCGCATGAAATACTTATGAAATAATTAAAAACGATTGAAGTGGATATTATTCCTTGGACATTGCCTGTCAGCTTCACCTGGGTAAGTTATACAGGAAAAAAGTGGATGGATGGGTTTCTGAAATACGCTGCCAAAACTTCAGTTAACCAGCTTGATTATTTACCACTAATTCTGACACTGATGGCGATACATCTCCATGATCCACATCTCACTACAGGGCTTTGGGTGTCATGAACAATACAGAGCAGTAGCCATTAAGAGCCACAAGGACGATGAGCCATCCTGAGAACATTGTGAAGCATCCATCATAATGCCTGTGCCTCAATCTTACCTGAGATTTTGTAGGAACGGTTCCAAAGAAGCTATCAATTTTGATAAGAGTGGAACACAAACAATTTTTTTATCTACCATAGATCGCAAATGTCATAAGCATGGATGGAGAGAGTTTTGGGTCTTGGCTGGGTAGGGGGGAAAGGTTAAATTCAGGACATCTTGCCCATGCTTTTCTTCCAGATGTATCTTGGTTGCTTCTTGTGTCCTTTCTGTGATTCCGTAGTCAGGCTGGAAGCTGATGATTGCATTAGATGATTGCACACTTGGAGATCCTACTTACTAGCATATGGGTACCATTACACTGTAATAGGAGTGCATTTAGTCCTATTCCAGGTGACTGAGCACTGTATTTAGAAGGGAAAATACAGCTGAACCTATGCAGGTACTTAAAAAGTTCAACAGTCAATCATTTAAGTGGATTGAAAACTTAGTCCTTCTCTGTGTTGTAATTCTGAGCCAGTATAAAATATCAAGACCATTTTAAGTGGGTGATATTGTAAATTTCCTTGTGTTAAACTCAAATTTAAAATATAATGAAATATGAAATTTTTATATTTATTTCCCTACAATTGACACTGACCCTACACACAATCTTAGTCATTTATTGTTTAATAAGCTTGAATTTATGTAATTTATGAGTTTACCTGAAAGTTGATTGTTTGTATGGTAAAAAAGGTACAGTTGAATGAGGACTCCTGGGAGAGTTTTAGATGCAAATCCTATAAAAGGTTTGAATCGGGATAAAATGCTAGACAGAAAAGTGAATGATGATTGGGCATTGATTACATCTTTGCATCTGATCCCAGGTCTGTTAGGATACAGTACAATAGGCCCACATCAATGTAATTAGACAGTGATTCCCACCCTGCATTTTGGTCATTGATTAAACTCATCCCAGTGTCTAATGGCTCCAGCACTGAGGCACATCACACATAAATACGCCAAGGGTATGAAAGATTAGCCGTTAAAGGTCGTTTGGGCATATCTGTAATGTCATGGCAACGCCCCGGGAGGCCCCCTCGCCTGCCGCTCCGGCCGGCTGACAGGTGGCACCGTATGAGTTTCAGCACCAGGGACAGTGACCACCTGTCAGGGTTCAGCACTGTGGCGGTGACCAGCCGGACCCGGGGCTGGCCGCAGTCGACCGTGGCTGGAAACCATGGGAAGAAGAACCAGACAAAACAAAAGCGCTGATTCCGGATCTCGTTACCTCTTCTAAATGCTCATCCCCACCACAGACGAGGATTAGAGGACCTTGGACCAGCCTCCATAGAACTGCCTCACAGACACCTGCAGATTTACAGAGATAGTGATTTCATTTAAATGGT